>NW_028227266.1:90573026-91173026 GCF_978045245.1 Mus caroli
AAAAGAAGAAGAAGGAGGAGGAGGAGGAAGAGGAGGAGGAGGAAGGAGAGGGAGAGGAGGAGGGGTGGAGGAGAAGGAGGGGGAAGAAAAGAAGAGGTAGGAGAGGGGGAGGAGGAGGAGAGGAGGAGAGGGAAGAGGAGGGGGAGGGGGAAGAGGAGGAGAAGGGGGAAGGGAAGAGGAGGTGGGAGAGGGGGAGGAGGAGGGGAGGGGGAGGGAGAGGAGGAGGATGAACATTGAGTAAGTACATATAAGCACAGGCAATAGCAGCACAGTGTAAATCTTTACCTTCTTTTGCTTGCACTGGCTTCCTAGATAGTTTGACTGGCAGTTGTTACTAGATGGCAAAAATCCAGAAGCAGTGAAAGTCCTGAAAATATTTGGCAAGTTTACATCTTAAAAGTCTTTCTAAAAGGGCGATTTTAATGACTGCAAACCCTGATTGAAAAGTATAGTACTTCCACAATGGAGTATAGCCCAACAATAATTTATTTTGAAAGTGGTAATTCACTTTTGACATTATCATTTGATGCCTGAGATGCTTTCAACTGTAATGATTGGCTCGGAGCTACAATGGGAGATTTCCTAAGAACATTACTTCTTAATAACAGCAGTCAGAAGAGTACAAAGTAAAATGTGTGGAATCACATAGTTGAAGTCCAAAGCATCCAATTGCATAAAACAGAACAGCAATCTATCATTAATTGTAATCCTTGGGTTGCAAATGAGCAAGGAAAGAAGAAGAATCTAAAATAAAATAACAGATTTCATCATTTTAAATGGTGAGTGTCATGTGCCTTACTTAGCTAAATCTCTGTAGAAGAAAAAGGGAAAGGATGGTGAGTGCTTCCTCTCTGGTCCTGCTCACGTTCAGCAAGGCTCAAGGCTCTTTTAATCAAGCAAAAATCTAGACTGTCATTTTTTAATTCAGGAGGGGGTTTGATTAAACTCAAAGGTCCACAAAAAAAAGATGCAGATGATGTCAGATATTAATGTCACCTGTACCTGAATCACCATCTGATCACCAAGTAGCAGTACAGATCATGTAGGAATAAAGAGATTTAGAATTCATTTTTTTCTGTTCTCAACATGATTATCCTGGCATAGCATTATTACAGTGAAAGGCTTCTGCAATTGCCTGTGCATTAGCAGAAGTGATAGGGAAGTGCAATTGAATTCTTAATAGAAGATAAAGTCCCACTTGCACCCAATTCTTAGTGGTAGCTGGTTGAATTTGAAAAAAAAAAAAACATGTAGGATTAAGGTATATTACTTTGCCAGAATGTTGAAAAAGTTTTTAGAACAACTTTGTAGACTTAAGAGCTCATTGCTTTTGCATGATTAAACTAGGAACTTAAAGAATGAGGCAAAAATAATCGTTTTAGTTATTAGTGTCATGTGATAACTTCTTTCTGGGTCTCCCAAACATCCTGAACCCAGGGCTGTGGGCAGGAACTCTACATCTCTAAGTCCAACTTCCTCTTACAGACCAAGCTGTCCCTGCTAGACCACACACGCCTCTTCAGATTTTAGGGAAAAGAATACAAACAGCTGTTAAAGTAGAACAATTGAGTATTTTTAAAAAAGAAACTTATCAGAGGGTCAGGAGGTTGAGAAGTACAGATAGTGAGTTGGACACAGGAAAGGGAACAACAAAAGTGTGTGTGTGTAGGGGGGGGGGGAGGAAGTTGAGTCACAGACATTGAAGCAAAGACAAGGAGGGAAATCTATGTGAGGATGCTGGTGATGTCTGAGAAGTCACCTTCTTAACTCTCAATCCCAGGCTGTTTTACTGTATCAAAGCAGAAGAGATCTTGTTTCAATTTAATTCTGTATAATTTAAATTTCCTCCCATTTGACAACATAGCTGCTTAAAATGCATAGTCAATACCTCATTACTAACCAGGAATATATGCACTTTTTTTCCTTTGTTAAAAACAATGCTTTTGCTTCCAGATACATCTATTTAGTAGACCTGCAAGAAAACTCTTTGTTGATTAATGGCATTAATCATTGATTTAGGAGGAAAATCTGCTTAGATAATTTAAAATCTTTCCTAATGAATCTTTGTATATCTTTAATATTGGAAGGTTGTATGACCTTCATCAAGAGAGGTATGCAGATTGGGAGGAGTCAGCCGAGGGAACCCTGCATGTACATTTCACTGAAGAAATCAGAACCTGGATTTGATTGCAGTACATTATTCCCACTTGTGAGCGCTTCCTGCCTGTCTACTTGTAGTCCAGTCTGTTTGATGATTTGAAGATCATTATATGAAAAAAATGTCATTTTTCACTTATCACAGGGAACACTTTCCTTCTCTCTAGTGCCAAGTTATCCTTAGACGAGATTTATTTGCTAGTATAATCATCTTAAAAATGTTGCATTGCAGAAAAGTTTGTAAAGGATCAGTGACATATCATATTCAGGTGCAGTACAGTCAGATATTCAGCAGATTAAAAAAACCAAACAAACAAAAAGAAAAAGAAAGAGAAAAATAAAACCCCAAGTTTAGTATATTTCACCTTTGGGTAACCCTTTGGCTAAATACTGTGGTATTAAAAGTCACATGCTTTAGGGAGCATCAATGTACTGTGGAGGGAAGTAATTTAAAGTAGAGTTATTTTAGAATGAGCCCAATTGTATTATGGTAAAAGTATAAAGCCAATAGCAGTTTAAAAAAATAGGATATGGAGTTTTAAAGGAAATTTGGGTTAAGATATTCATCAGCTTCTTTCTGATTTTAGGAATCTTGTCTGTGAAAGTAAGATAATTACTGCTACAGTCCTGGGTTACAGCAGAGACTGTTTCTATGCAACTAAACTCTTGGTTGCTGTTCTCAGAGCTGTTCTCAGTACAGGGACCCATAGTCTAGCAAAGGGAGTCTGCAGTTGACTGCTCAAAGGAAAAGACTTAAAAATAAAACTAATCTCCCAGCAAATAGAAATAAATACAAGTACATAAATTACAGCTCACCATAGCAAAGATGTCTTGAGCTAAAAGCTCCAATCACTGACTGCGTGGACTCCCGTTCCTCAGTGTTTGCCTTGTCAGCTCGCTTATTACCAGCTGACTCGGCAGACAACAAGGGAGGCAGGAAGCATGTGCTTAAGTCGTTTTGGTATTTTTGATCGTTAGGGTCCACAGACATTTCTAGCAGCTTTTCATTAAACTGTATGTAGATGTATAGGAAAACCAAGGGTTTTTCAATAGAATTTCTGAAAGGCAGTAGTGGTGTATGAAACAGACAAGAGTAGATGTTGCAAAGGTGTTCAATATACCCTGCTCATCCCTCCATCTCCTCTCTCACCTCAGCAATTATTCTTTAAGCACGCTAATAAGCACAAGGAACAACAACCCTTTAACATTCAGCAAATGCTTGCAAATATTTAAAAAAAAAAATTCCACACTCCTTTCACCTTCCTAAACTCTTAGGCAAAGATAAAAATTGTTCCTTTGTTATTTAAATATATTTAAAGCAAGTCTATCTCTTTGGAAAATTAATATTAACTTCTTTTTTCTAAATATTAGGACTTCCTTAATTCCGTCAAGAAGAAAGGCATTTTAAACCTTCCTAATTTTAACAGGGTGATTATTTTGCATTATAAGCAACTCGTGTAAGCAATCTGCAGCCTGACAAGCTGGAGCCATTAGAGACTGGTTAAATCAAATATTTCTGTGACCTATAATTTAAAGAGCAGGAGAATTCTAGTTCTGATTTACAAAGCTTTTCTGTATCTTGTCTCCCAGGTAATTTTCAACTCACAAAACCAATGTCGGTTCCTGTCAAGTCCCCCTTTCTTAGAGTCTCTCAGAATTAATATGTATTCTCTGAACTAAAATCTGTTATTAAAGTGCTTTCTTCTCATTCCAAAGCACTATGTGAATATGTCTGTTCCTCGCCGCACATTCAGGGAGATGTTCAGCCACGTGACAGGCCACCCCTTCCAGCTCTCCTCCCCTCTTCTCTGAAGCGAGATGATACACAGCTTACATCTGCTCTCCATGCCTTGCTGCCTCACAGTTTCCCAGACCACACTGCCTTTGTTCTTGTTTCTAATTCACGAGTTGCTGGAGTTTATGACATTCCCGCTCATACATTTGTCATTCCATTTCTTTTATATTGGTATTCCGTTTTCCCTCCCAACTTCAAAGTTGTGGAAATGCTAGTCAGAGTAACATTAAATAAAACTCAATAAGGTTTTCTCCCTGGAAAATATGTGAGAGGGATTATTATGAGAAGGGATGGCACCACTTTCTTGTGTTTAGGGTCTCAAGTGTGAGACTTCACTGGAGTACGTAATTGTTTTGATAATTAGAAGACTGCATTGTCCTGTGCACTATTATTATTACTATTATTATTATTATTAATTTTTAAAAGATCTTGGGAAAAGACTGTGATCTAAAATCAGAACAGCAGGGTCAAGGACGCTATTTCTGATTCTGATCTTATTCACAAAATAATTCTTCAGGCTTCTCTTTTTCTCTAATGTGACTTTTCTTCTTTTACTAAAATTATTCTAAGCAGAAGTTAGGGTGCCCTTGAGCTTTGGGGTGGGTAGCTTGCTTCCTGTTGTTAACCCAGTTGGCAGAGCAGCCTTTGACCTGTGGCTTGCTCAGAAGCTCAGGAGCCTCTCTTTCCCATGCCTTCCTTCCTTTTGTTTTTATTACTTCTTATTGCCATTTTGGCTCTCTGGGCAGCAGACATGCAGTGTAGTTATTTTTCAAGGTTTGGTTTGTGCCTCTTTTCTTTGATTTGTGTGTCTACTCTTATCAGTTCACCTTATGTGTTTAAAGAGAATTTTCCTTAATTGAGCCTATCATTCTCGAACTGTCTAATGGCTTATGACAATCCCCTCAGACATTCTATTGACAGACATCTCAAGCTAATGATACTTCCTCACACCTCATTTCCCACTGTTTAATTTTTAGAACCCATGATTACATAAGGTTGCCAGGTTACTCTTCTGTAGTACAATCAGATCATTTCTTTCCTCTTGAAGTTCTAGTAACTTCGGAATCCCTTCCTCCTTTTCTTTTAAAGGAGCTTGAGTTTCCTCCCTTTGTTTTGCCTTATTCTGATATGAAACAACACAGTGCCTTCCTCTTTCAGTAATTGTTTTGGAAGTTCTTTCAAAATTCCATTGGTGTCTATTCCACTCAAAGCTTATCTTTCTAATCCATTCTTAACACTCTTGTGTAACTATAATGGTATATTTTATTTTTTAAGCATAATCATATTTTAAGCAGATGTCATAGAAACTAAGATATGATTTTTTTCACATAAGTTAATGTTCTTGAAATTTAAAATGAGCTTACTAAAGGTTGAAGGTGTCTTAAATGGGCTACAATAAGTTATTAGTAAATTATATATAAGTAATTTATAACTTACATGTGGTTTATATATAAATTTAAGTAATATGTAACTCAGTTAAATTTGTGGTAAATTATAAAGACACTTGGAAATAAGAAATATTTCATTTAAAGTTTTATTCCCTGTTTTTTTTTTTTTTTTTTTTTTCCTGTTCTGAGTCAATGTCTCATTGCCGGGCTCTGAATGGGATGTATAGACTAACCTGGCCTTGAACTTGTGGAGATCCTCCTGTCTTTGCCTCTTGTGTCCTGAGATTAGCACCTGACTGCTTCCTTGATTTCTTTTTGGCAAATATTTGTAGAATTACCAGAGACAGAGATCACATGGTGTCTCTTGCCAAATTCACTAGCAATATAAGCACTATTGAATGTCTCTCAGCATAAGTTAGTCAGAGAATTTGAGTTAGAGTCTTGTGCTTACAGAATACAGCATAAAATATTGTAGTACAAGACACTAGGCACACATGGCGCACAGACACACATGCAGGCAAAACACCCATCTGCATTAGAAAAATCATCTCTCTCTCTCTCTCTCTCTCTCTCTCTCTCTGTATATTCATGTGTATGTACATTTGTAAATATGTGGCAAATATCTTCAACATATTTACAATTTTTACAAAATTACAAAATATAAAATGTACAAAGTTTACAAATATTTCATTTCATAGCAATTAAAATTTAACTAAATATTTAAGTGAGAACAATAATAAAATCAATGTGAAAATGCATTGTTGCCATTTTAAAGCCAAACCTTGTTGCTTAGTTGACCAATTGGAGAAGGATGTTTAAATTTTAGGTTCATTGTGCCACACTAGGTAAAAAAAAAGTTTTTGGGACCATACATTACACAAACACTAATGAATATGATAAAAAGAACAACAAAAATGTCTGTGTAGAACTATAATGATATCTTTTATAGCAGATAGAATAAAATGTCCAGTCATAGTCTTTGATTGGTTGATTGATATTTGACTGATGGTTTGGCTTTCGATACACCTATATAAAATCATTATATAGATCCTATGTTTGTGATCACTAATGAAGAAAATGAGCCTGTCTAATTAATACAATTTTATTGATTTTTAAAGTTATATGATAAAGGAAGGCAGTATAAATCAAGTGGGGTTTTTGACCTTTTTGTGTGTGTGTGTGAGAAACTAGTAAGTACCTCAGAATCTGGCTCAGTGGGAAGCAGAACAATTTTCGGTGACCTCTCAGGCTTCTCAGCAGCTATTGGGGTCTCGTTTTCCTCCAGTGTTCTTCATTTGTGAAAATATTTGCTTGCAAATGTAGGTCATATGAAAAAGTGACGACAGAAGGAAGGCTTGCTTGGGAAGTGAGGATGTCTTTCTTATGAAATTTGGAACCAACAAAAGTTTAGTAAATTTGACATGATAATTTTTTTCTTAACATGAATGTGAGGGTGTAGTTAAAATTTGAGTCATGAATATATCAAGATATTATTTTTCCAGAAACTTGAAATGTTTTCGAATTTCATATCAAATAAAGAGAAAAACTCTGTATCTTTCTTTGTTCACATTAGCCGATGTGTCAGATCATTACATAATCAAGTTGTTTGATTTAGTTTTAGCCATAATTTCATCTTTACTTGGAATCCTTTGAAACATTGATTTGAACAAGATTTGTAATATTGTACTGATATATAGGGTTCTAACTTGAAGATATATGTTTATTTCATTTAAAATAATATCTGGAAAGCCCTGTGGCAGGGGAAGAATATGATCAAATATATTTAAATTTAAAAATTGTTTTAAAGAATAAAAAAAAATAAACAGGACAATATAAATAAATTAGTAGTAAATAAGGAGAATTGTGCCTAAGCAGGATACTTGGACAGATATTCAGCCAAATATAATTTTTATTTAAGCCTGTGTGTTGGTGATGACATTATCAATATATAAATATTTCCATACCTATGCTAATTTTATATAATAACTTATCCCACAAGTAATCTTTGTGTCTCACCCCTTATAAAAACAGAAATTGTACATTCTATACTATATATCTGTGTTTATTAAAAGGAAGCCCGAAGGAACTATAGAAAAATCAACCTAGTAAAATATAAACCAAAATGAGAGAGAGAGAAAGAGAGAGAGAGAGAGAGAAAGAGACAGACAGACAGACACACACACACACACACACACACACACACACACACACACACAGAGAGAGAGAGAGAGACTGAGAGAGAGGTTAAATATGCTAAAAATGGTGGTAACCCTATAAGTTAGTTTTTTTACTTACAAGTTCTAGAAAAAATGCTGGTATGGATACCGTAACATTTTTCAAATCATAAAACATTTTCAACATTTGGACTAGTTTTAACCATCTAACTTCTAAAATTAGTGATATCACAATAGTCAATATCAACATGTTTTAAGAATTCTTGAAATTTTTAATGATTTGGCCCCTTGGTTCTTATCAGGTTCAGTGTTTATGAAAATTGATATGTTGTCCATTTTAATACTTTTGTACAGACATTTACTGATGTATTATGCGATGATAATGTACATTAAACATAAGTTTTAAAAGGCAATTTAAAGGGCATTGCTTTCTATTAACTCCTTAATCATCAGGGAAATGCAAATCAAAACAACCTTGAGATTCCAACCTTGAGATTACACCAGTCAGAATGGCTAAGATCAAAAATTCAGGTGACAGCAGATGCTGGCGAGGATGTGGAGAAAGAGGAACACTCCTCCATTGTTGGTGGGATTGCAAGCTTGTACAACCACTCTGGAAGTCAGTCTGGATGTTCCTCAGAAAATTGGACATAATACTACTGGAAGATCCTGCATTACCTCGCCTGGGCATATACCCAGAAGAAGTTCCAATGGGTAGTAAGAATACATGCTCCACTATGTTCATAGCAGCCTTATTTATAATAGCCAGAAGCTGGAAAGAACCCAGATGTCCCTAAACAGAAGAATGGATACAGAAAATGTGTTACATTTACACAATGGAGTACTACTCAGCTATTAAAAACAATGAATTTATGAAATTCTTGGACAAATGAATATATCTGGAGGATATCATCCTTAGTGAGGTAACCTAATCCCTAAAGAAGTCATTAGATATATAGTCACTGACAAGTGGCTATATTAGCCCAGAAACATAGAACACCCAAGATACAATTTGCAAAACACAAGAAAATCAAGAAGAGGGAAGACCAATGGGTGAATACTTCATTCCTCCTTAGAATAGGGAACAAAATACCCATGAAAGGAGTTACAGAGACAAAGTTTAGAGCTAAGATGAAAGGATGGACTATCCAGAAACTACCCCACCCGGGGATCCATCCCATAATCAGTCACCAAACCCAGACACTATTGCATATGCCAGCAAGATTTTGATAAAGGGACCCTGGTATAGCTGTCTCGTATGAGGCTATGCCAGTACCTGGCAAATACAGAAGTGGATGCTCACAGTCATCTATAAGATGGAACACAAGGCCCCCAATGGAGAAGCTAGAGAAAGCACCCAAGGAGCTGCAGGGGTCTGCAACCCTATAGATGGAACAACAATATGAACTAACCAGTAACCTCAGAGCTCATGTCTCTAGCTGTATATGTAGCAGAAGATGGCTTAGTTGGCCATCACTGGGAAGAGAGACCCCTTGGTATTGCAAACTTTATATGCCCCAGTACAGGGAATGCCAGGGCCAAGAAGTGGGAGTGGGTGGGTAGGGGAACAGGCTGGGGGGGGGGGTGTGAGGATATAGGAAACTTTTGGGATAGCATTTGAAATTTGAAATGTATATAAAGAAAATATCTAATAAAAATACGGAGAAATAATAAGTCTCTCTTCTTGATCTACCATAGTTGATGTGGTATCAATAACTAAACCATACATGTTGTCAATGAATAAAGAAAAATCACTTTAATATTTTTAACTGCCTCATCGAAATATTTTAATTTAGTTGTATATTTTAATGGTACTGAAGGCACCATTTCTTCTTTGACAGTGTTTTTATCAACAAAAGTTCTAATAGAAATGTAAGTTGAGTTCAGTTAATAACATCTGTGCTATCACCCATTGCCAAGAACAGAATTGAAAATCAGCAGCTTTTTTTCCCACACTTCTTTTGATAGCTTTTCCAAGAGTCTTAATTTGCCTGGTTGTGTTGAGACATACTGGTTTTAGGAATATCCCCAGGGCACATTACTCCTGCTATGCTCTCTGTCCGTCCTCTCATAAAGTCGACATCAGCGATTATGTGATAGAAGACATCTGTGCTATAACTTACTTTGTGCAGTTTCACTGTTTCGTCTTTACAACTCAGTCCTTGATGGAATATGGCATCTTTTTCATTTTTTGGTGGAATATTTCTGTTTAAATATTTTTATTAAATGATAATAAAATTGTTTTACTTTGAGAATTTCATACAATGTATTTTGATCATATTTACTCTCCTCACCTAACTCCTCTTAGACCCACCTGTATTCACTCAAATCCATATACTATTTGTTGTTGTTGTTTTAATAACCCATTATGTTCAATTTGTGATGCCTAAATACTTCTGGACATACTTGGGAACATACCCATAAACATACTGTCCCCTTCTCTCCAAGAAGCTATCAACTGACATACGATATAATATGCCCTTTCAAATCATAGTCTTTGAAAACTTGTACGTATATTTTTTCATAGTTTTTCAAAGTAAGTGGAAGTTCTTACTGTTTTCTTTGACAAAAAAGTAATGATCATCTCTCATTGAGCAATTTCCTTCAACAGCAATTTTTATTGTTTGAGGTCCTGATTTCCTTAGGGAAAGCCATGCTGACCTTAAAAAACTACTAAGAGAGAACTGACTGTGCTCACTTTGACTATGAAACTTACTTGACAGGGAATTTTAAGGCATGACTTGGGCTTGGCATGTCTCACTTGAAGATGCAGCAAGAAGTGAAGGGAAATGTCCCCTTCTGCACAGTGCAACACATGACTGGGTTGTGAAAGTGCTCTCAGTGGCTAAGAATACTGACTCATCCCTGAAATAAGATCAAACTCCTATCACTTATAGTGAAAGTTGGTGAGAACATTTTTGAAAATGCTATACATTTCATTCCCCAGTCATGGGGATCAGATGGAATATTTAATGGTGCTAACTGACTATGTTTGAAAGATAACACACTGAAGGCCACATAAAACCACAAAATAAAGCTATACATGCGAAGGCTATTATCTACAGAACTGTTCACCTTGATACCCACACACTCACATTTTAAATATCACAATAATCTGAGAATATTTTAAACGAATTTACAATTGCATCGAGTCACACTCATAACTATTCTGGGCCACGTGCATGGTACCACCACAGGTTGGACACCTCCAAATTAGAGTATTCTGAATGTCTGTCCCCTTTTTGATGTTAGTGAAAAAAAATCAAGCCACCTAGACCTTCTTTAAGAGTGATACCTAAGGCTAGGGGACATATACTACCCTTCATCATCCTCTTGTAAGTCCCATGTTCTGTCCTTTTACTGACAGAACATTTCTGATGGCTTTGGGTAAACATGGGAAGATCAGATAAATCATGGTGGGACCCAAGCTTAAGACTTTGACCATAGCTGTGCTTCCTGAGGCTGAAATGGAGAAAGCAAATGCAAAGCCATAGGGATGGTGTGCAGCCCCAGAGTAAGTCTTAACATGATTCAAGCTTACTCTAAAAGCCCAGACATTATATGTACAGTGTTATATATTGATGTGTGATATAAATCCCAAGCTGGATATTTATCCTACCCAGAATGGGTTCATATTTCTTCCTTACCCTAGAGTTTAGAGAGGTTTGTGCATGATTTGGTAGATATGGAACCTCCCTATAATTTATTTTGCCAGCTTATTGATTTTACGTCCTTCAGAATTCTTCAGAGTTCTTCAGCCTTTATTTGTGTCATATCCTGATTGAATAACCTGATTCATTAAGTATATCATCTTGTTAATTTACTATTTAAAATGTGTTGGAAAAGATTTTTAACACAATGAACATAATTTGCATGAAGAGTTTTATTTAACTTGTTGGAAAGTTTACAAATGTTTTTAAGTATAATATTTTCATTTCAAACTGCAATACCAGCAGATATGAGTTTTTTTCTCTTTCTTTCTAAATCTATACCTGAATAAAACCTACATGTGTTTTGATTCTGTTCCAGTCCATAGCAAAAAGTACACTGAGAGGAGACCGAGGAGACCATTTAGTTAAACTCTCTCTCTCTCTCTCTCTCTCACACACACACACCCACACACACACAGAATCATATAATTATTTTTAATTGAAAATTAATCTTTAAATTTTTTTCTTACAATATATACAGATTTCATTTTTCATAACTCCAACCCCTTGATCCTCCTCACATCCTTCCCATCCAAATCTACATTCTTTCCTTCTCTCTCTTTTTAGAAAATAAGCAGACATCCAAAAATAATAATAAAATAAAATAAAATTAGATCATATAAAAACAAACAAACCAGACTAGGACAAAACAAATAAATGGAAGAACAAGAGCCAAAGATAAAGCATGAGAAACACATATAAGCTCAGACTCAAGCACATTCACACACACATAAATCCTATAGAAGCATAAGACTTGAAATCATGATACATATTATATTTATTTATTTGTTTGTTTGTTTATTATGTATTTATTACATCCCTCTCACTGCTCAACTTCCATTAGCCCCCTCCAACAATCCCTATCCCAACCCTCTCCCCTTCTCCTCTGAGAGTATTCCACTTCCTCGTGTATCCCCCCAACCCTAGCACTTCAAGTCTCTGCAAGGCTAGGTGCTTTCTTTCTCACTCAGGCCAGACAAGGCAGCCCAGATATAAGACTATATCTCACATACAGGGAATAGGTTTGGGATAGTCCCTGCTCCAGTTGTATAACCAAGACCAAGACCAAGCTGCACATCTGCTACTTATGTGCATGGAGACCTAGGTACAACCAGTGTATATTTGGTTGGTGGTTCAGTCTCTGAGAGCCAAAAGGGTCCATGTTAGCTGACTCTGTTGTCTTCCTGTGGAGTTCCAAACCCCTTAGGGGCTGCAATTCACTGTATATATTTACTTATAAGTGTATATTAGTCATAAAATACAGGATGCCCATGGTATACTCCACAAACCCAAGGAGGCTGGACAAGAAGGAGGGCACAAGGAAAGATGCTTGAGTCTCATTGGAAGGGGGGGATGGACTGGTCATGGAAGGCAGAGGGAGGAAGGGAACTGGGTGGGAGAGGGAATTGGGAGGGAAGTTGAGGGGTGGGTTTGGGTCAGGTGTGTGGAAGGGCAGGAAGCTTGGCTGGATGGCCATGAGAATGAATGGAAATCTGGAACTGACATGGTGGGTAGGTAGGTGGGTATCTTCAGGAAGAGACAGAGAAGGAGACCTGGTATAGGGTAGGCACCCAAGAATTAATGTGGGTGTCCTTAGATGTGACTCATGCAGTAGTTTCTTAAAGATGAGCTGCAGTGTGGAATATAGAGAATCGAATTTGGAGACTGAGGAGTCCAGGCATATATCTTCTAGTTACAGTCTTTTACATCGTGAAAATCACATTTGTTCATATGATTACTGCTCTCTTTAAGTATGAGTTTTGCCAAAGTTAAAATATTTACTTGAAAGCTTAATTAAAAAATAATTTTTTAAGAACTCTATACATAATCACGGCATCTCCATCATTCCAGACCATCTCGTTCCCCTGCCAACTCCTCTCATGTTCCTCATCCTAGATTCATGACATCTTCTTTAATTATTATTGTTATATGCATATATATGTATATACCTATATACATATGAGCATGTGCATGTGAATATGTATCTATAATCTACTGAGTTCATTAATGTTTGCTTACATGTACATATGTTCAGAGCTGACTGACACTTTGTGACTGAACAAACTCTGGAAACTCATCCTTGAAGGAGACAGATCTTCTGACTTTCAGCAAGCATTCATACAGAGGGTTTTTAACTCAGCAACATGGCTACTCTGGCAAGGGATTATATCTAAAGACCTTCTAGGCCTCAGTGGTCTGTCTGGAATTCAGACACACCTTTAATCCTTCTGGTTGGAATATAGACATGCTGTTAGTACACACTTTTAATCCCTAACAATGGACATAAGGTTAGTTGGTAGAAGGAAGCAGCCATGTTTCAAAGTGATGTCTACTTGAGGGACAAAGTCATGACTGAGACTTCTCTTCCCCTTTTTAAATAATTTAAGTATGGTTGTAGATCTTCGAATATCTGGTAGAATTCTATCATGAACTTATCTGGCATTATTCTTCTGTTTTGTTTTGTTTGTGTTTAGTTGAAAGATGTTTTATAACCTTTTTGCTCTCCTTATTTGTCATGAGTCTGTTTACATTGATGATCCCTCTTAACTCAAATTTGGTGGTTTAGATGAATGAAGACAATTTCTCATTTCTTTTATGTTTTCTAATTTAATGGAATACTATTATGTCTTTAAAATATTTCCTGGCAATATTTTGAATTTTGTGATGCCTGTTGCAATGTTTCTCTGTTCATCTTTGATTCTACTAATTTGAACAACCCTGTATTGTTATTGTTGTTAAATGGGTGGTAGGTCTATCAATAGTGTTTATTTCAACAACCAGCTTTCAGATTCACCAATTCTTTCAGTTGGTTTCTTTAATTCAATTTTTAAATTTCTGTTCTTGTTTTTGTTATTTCTTCGTATGTATTGGATTTGATTTTTGTATGTTCTTGGTTTTAGAACTTCTTAAACTGCGACATTAAGTCATTTATTTTATGTTTGTTTTTATCTTTTCATGTAGGTATTTAGAGCTATAAGTTTCCACATTAGGACTGCTTTGAATAAGTGTTAGAGTTGTATTGTGTTATTACTTCACTTAATTTCAGGAATTAACACATTGTTTCCTGATGTCTTTTATTCATTCAACATTCAATCATTTGTTACTTAATCCATATGAGTGTTTGCAGTTACTAGTTTCTCATTTGCTATGGATTTTAAGCTTCATTTCATTGTAGGCTACACAGAACATTAACAAGGTTTTTAATTTGTTAAGATTTGTTTTGTGTCCCAGAATGTAGTGAAGGTTAGAAAATTATTCAGTAGCTGCAAAGTAGATTGTGTATTATTTTGGAATTTGGGTAGACTATTTTGGAGATAACTGTTAGGTCTATTTGATGTATAATGTCATTCAATTCTGATGTTTTCTGTTTATTTTTTTTCTTCCAGATGATCAGTCTATTGGTAGAAGTGGGTATTGAAATGGAATTAATTTGTCTTTAATACCAGTGTTCTGCTTTTTATGAAATGATATTCCCCAGAGTTTGATAATATGTTTAAGATTACAGTGTGTTGTGGGTTGAGTGTTCCCTTGATTTGAATGAAGTGACCTTTATTTCTTCTAGTTAGTTTTGGTTCTATTTATTTATTGGGATTAGGGGACTGACACTTGCTTCCTGTTACCAATTGCCTGGAATTTTTTTTTCATTCTTTCACTTTAAGTCAGTGCCTGCCTTTAAAAGTAAGATAAATTTCTTTTATACATAAGAAAGGTAATCTTTTTATCATTTGTTTTTGTTTTTGTTTTTTGAGACAGGGTTTCTCTGTATAGCCCTGGCTGTCCTGGAACTCACTTTGTAGACCAGGCTGGCCTCGAACTCAGAAGTCCTCCTGCCTCTGCCTCCCAAGTGCTGGGATTAAAGGCGTGTGCCACCACTGCCTGGCAGTAATCTTTGTTTCTTAATCTATTCAGTAACATGTATCTTTTGATTGGGGAATAGAGGCCATTAATATTTAGAGATATTATTGGAAGGTTGTATCAATTGCAGTCACTTTATTCTGTTATTTTTTCCAGTTTTGGTCTTTGTCATATTTTGCATTTGGGTAGTTACAGCTTTATTTATTTTATTTCTGAGTTTCTTGACTATATTTATTTCTATCTTCAGCATGAAGTGTTTCTTCCAGTATTCTGGGACATGGTTTGGTGGACATGAATTATTTTAGCTAGTTTATATCATGAAAAGTTTTTCTCTCTCCTTCATATATGGAGATAGTTTTGCAGGATACAGTGTTCTGTTAGTAACTGTATCTTTCTTAAAAAATTAATTATTTTATTTATTTATATTTCAAATGTTGCTCCCCTTCGTTATGTCCCCTGCATGAACCCCCCACCCAATCCCCCTCCATTTACCTCTAAGTGGGTGCTCCCCAACTCACGCAGCCACTCCCACATCACTCCTTTAATATCCTCCTTGTCTGGGGCATCAAGCCTCCACAGGACCAAGCACATCCCCTACCACCAATGCTAAATAAGCAGTGCTCTGCTACATATACAGCAGGAGCTATGGACTTGCTCATGTATACTCTTTTTTTTAAAATTTTAAATATTTTTTTATTATGTATTTTCCTCAATTACATTTCCAATGCTATCCCAAAAGTCCCCCATACTCTCCCCCCCCACTCCCCTACCCACCCATTCCCACTTATTGGCCCTGGTGTTCCCCTGTACTGGGGCATATAAAGTTTGCACGTCCAATGGGCCTCTCTTCCCAATGATGGTCAACTAGGCCATCTTTTGATTCATATGCAGCTAGAGTCAAGAGCTTCAGGGTACTGGTTAGTTCATAATGTTGTTGCACCTACAGGGTTGCAGATCCCTTTAGCTCCTTGGGTACTTTCTCTAGCTCCTCCATTGGGGGCCCTGTGATCCATCCAATAGCTGACTGTGAGCATCCACTTATGTGTTTGCTAGGCCCCGGCCTAGTCTCACAAGAGACAGCTATATCAGGGTCCTTTCAGCAAACACTTGCTAGTGTATGCAATGGTGTCATTGTTTGGAGGCTAATTATGGGATGGATCCCTGGATATGGAAGTCTCTAGATGGTCTGTCCTTTTGTCTCACCTCCAAACATTGGCACTGATTGATGGTTTAGACCCTGGGAGCTCTGAGTGGTCTGGTTAGTTAATACTGTTGTTTTTCCTATGGGGTTGCAATCCCCTTCAGCTCCTTCAGTGTTTCCCATAACTCCTCCATTGGGGTCCACTTGCTCAGTTGGCTGTGAGTATCTGCATCTGTCTTTGTCAGGTGCTGGCAAAACCTCTCAGTGGACAGCGATTTGATCCATTCCTATCTCCTTGTACTAAGGTCAAGTCTAAGTGGATCAAGGAACTTCACATAAAACCAGAGACACTGAAACTTATAGAGGAGAAAGTGGGGAAAAGCCTTGAAGATATGGGCACAGGGGAAAAATTCTTGAATAGAACAGCAATGGCTTGTGCTGTAGGATCGAGAATTGACAAGTGGGACCTCATGAAACTGCAAAGCTTCTGCAAGGCAAAAGACACCACCAATAAGGGAAATGCAAATCAAAACAACCCTGAGATTCCACCTCACACCAGTCAGAATGGCTAAGATCAAAAATTCAGGTGACAGCAGATGCTGGCGAGGATGTGGAGAAAGAGGAACACTCCTCCATTGTTGGTGGGATTGCAAGCTTGTACAACCACTCTGGAAATCAGTCTGGCGGTTCCTCAGACAATTGGACATAGTACTACCGGAGGATCCAGCAATACCTCTCCTGGGCATATATCCAGAAGATGTTCCAACCGGTAAGAAGGACACATGCTCCACTATGTTCATAGCAGCCTTATTTATAATAGCCAGAAGCTGGAAAGAACCCAGATGACCCTCAACAGAGGAATGGATACAGAAATTATGGTACATTTACACAATGGAGTACTACTCAGCTATTAAAAAGAATGAATTTATGAAATTCCTAGCCAAATGGATGGACCTGGAGGGCATCATCTTGAGTGAGGTAACACAATCACAAAGGAACTCACACAATATGTATTCACTGATAAGTGGATATTAGCCCAAAACTTAGGATACCCAAGATATAAGATACAATTTGCTAAACGCATGAAAGAATGAAGACCAAAATGTGGACAATATGCTCCTTCTTAGAATTGGGAACAAAACACCCATGGAAGGAGTTACAGAGACAAAGTTTGGAGCTGTGATGAAAGGATGGACCATCTAGAGACTGCCATATCCAGGGATCCATCCCATAATCAGCTTCCAAACGCTGACACCATTGCATACACTAGCAAGATTTTGCTGAAAGGATCCAGATATAGCGGTCTCTTGTGAGACTATGCCGGGGCCTAGCAAACACAGAAGTGGATGAGCACAGTCAGCTATTGAATGTATCACAGGGCTCCCAATGGAGAAGCTAGAGAAAGTACCCAAGGAGCTAAAGGGATCTGCAACCCTATTGTTGGAACAACATGATGAACTAACCAGTACCCCAGAGCTCTTGTCTCTAGCTGCACATGTATCGAAAGATGGCCTAGTCGGTCATCACTGGAAAGAGAGGCCCATTGGACTTGCAAACTTTATATGCCCCAATATAGGGGAATGCCAGGGCCAAAAGAATGGGAATGGGTGGGTAGGGAAGTGGAGGGGGGATGGGGGACTTTTGGGATAGCATTGGAAATGTAATTGAGGAAAATATGTAATAAAAAATATTAAAAATTTAACAAAAAAAGAATTATTTTTACTATCCTGGGTTTTTGTTATTCTATATGAAATTTATAATTGCTCTTTCTACTTCTGTGAAGAACTGAATTGAGATGTTGATGGGGGGGATTGTATTGAATCTGTGGATTGCTTTTGATAAGATGGTCATTTTTACTATGTTAATCCTACCAATCCATGAGCGTGGGCTTCTGAGGTTTTCTTCGATGATTTCTTTCTTCCGGGACTTGAAGTTCTTGTCATACAGATCTTTCACTTGCTTGTTTAGAGTTACAACAAGACATTTTATATCATTGTGTCTATTGTGAAGGGTGTTGTTTCCCTAATTTCTTTCTCAGCCCATTTATCCTTTGAAAGCAAGAATGCTACTAATTTGTTTGAGTTAATTTTATATCCAGCTATTTTGATGAATTTGTTTTTCAGCTGTCTAGTTCTCTGGTAGAATTTCTGGGGTTGCTTATTTATACTATCATATCATCAGCAAACATATCTTGACTTCCTCCTTCCCGATTTGTATCCTTTTGGTCTCCTTTTGTTGTCTAATTGCTCTGGTTGGCTAGAACTTCTGAGTACTATATTGAATAAATAGGGAGAGAATGGACAGCCTTGTCCTGTCCCTGATTTTAGTGGAATTGCTTTAAGTTTCTTTCTCTTTAATTTGATTTTGGTTGTTGGTTTATTGTATATTGCTTTTATTATGTTTAGGTATATGTCTTGAATATTCCTGATCTCTCCAAGACTTTAATATAAAGACACACATATATATACATATATGATATTTTATATATATATATATATATAAAACACACACATACACACACATATATATATATTCTTTATATTTCCAGGTTTCCCTACCTCCCAGAAACCCCCTATTACATCCCCCCCTCCCCCTATCTCTATGAAGTGTTCCTTCACCCACCCACCCATTTCCCCCTCCCCGCACTCAATTCTCCTTCACTGGGGTATCTATGGAGCCTTCATAGGACCAAAAACCTCTCCTCCCATTGATGCCTGACAAGGCCATACTCTGCTACATATGCAGTCTGTCTCTGGGTGTGGGACGGGGCTGGAGCACTCGATCCAGGAGGAGTTTCAAACTGGAAGCCACAACTGTAGTGTTTTAGTACTTAAAGTAGGCTGCTTTTGATCTTCACACATTTAATTATTTATGATTAAATAATTTTTCATTTAAGAAATCAGCTATTTGATATTTTTACTGTTGTTGTTCATGTGTGACTTTGTTTTTTCTTGTAGTTTACAAGCCTTTTCTTTTGCTCTCTATATTTAGTGTATTACCAATATAATATGCCAAAGGCAGTTGTTTTTTGTTTTTTTGTTTTTGGTGTTTTGTGTACTTCTCATACCTGTATGGTTGCCTTTCTTTAATTTGGGGAAGTTTTCTTTTATGATTTTGTAGAAGGTTTGACATGAGCCACTTTTACTTCATCTATGCCTATAATTCCAAGATTTGATCTTTTTATGGTATCCCATGTTTCCTACATGTTTCCTTTATGTGTTTATTTTTCTTTGCTTGTGTAGTATAATTTCTCTACTTTATTTTCAAGTCTTGATATTCATTCTTCCACTTGTTCTATTGTGCTTTTAAAGCTTTCTGCTGTGCTTTTCCAGTTGTGTCACTGAAGTTTTCAATTCCATTTTCATTTTAATTTGAGTTTTCTTTAGTGTTTCTATTTCTGAATTGAATTCAGTTTCAAACCTTGGACTATCTTTGACCTTTCATTCAGTTATAGTTATGTAATTGTCTTTTTTTTTCAACTATTTGATTTTCTTGCTATTCTCATTATCTTCATTGAACTGTTGCTGTCTTCTTTAAACTTCTTGGATTCTTAAATGAGGTTTATGATTGTCAACTTGTGTCCAAGATCTCTCTCTCTCTCTCTCTCTCTCTCTCTCTCTCTCTCTCTCTCTCTCTCTCTCTCTCTCTCTCTCTCTCTCTCTCTCTCTCTCTCTCTCTCTCTCTCTCTCTCTCTCTCTCTCTCTCTCTCTCTCCTCTCTCTCTCACCATCTCTCTCTATATATCTTGATAACATTTCTCTGAAACTGGTAGATTTTTTGTGGCAGATATACCATCTTGGTCTTTAATATTTTGGGGTGTGTTTTTATGATTAGTCTTGGTCATATGGACCTACTTCATTTATTGTAAGTCTGATGTGAGAATCTGGGCTGTTCTGGGCTAGTCCAGTATATTTACAGGTTATGGAGCTGATGCAAAAGATGCAGCTAGGGAATTATGTAGGTAGGCAATGTTCTAAGGACTCACTATGTTGGATCCATGCATAGGTGTTTAATTGAAGAGAGGCAGCGGGTGATGGATATCATAGACATTGACTAGGGTTTAAGAGAATCACCAGATTGGATTGGGTCTCATGATGTGTTACTCAGTCTACCACTGGAGGTTAAAAATATAACATGGTCTAGATTGGCCAGATTTGGCAGGCACACAAGATATGCAACCTTGCCTAGGTCTGGGTATTAGAGATGGTGTTAGCAGGCTAGGGTTTGAGGACTGTATCTAGACTGGACCTGGACATAAGATCTGGGGTCCAGATAATGCCAGGAGTTGGTTATGATGTTGAAAACCCAAGCAGGGAAAAAAATGGAAGAAGACTTCTGGTAGTCTTCCTGGGTTCATGCCACATGTGGGAAAATGTCCCTATAATTTTATTTACTTACCTCATTTTTATTAATTTATATTTTAATATATTAGATCACAACCACAGTTTCACCTCTTTCCACCTCCCACCTCCTTTCCCCCATCCAATCCTCCTCTGTTTCCCTTTAGAAAAGGGTAAACTTCCTAGTCATATCAACCAAATATACATGACAAGATGCAATAAGACTAGGCACCTCCCCTCACGTTAAGGCATACAACTTTAAATGCTCCTATCTTGTATGTTCCCTAAAATTTTAAAGGATTTTAAAGCCTGTTTTTGTACAAATAATAAACAATAGACATTTGTGGTTGATAATGGTTAGTTTAAACAGTATTTAAAATATTTATTTTAATTATAGATGCCAATATATAATTTAAGAAAATATATTTAATTAAAGCAAAAGACACTTCATTTGAATTATCCATAGATTTTGTTTTTTAAAGTATTTTCCACACCTTCTTTCTATATTCTAGGCATATTTCTTTGTCCCTGGGCTACACCGTTTATACTTTTCTTTTTGTTATACTTCATATAAAATAATATTTAAAACAATCTGTTCTCTATTTGCAAGTAGATCCTTCAGTGAATAATAGAAAACATTAACACCAGACCATAATGAAAATAGCTATCAGGAAGGCAAGGAGCAGAGATTCTTATGAAATGATTTTACCTAACCAGTCTTTGTAATAATATTAGATTTCGGGGTTCCCACTGAATTCCTGTATGTTAGTTCTAAACCACTCCAACGTTGCACTTTAAAGATGGGACTCTAATTTACATATTACACCACGATGAACATTTTTTTTTTTTCTGAAGAGGTGTGAGCCTTTAAGGTCCTTTTAAGCTACTGTTTCTTTAAAACATATCATCTCATTATGGATTAATCTTACTTTTGAATTATCTCTCCTAAATTTGCCTCAAAACTCTTGCTATAAATAATGCATGGATCAAACAAAACACAACACAAAAGAAATTTGTGGATTATTTCAAAGCCTATGTGTTTCCCACTCCCACCTTGCCAAAGAAATAGAAATTTGCTATTCACCTCAGAAACTGCTTAATTGCTCCCTATCCATTTGAGTGAGTTTCTCTTCCTGAGAGAACCACTATTTGACTCTCCTAGAGTTCCATCCCTTTGGTAGCCATGAGACACAGTAGTTTAATCTTGAGTAAATATAAAGATTAAATATTTTATGCGTCTTTTAACTTGCAGTTTTTGTCTTCATCTTTTTCTTATCTTCCAATTTATCTGTTGGAAATCCTGGGAGAATATTGATCATGATTCCACCAACATCTTGTGTTCTCTGAATCCATAGCAGCTGGATTCAAAGGCTTGGTCAGGTCAGATTTGATCATTCTGTGTCTTCCTTCATCAGGTAGTTTTTGATGCTGTTTAGACCTCCACTTTTTCTAACACTGGCTGATAATGATGATGCTCAGTGCTTAGATCTGGTACTTTTGGCTGAATTGCAAATGACGACTCTAGTTCCTTTTTACATTTTGAATGGATACTCATTTTACTTAGTTGATGACCCCTGGGAAAGTGAGACAGAATCATTTTTTTCCCTAGTTACTTTCAGTCAAGGTTGAGTCACCATGCATTCAGTCTGTTGGAATTTGTTTTTTAAAGGATCCACATAAGCTTATGAATTAGAACACTTTTAAGTAAATTTATTAGTCTTTTTCCCTACCTTCTTCTCCAAATTATTGTTTGTTTGTTTGTTTTTTCCTGAAATTTATGTTCCTGATTCTCTGGTCTGTTTGAATTTTCTCAGAGCAATCCTTTATTTTATTTTATTTTATTTTTTCATCCAGGAGAACCATGCTCAAGAGTCACTTTGGACATCTTCCCCTTGGAACTAGCTACTTTTC
This sequence comes from Mus caroli, assembly GCF_978045245.1. Lineage (NCBI taxonomy): Eukaryota > Metazoa > Chordata > Mammalia > Rodentia > Muridae > Mus > Mus caroli. Next base: position 90,595,497 of record NW_028227266.1, read on the forward strand.
TTAGAAGCCTTGTCCTTTACTAGTAGAGATCATGTGTGACCCCAGAGAACTTTACCTGTGTTTGTTACTAGGTGTCTTATTTTCATAGCAGTAGACTATTTACTTGATAAATATGAACAAATTTCATAGTTCCACAATGGGAAGCACATTAGATATTTTTTATTCAATTCAGATCTAAACATTAAAATTGCAAAGCACCCTCTATATTATATTTTATCCTTTACTTCTTTGCCAGCAATCATATTTTTTCAGGACACAAATATGACAGAATTAAAATAAACTATATTCAGTATTGCCTTTAATATGCATATATATACCTATAAGATATGTACATACATATAAAATATATAACCTATACATATGTATATCTTGTATGTATATATTATATATAGTATATTGTTGTATATCTTGTGTGTGTATTATACATATACATGTACATATACATATATATCGTTTAGGAAGAACTCTAGAATAACAGTCTCATCCCATTTACTACCTGCATCTAAATTCTCCTATAATTTTTCTAAGTACATAGTTGTCACTGTCACAGAGTTATTTTATATTTTTCAGAGTTTGCTAAGTACTTCACAACTTAACATTTTAAGTGAATTTAGTCCTACTAATTAATCATCAGCTATTAGACAGAAGAATCAAATCATAGTGAATGAAAATAATTCTTAGCTGGGCATGGTGGCGCACGCCTTTAATCCCAGCACTTGGGAGGCAGAGGCAGGCGTATTTCTGAGTTTGAGGCCAGTCTGGTCTACAAAGTGAGTTCCAGGACAGCCAGGGCTACACAGAGAAACCCTGTCTCGAAAAACAAAACAAAACAAAACAAAACAAAACAAAACAAAACAAAACAAAACAAAACAAAACAAAAAACCAACCAACCAAACAAAAAGAAATGAAAAGAATTCCTTTGTTAAAAAGTTATTTGTTAGAGCACAAATTGTTGCTTTTGCTTAAAAAAGAACTCTATTATTAATATGTAATAGAATTGTTAATGGCAAACATTTATGATATTTTTTCTTTAAATGATGGCAGGTTTTCCTAAATGTTTTCCCTTCTTCTTAGTTAATTTAAGACTTACCTGAAATGACCTATTTTCATGTAGGTATCCTGACTCATAAAATAAGGTAGAAATTAAGACAGAAAGGGACTCTTTATATTAGGTATTTTGACTATAGAAGCTTGTCTACCACAGAAATTCTACCCACCTTTTTTGTTGTTTTACAATAGTAAGGAGTTTGTCAATTACATCAGCAAAGTAATAAGAGATTGATGTCACGAGAGTGGCTTCCCCTGGCAGCTCATGGGGACAGATGTAGAGACCCACAACCAAACATTAGGAGCAGAGAGAGCTCAAAATGGAGATCTACATCAGGTCCCTCCCCTGGTAGCTTGGGGAATCTCACAGAAGAGGGAAGGATGGTAGGAGCCAGAGAGGTCAAGGACACCATGAGAGTGCAGCCCACAGAATCAACTAAGTAGGTCTCATGGGGGCTCAGAGTCATGCAGCCTACATGAGTCTGTGCTAGATCCTCTACCTATATGTTATGGTTGCTAGGCTGGTCATCTACTTGGACTCCTAACAGTGAGAGTGTGGTCTTTGATTCTTTTGCCTGCTCATTGAACACATTTCCTCCTACCAGGTTGTCTTGTCCAGGCTTGATAATGAGGGGTTGTATCTACTCTTATTGTATCTTGTTATGCTGTGTTCAGTTGATATACTGTGAGGTCTGCTCTTTTCTGAAAGAAACCTAAAGAGGAGTGGATCTGAGGAAGATGGAGGGAGGACTGAGGAGTGGAGGGAGGGGAAACTGAAGTAGGGATGTATTAAAAAAGACAATAAATAAATAAATAAATAAATAAATAAATAAATAAATAAGTAAAATATTGAAGTCATCACAGGTTCTGCTGCTAATTATATAAAATTTTTATGAGATACTAATATCTCTCAACAGAGGAATGGATACAGAAAATGTGGTACATTTACACAATGGAGTACTACTCAGCTATTAAAAAGAATGAATTTATGAAATTCCTAGGCAAATGGATGGACCCGGAGGGCATCATCCTGAGTGAGGTAACACAATCACAAAGGAACCCACAATATGTACTCACTGATAAGTGGATATTAGCCCAAAACTTAGGATACCCAAGATAGAAGATACAATTTGCTAAACGCATGAAACTCAAGAAGAATGAAGACCAAAGTGTGGACACTGTGCCCCTTCTTAGAATTGGGAACAAAACACCCATGGAAGGAGTTACAGAGACAAAGTTTGGAGCTGTGACGAAAGGATGGACCATCTAGAGACTGCCATATCCAGGGATCCACCCCATAATCAGCTTCCAAACACTGACACCATTGCATACACTAGCAAGATTTTGCTGAAAGGACCCAGATATAGCTGTCTCTTATGAGACTATGCCAGGGCCTAGCAAACACAGAAGTGGATGCTCACAGTCAGCTATTGGATGGATCACAGGGTTCCCAATGGAGGAGCTAGAGAAAGTACCCAAGGAGCTAAAGGGATCTGCAACCCTATAGGTGGAACAACATTATGACCTAACCAGTACCCCAGAGCTCTTGACTCTAGCTGCATATGTATCAAAAGATGGCCACTGGAAAAAATGGGCACTGGAAAGAGAGGCCCATTGGACTTGCAAACTTTATATGCCCCAGTACAGGGGAACGCCAGGGCCAAAAAATTGGGAATGGGTGGGTAGGGAAGTGGGGGGGGGAGGGTATGGGGGACTTTTGGGATAGCATTGGAAATGTAATTGAGGAAAATACGTAATAAAAAATATTAAAAATTACAAAAAGAGAAGTACAGAGAAAATGACGTGGTCTGGTCATCACCTCTTGGATAGATGCAATCTCTAAAAAGCCTTTTAGTGATATTTAGAAATATTTACTTTAATCCCAGCACTCTGGAGACAGAGGCAGGCGGATTTCTGAGTTCGAGGCCAGCCTCGTCTACAAAGTGAGTTCCAGGACAGCCAGAGCTATACAGAGAAATCCTGTATCGAAAAACCAAAAAAAAAAAAAAAAAAAAAAAAAAAATTTACTTAGCTCTAAACTTTGTCTCTGTAACTCCTTTCATGGGTATCATGGGTATTTTTTCCCTATTCCATGGAGGAATGAAGTATCTAAGACGAAAGAATGGACCATCCAGAGACTACCCCACCCAGGTATCCATCCCATAATCAGCCACCAAACATAGACACCATTGCATATGCCAGAAAGATTTTGCTGAGGGGACCCTGTTATAGCTGTCTCGTATGAAGCTATGCCAGTGCCTGCCAAATGCAGAGGTGGATGCTCACAGTCATCTATAAGATGGAACACAGGGCCCCCAATGGAGAAGCTTGAGAAAGCACCCAAGGAACTGAAGGGGTCTGCAACCCTATAGGTGGAACAACAATATGAGCTAACCAGTACCCCCAGAGCTCATATCTCTAGCTGCATATGTAGCAGAAATGGCCTAGTTGGCCATCACTGGGAAGAAAGGCCCCTTGCTATTGCAAACTTTATATGCCCCAGTACAGGGGAATGCCAGGGCCAAGAAGCAGGAGTGGGTGGGTAGGAGAGCAGTGTGGAGGGAGGGTATAGGGAACTTTCGGGATAGCATTTGAAATGTATATAAAGAAAATATCTAATAAAAATAAATAAATAAAAGAATTATTTACCTTATAAAATAAGTTTCTGTTTAGCGTGTTTCAAAGTAGGAACATAATTTGAAATAGAGGTTGGCCATTTCATGCTACATTAAGTTTAAAATTAAAGATTTTATAAAAAATTCTGAACAACTGATGGTGTATGAATTGATTCAGGGTTTTGGCTCGCTGAAGTTGATACCATTGGAGGCATTTGAGAGGTTCAGTTAGGCTGTGGAGTTGAGTGCAATCCCACAGGCCAGTAATCACTGCTGTAGGGCTATGCTCTGCTAAGCAACAGGAAAGCTTTACAGTTTTTTAATGCATGGGCTACAGATATTCAAGGATGATTTCTAATGTGTGTTCCTGTTTATCTAAAAATTGAATTTTCCATTCAGATATAAACACCCAGCCAGAGGTGGTGGTGAAAGCCCTGAACCACAGTACTTGGAAGGCAGTGGCAGATGGCTTCTGGGCCAGTCAAGTCTACACAGTGAGTCCCTGTCTTAAAACAGACAAGCAAAACCAAAACCAACACCAACAATAGCAACAAACAAAACAAAACAAAACAAAAAACCACACAAAATCCCTAAACAAAACAAAGAACCCTAAAAGTCTTGATTATAACACTACAATTTAAGCCTTTGTATAATTAAACTATATGCCAAAATTTTAGATCTGTTTACATATTTCCAGGAAACAATCGGCCTTATTATAATATCTAACTGTTCTTGCGATGTAACAATGAAGTCTTACCCAGGTTTTATTTCAAAATAAGAGAAGATTAATGCTTAATAATTTTGTTTGCCAAACATTTCCTGAGAAGTTATATTTAAGATTTAGGAGATAAAAAACAAAATGGTAATGGTGGTTGCATGTGCTGGGAAGGTGCTCCATTTTGGCTGGAGACAGCTTCGGGACTGAGAACTGTCACCTGAGTGCAGTAATGTTTTATTGAGCTTTGTAGCCACCAAGAAGTTGTCTTTGTTGTAGTAAATAACCTCTCACCCAGCCTCAGGCAAAAGACTGGAATTAAACCCATCCAGCCACACACGGAAAGAGCACACGGATGTAGGCGGGAACTTGCTGTGAGGCAGTGTTCTACAGGAACGTAGAACCACAGTAGGAGGTGGCTAGGAGAAGGGAATGAGGTGTGGAAAAACTGAATTTCATTATGAAAGTGTGTGAAAATATCAATAAAAATAAATGAAAGCACTCTCCAATCTGGCAGAGGCTGGGGAAGCTTCAGATAGCGGTGAGAGATTTGAGGAGATAGAAGGAATAGTGATTGCTCTCATAAAGGAAGTACATAGCATGTGTGTTGGCTGCCTCTTTCATTTCCATCTGTTGAACTTTGTCAAATACATTTCTTAGTCTGGATGGCTCTGTGGGACAAATGGCTTCCTAAGAGACCTGTTCTCCTCGCAGATAGTTGAAGGAATTTTTCCCCATCTGTTTCTGTATTTTCTACAGTTCTGTGTTTACAAACAGAACATGGAGTCTGAGACCCTGTTCACCATAATTCTTGTCCTTTACAGCTTCTCTTATAGCCTTCAGCAGTACAGACTTACACAGACCTATCGCTGAAAGGTGGGTTTATGTGCTCAGATGTATCCCTAGTCTCTCCTGTTTGAAAATTTAAGCAGGAAATTTATAGGCTTTAAGTCCAAGTGCCCTACAGGGAGTCTTAACAGCCTTGCTAGTGTGATAGAAACATATTGTGTCTGTTTTTGAAGGGGATCTTGAGATTTTACTGTTTTATAAATTAAAGAAAGGGGCAGATATCATAAATTTATGCTGGAATTCAATAACTGTTACCAAAACCACATCTTATATAAGAGAGGGCTTGTGTTGTCATGAAACATAAACGATACATTTTCTCTCCACGAGTTAAAAGAATGTACTGACTGGATTAGTACTGACTTCTCTTACATTGGTTACAGGGAAGAACTGTGTTCTTATTTTGTGTATGGGTCCATTTATTTCATAAGTTTTGAACCTGGCATTTAGGAAGGGAGAATGCATTTAAAGTTCCTTCAAATGTCAACTGATTTATAGCCCGAGAAGGTTTGGGTCATTCTTTTTCCATCTTTGAAACACAGTGTCTCTTTGACAGTTTTATTTTTACTTACTTATTTATTTTTATTATTGTCATTGTTGCTGCTGCTCCTAGGTTAGAAGGGAGATTCCTGGGGACACCAGGAGGAGGCCAGTAGGATGGGGGTAGATTTTGAAGACACAAAATTGACCCTAAGCTTTCCAAAGAACAATATGTATCTGTATTATTAATCTTGTATATATATATATATATATATATATATATATATATATATATATATTGGACACGAATCAAAGTTTGACACATTACTACTCTAGTTCTATCTGTATTTCATTTGGACCCTCTGCTGTCTGTCCGCTGTTTATGGTTTCTTTTTTTCTGTTATTTTGACATGAGCCCAAGTGACTTCTTTTAGGTAATATCTAACTTTCAAATGATCAAAAAATACTTCTTCACACTTTAATAATTTGCTTCTGACTTCCACACATGAAATAGTCACCAATCTTAATGTCTTTATGGAAGACTATTATCACCATAGGTTCTTAGATATAAATTATTTTCACTACTAATTTTTGAGCGGGGTGGGTGGTGAACTCTTCTTTCTAATCCAAGCAGAACTGCCTGGCAGTGGTCTTTCCTTTCTTGGTAAGTCTCTGGTGCGGTTGACTTTGGTCTGCGCATTATTCTTTCATGCCCTCTAATGGCGGCCTGAGGAAACTCTTAACAGAAACAATTCCAAGAAATTAAGCTTACAAAAGTAAGAGATCACTTAGAGTATTTAGGAGAAAGGACATTCACATGGCAGGCATTACTGCTGTGGGAAAAGACCATATGTTCATATACTGAGCTTCTGAGAACAGAACTTTGGTTGGCTTAACATGTTTTTTAAGCAATTGATTGGTGTGATTATTTTGAAAATTCTATTTGTAGTTGTTTTTAAAATTCTGTGATTCTTTTTTTCTCTAAGAGGTAGGTAGATATTTTTAAAAGTGTCCGTTTGCTTTGGAATTTGCAAATATGCATTTGTGTTACAGCAACACACGGATGGATGGGTGTGCCGTCTAATCCATCAACACTGTGCTGTTACTACAAGGTGAGGTTGAAAGGAGTACGAAGGCTCAAGTTTATTTCTTTAGAGGATTTACCTTGTCTGTGATGTTAAAATGCCCCTGACACTGGATGTCTAGAGGAAAGCTAGTAAAATTGTTCAGGTCTCAAATAGCATAGCTCCATGAACAGGAAGTTCACTTTCAAGTTTAAAAGGCCTTAGAGAAAAATCTCACCACATCTTTCAAATGTGCTTTTTATCAGCTGGTTCCAGCTACTCAAGACAAACAGGTGCTTTTGTTGTAGATTTTTTTTCAGACTTGAATTTCCTTTCTTTCCTATTTATTGTCCTCATTCTCGTCATTCTGCTTTATTTCTTCTTCCAGACTGTTGCCTTCTCTTCAGTTATGGCTATTTGGATTCAGTGCTGGCCCCAGTTCTTAATCTTGCTATAAAACATGCTCGGTGTATCTTTTCAATGACTTGTCTGGAGAACTTCTGTAAGATGGCCTCCCCAAATTATTCTCTGACCAAATTTTATTACCTTTTGGATTTACTAAAACGAATACTTACAAGTATTCCTGCATGTTGATAATATTTACATAATATGATAAAAATATATTTCTCAGTTTTTTTTTATAAAGTGTCAAAACTGAAAAAAAAACTAGACAAAACAAAACAAAACAAAACTGTCCAAAGTGGGCTGGGGAGATCTCTAAGGAGTTAATAACACTTGCTGCTCTTGGAGAGTTTGATTACTGGCTTCCACACTAGGTGGATTACAATTGCCTCCAACTTCAGCTCCACAGATGCTAGTGCCCTCTTCTGGGCTCCTAGGGCACCTTTGTATACACACACACACACACACACACACACACACACACACAGATATACATACATGTTCACATTCACACACACATTCGCACACATACATTTTTTTTTAATGTCAAAAAGTCTTTGCCTATGATATTGCGTCAGGTACCTGTATCTTGTCACCTGTATTATGGGTAAACATAAATCAGGCTGGAAACAGATCATTTTGAGCCCAGAGATGCCTTGGTATTTCTAATAGCTACTGCTGAATGAATGTTTACAATGTGCTTGGTTCTATGCAGCTCTGGTCTCTGTCTCAGCTCTGTAAAAGAAGTCATTGGTTCATGAGAACATGGAGGGTCAAAAGGTAGAGTGGCTGGCTTGCACGTGGTCACAGTGTTAGTAGGAACCAGAGGTTAGCTAGTTGGAATCTACTGTTACCTTGGTGACTAGGTTACAGGAGAGGTCAGAGTAAGAACTTGAGTCCGTTTCCTTTATTATATAGCTTTACCTTTGTATTTATATTTGAATGAATGGACAATAGCAGTTGTACAGCTAAATGAACGGACAAGGATTTGAACTTATGCTCTGATTCTCATTATGCAAAACATCCAGTGAGTTAAGTAATTTCTTCTGCTATGTAGGAAAAGGGTGGTAGTAGGAACTGTTGCATATAAGCGCTGTAAGTTTTAAAAGCCCTGTCTGGCTCATAAAAAATATTTTTACAATTAATGGTTATTTTTATGAGACTTAAATTCCATTTTTTTATCTTAAGGATAAAAAGTTAATTTTAAAACAAGAAATAAAAATACATACCATATTAGAAAAATGTGTAGGTAGACATCTCTTAGTGGCTTCAGTTATTGTTAGAAAGTAACATCTTATCCTATTTCACAACTGAATAATGGAAATACAAAAACATTTGTTTCATAGTGGGAAATTAAACTCTGTCTTCTTATATTTACCATGCCTTTCAACTAAAAATGCTATTTTCTAACTTAATTCAATTCAATATCTGGGCATAGAGAGAAATTTACAAGTTCTGTGGTGCCATACTGGTTGAAACATGTAATAATATTTAAACGTTTTTAAAAGTAATTTATGCAATAAAACATCTGAGAAAGTTGATGGGATAGCATGCATTATTTTTTTATTTTATTTTATTTATTTTATTTTTTAATATTTTATTAGGTATTTTCCTCATATACATTTCCAATGCTATCCCAAAAGTCCCCCATACCCTCTCCCCAACTCCCCTACCCACCACTCCCACTTTTTGGCCCTGGCATTCCCCTGCACTGGGGCATATAAAGTTTGCAAGTCCAATGGGCCTCTTTCCAGTGATGGCCGACTAGGCCATCTTTTGATACATATGCAGCTAGAGTCAAGAGCTCTGAGGTACTGGTTAGTTCATAATGTTGTTCCACCTATAGGGTTGCAGATCCCTTAAGCTCCTTGGGTACTTTCTCTAGCTCCTCCATTGGGAGCCCTGAGATCCATCCAATAGCTGACTGTGAGCATCCACTTCTGTGTTTGCTAGGAGATATTTTCTTCATATACATTTCAAATGCTATCCAAAAAGTCTCTTATACCTTCCCCCCGCCCTGCTCCCCTACCTACTCACTCCCACTTATTGGCGCTGGCTTTCTCCTGTACTGGAGCATATAAAGTTTGCTAGACCAAGGGACCTCTCTTTCCAGTGATGGTCAACTAGGCCATCTTCTACATATGCAGCTAGAGACATGAGCTCTGGGGGTACTAATTAGTTCATGTTGTTGTTCCACCTATAGGGTTGCAGGCCCCTTCAGCTCTTGGGTACTTTCTCTAGCTCCTACATTGGGGGCCCTCTGATCCATCCAAGAGCTGACTGAGCATCCATTTCTGTGTTTGCCAGGCACCAGCATGGCCTCACAGGAGACAGCTATATCAGGGCCCTTTCAGCAAAATCTTGCTGGAGTATGCAATAGTGTCTGCATTTGGTGGCTGATTATGGGATGGACCCCCAGGTATGGCAGTCTCTAGATGGTTCATCCTTTCGTTTTAGCTCCAAACTTTGTCTTGGAAACTCCTTCCATGGATATTTTATTCCCTATTCTAGGGAGGAATGAAGTATCCACGCGTTGGTCTTCCTTCTTGATTTTCTTGTGTTTTGGAAGTTGTAGCTTGGGTATTCTAGGTTTCTGGACTAATATCCACTTATCAGTGAGTGCATATCATATGTGTTCTTTTGTGATTGGGTTACCTCACTCAGGATGATATCCTCCAGTTCCATCCATTTGCCCAAGAATTTCATAACTTCATTGTTTTTAATAGCTGAGTAGTACTCCATTGTGGAAATGTACCACATTTTCTGTTACCTATTCCTCTGTTGAGGGACATCTGGGCTCTTTCCAGCTTCTGGCTATTATAAGATAGCATGTATTATATGAGCATTTTAAACATAATCCTATATTACTCATATTGTTGATGAAAATCTGAGATTTAAGGATAGCTGTTAATCAATAACTTGCCTAATACCTTTATAAGTTTATAAGAGGCACAGAGAAATGTCCGATTAAAGTAAAATCTAACCGGGTTTTCTCTGTCCTCATTGCTCTGTCAAGCCACTTTTACAACAAGGACAACAGCAGCAATAAGCCATTCAAAAAAAATGACTAGAGATAGAAGTAAATCAGAAAAATGCTTTAGCATCTTTGGAGTAAACGGAAGATGAACTCTGAATAGAATACTCTCCAACCTTTATACTGGCTTCCTTCCCCAGCCCTGCTAACTGAGTTCATTTAAAAGTCGAGTCCTGTTATACTACTAATCATTTAGTGACAGAGAATTAACAAAAAGCGTGGTGCATTATTTTCTTTTGTACTTATGGAACTCTCCAGGGCATCTACATGACACAGCTCTTCATTTAAATAGCTTACATATTGCTGTAGTAGATTGCCATATCTCCTCTCTCTCTCTCTCTCTCTCTCTCTCTCTCTCTCTCTCTCTCTCTCTCTCTCTCTCTCTCTCTCTCTCACTTTGATTTTGATTTTGTTACATTTTCCCTCATTCTATGCCTGTCAATGGGTGCTTCCCATTTTGGGGGGGAATCCAGTTCAAGCATGCAGCTGCCTTTCTTACTGGTTTCTCCCTGAGAAACTTGTTACCTCAGTAGATGAAACAGGGATAAAAGAATTCAGCTGTTCTTATTTCTCCAGAGCAGAGTCATATGTCTTCTTTCTCCTCAGGCCAGGCAGACCTGCAAGCATTCTTTATAATGCATATGGTTTTTCTATCTCAGTCATTTTCATTCTTCTATCTTCCTATCCCTTGGAGCAGTTCCCCAGTGCTGCTGTAGTTTGCTGCTTCAGCAGGTTAACTACAAACTTAAAAGTTTAATGTTTAGTACTATGAGTCGACTTTGGCTTTCCTCCTAAGTGATAAACAGGATACAATGTAGCACTTTGCAAATTAATGTTCTTAGAGAATGAAACGATCAGCCTTACAAATAAATAGGCCTAGGTTTTAAAATATAATATTTTAGGTTTCTATGTGAATCTTGAAGGATGAGTTTACTTATATTTCAATCAGGATTCTAGAATAGTCACAATTAGCTTTATAAGCCTTAAGCCATCATGGCAAACAACCAATCAAACGGTCAATATACTGGAAACATGGAGTTATAAGTAATATTTCCAAACAGTACTTTTTATTTGAGACTTATGGAAAGCAACCTGCCTCTCTAAATATATTTCCTTTTTTAGAAGACAACAATAACAACAACAACAACAACAACAACAACAACATCTATCCTTTTATGTCATAGGATTCCCATGCTACTTACATAAATGAAGATGTATTTAGGATGATTTATAAATGACAAGTTTATGGAAGTATAAAACACCAGTGTTTATTTTTCTGACAGTTATATATATTTGAATTTAGAAGTCCCGGTAGCTGTATTCCTGGTTAACACTGCATTAAACTGAAGTTTCTCAGTTTCCTGTTTCTGAGTAGGTATTACATTTTTTTTTTTTTTTTTTTTTTTTTTTTTTTTTTTGTGGGGCAGGTTTAGTGACAGCCGGAAACCTAGCCAGGAATAATCGCATATATTGTCAAAGTTTCTATTTTCTGTGTGCACCCGACATGAGATATCCCTGCCAGGATGAATAAAAACCAAAAGCACTTATATTTCCTACTCCCTTGAAGTTTATAATTTGGTGGAACGGTAGACAAAATACTTCAAACCACTTAAAAGCAATTACAAAGCCCAATAATGAGTTTGAAAAGCTGAAGTGTTGTTTGGATGCCACTTTAATGGTTAAGATAAAAACTGGTGGCATGAAATGAACTTAGAGGTCTCATCTTAAGCAGACCATGGGCATGAGTTGAACAGAAAGTGAGTTGGTCCACGGCCAGAATGGGGGATGGGTCAGGAAAAAGCATAGAAGCTAGAAGATGGCAGTGCTGTTTTGAAAGGCCTGAGTCATACTGCTGTGAGAGCTAATGCAGAAACCCACCAAGGTTACTGGAGGGAAACGTGTTAATAAATGCTAAGTAATTCTCTATTGCCTCTATAAGACATTTTCATACATTTTGTGACTCAGAGGAATGAAAATATACAGTCTTTCAGTTATGAAGTCGCAAAACCAGACTGAGTTGAGACAATAGTTTTCCCACTGGAGTCTCCAGGAAAGATTGTTTCCTGCCTTTGGAAGCTCCTAGTGCTCATGTGCGTTGCCTGACTCCTGGCCCTGTACTTGCATCGCTCTAACCCGTGTTTCTGCTACCACATTTCCACCTCTCCTTCTTCCTCAGGAATCATATTGCCCTCTCTTTCTAACTTTCTAGCTTTCTCTCTTTCTTGCTTTCATCTTAGAAAAACCTTTGTGATTGATCACAGATAGCCCAGAATCATCTCCCAGTCCTGCAATCCATGGATTATAGAGTCTCTGTTTCTGTCTCTGTCTCTCCATTCCCCTTCCCCTCCCACCTAAGAATTTGCATGCAGGAATTTTAGGGAGATGGCTATTACTTAGCTCATATCAGCAAAGAAAATGGTTACATTTCTAATGTGTAATATTTTATTTCATGATAGCAGGATGTTTGTGTACATGTGTGCATAGGTGCTCTCTCTCTCTCTCTCTCTCTCTCTGTGGTTGTATGTGTAAAAGCACTCAATTCATTTGTTCAGATCTAGACAATATTGCTTCCAAAACTCTTATTTTACATTATCCACAATAACCATTTACAGATGGATAGATAAGAAACATGTGTCCACATAAAAAGTCTTATTCATTCTCAGTTTAGTTCTCTACCCCATCTTTGATTGGGTTGTTTGGTTTTTTTTTTTGGTAATTAACTTCTTGAGTTTATTTTTAAATATATTTTGGATATTAGCCTTTTATCGGATGTGAGGTTAGTGAAGATTTTTTTCCCAATCTGTAGGTTGTCAATTTGTCTTATTGACTATGTCCTTTGCCTTACAGAAGTTTTTCAGTTTCATGAGGTCCCATTTATCAATTCTTGACCTTAAAGAATGAGCCATTGGAGTTCTGTTTAGGAAATTTCCCCCTGTGCCAATGAGTTCAAGGCTCTTTCCTACTTTCTCTTCTATTAGACTGAATGAATCCAGTTTTATATTGAGGTCTTGATCCACTTGGACTTGAGCTTTGTACAAGGTGACAAATATGGGTCTATTTTCATTCTTCTATATACAGACAGCCAGTTAGAACAGCACCATTTATTGAATATGGTTTCTTTTTCCATTGTATATTTTTGGTGTCTTTGTCAAAGATCAAATGACTGTAAGTGTGTGGTTTTATTTCTGGATCTTCAATTCTATTCCATTGATCAACCATTCTTGGGAATATACCGAAAAGATGCCCCACCATGCCACAGGGAATATGTTCCAGTATGTTCATAGAAGCCTTATTTGTGATAGCCAGAAGCTGGAAACAACCTAGACATCCCACAATAGAAGAATGGATATAGAAAATGTGGTTCATTTATACAATGGAATACTACTTAGCTATTAAGAACAAGGACATCCTGAGTTTTGCTGGCAAATAGATGGAACTAGAAAATATCATCCTGAGTGAGGTATCTCAGACTCAAAAGGACATGCATGGTACATACTCACAAATAAGTAGATATTAGCCAAATAAATAAATAATAAAAAAGTACAGAGTACCCAAGATATAGTCCATAGCACTCAAAAAGCTCAACAAGCTGAATTGCCCATGTGGGATGCCTCAGTCCCACTTGGGAGAGAGAAGAAAGCAATCACAAGTAGGGAGGGAGGAACCTGGGAGGGAAAGTGGATGGGGGTGGGTGAGATGGGGTTGGGGGAGCATGGAGAGAGGGGAACCTGATCTGGTATTGGGTGAGGGAAAAGGACTGAAGCCCTAAGGGCTAGCAGAAAGGATGGAAACAGGCAACCTCAGGAAATAGGAGGTTGGGGGGACCTTCTAGAATGCACCAGAGACCTGGGAGGTGAGAGACTCTCAGGAGTCAAAGGGAGGGACCTTAGATGAAATGCTTGACAGTAGGGAGAGGGAACTTATAGAGCACACCTCCAGCAGGAAGACAGGACATCAAGTGAGGGATGGGGTTGCCATCCCACAGTCACCTCACTGAACAATAATTGTTTCTGTCTGAAAGAATTATAGGTATAGAAATGGAGAGAAGCCTGAGGAAAAGAAGGTCCAGCGACAGGCCCAAAGTGGGATACAGCTCAAGGGGAGGTCCCAGGACCTGACACTATTACTTATTACTGAGGCTTTGGTGTGTTCACAAAAAGGGACCTATCATGACTGCCCTCCGAAAGATCCAACTGATCAAGAGTCAGATGAAGAAATTTGCACCCAACCAATGAACAGGAATTGCTGACCCTTGTTGAATTAGGGAAGACTGAAGGAAGCTGAGGAGAAGGGCTGTAGGAGGACCAGCAGTCTTAATTAATCTGGACCCCGGAGATCTCTCAAACACTGGATCACTGAATAGACAGCATACACCAGCTGATATGAGGCCCCCAACACACATATAGTAGAGGACTTCTGGGTCTGTGTTCATTCAGAGATGATGCACCTAAGCCTCAAGAGACTGGAGGCCCCAGGACATTTAGAGGTCAGGTGGGGAGGAGGTATGGGATGTGGAATAATCAGTGGATGGATCTGGGTGGGATGGGGGATAAAAGTATGTAAAATTAAATTAATTAAAAATAAAACAAACAAAAAGTCTTATTCATGTATTAAAATTGAAATTGTTCCCTTTGCAGAGAAGTAGATTGGAAAAATGTCAGTTATTGAATATTTTCTATCAAATGTGAACTCTGATGGAGAAAGACAGGGAGAGAGAGAGGCAGAGAAGTACTCAGAGACACAGAGAGGTAGAGACCGAGAGAAAGAAAGGTCAGAGATTTAGCAGGAAAATAAGAAGAGTGAAAAGGGAAAGGGACCAGGAAAATGTGAGAAGGTTGGAAGCAGAAGCCCAGTGGTCTGGGCTTTACAAGCATGGGTCTTACAAAGTTTGAGAGAAGTGCACTGAGGCAGCTGCCAACTGGCATTTTTTGATTATCCAGAGTTGTGTGTATTCACACACAAGTGTAGATACCTCAAAAATGTACATTGTTTTGGGGTCTATGGAAGGGAAAGGACAGTAAGGAAGCAGTATCACTACTTATATACTTCTCCATTGTCCCCGCCACCCAGGGTCTTGGTTGGTCTCTGCCTGTCATTTTGCTTCTGAGATATTTCTTGATATTCCTTTTCACTTTGGTGAAGATACATGGTATCATGGAATGAATTTCACTAAGTCCTATGATATTGTTGAGATGGTCTTCGAGGTAAACTCTTTCAGGTAGAATTAATAAAGCAAAAGAGATCCCGAAAGTTTTTAAACACTAGACTTTTGAAACTATAAATGTGATATTATAAATCAAACCCAAAGGCTAAGACTCATCTCAATGGAATCTGTGGTTTTAGATACATGAAACTTCCCATGGCAAAAAATCCTTACATCACCCAAAACAGCTTAGTGCAACATCTGCTTTGACTACAGCGATGACCAATCTCATCAGAAGAAGCAAGCATTAATACAAGTCCAATCTCATCAGAAGAAGCAAGCATTAATACAAGTCCATTATTCTGTAGTTATAAATATAACTAATATAAATGAATAAATTCCATTGAAATATTTATTTTAAAAAAGAAAACAGCTAAATGGGACACTTAGTTAGAAATCAATAATAAGAAATATGGTCTTCATAAAAATGTTTCCTCACCTCTACTATTTAAATAGTAGCAATTTGTCTCATGTCTCTGCTAATAGAAGGATTTTATAAAGTCCGTGTCTGTGAAGAAGGTGACAAATGATAGTTAAATAGGGTAGAAGATAAATCACTAGCTATAAGAAGCCAAACTACTGTCGTTTAATAGGATATTAGAGCTTGTTATAGCCATTAATACCTGACAAGAAGTGTCATTTTGATGAGTTTATGCCAGATGCTGGAGTAGAAATCAATTTGACCAAGATTTAGTCATAGGCCTTTTATTATTGCTTTATGATGTAACAGAACCTGTCCCCAAACAAGTTATCTGACATCTATGAGCCTTAATCTTCTCTTTTATTAAATGAGAGTTTGACTTCCTTCTAATCTTTAATAATTCTAGTGGTTTTTAAAAAGTTGGAAGATATCCTATGACTTATCCTTGTACTACCTTCTGAATAGAATAAGGCAAAAGAAAGCTATGGTGTGTAGCTCATCTAGAATCAATGTAAGGAATTCTTTTTTAGAGTTTTTTTTTTAAATTATTCTCTCATCTATTACAACCCTACCACACTTTTCCTTCCTTTCCCTACCCCAAATACCCTCTCTCCTTTCTCCCAGGTCCACTTCCTCCTCCATCTCCCTCCAGAAAAGAGCAGGCCTCCCAGGGATATCATCCAAACATGTCAAAACAAGCTACAAAAGACCAGTCCCATACCATCACATCAAGGCAGGGGAAGGCAACTGGATAGGAGAAAAAAAGGATTCCACAAGTAGTCAAAATGTCAGGGACAGCCCGACTCCCACAGTTAGGATTTCCACTGAGAGAGCACTACTCAGGCATAACATAGAGCAGAGACCTAGGTCAGATCTCTGAAGGTGCTCCAATCTCTGTAATTGACCCAATCAGTTGATTCTGTGGGCCATCTTCTCCTTTTGTGTATTTGATCCCTCTGTTTCCTCCCATTCTTGTTCTCTCTTTTTCTCAGGACTCCTCAAGCTCTGCCTAATGTTTGGCTGTGGTACTCTGCATCTTCTCCTGTAAGTTGCTGGATAAAGTCTCTCTGGTCTCTGTGGTGACGGTTATGCTGGTATCTGGTCCCACAGCACTTTGCCATCAGGATAAACTGTAGGGCAGAGGTTCTATGGCTGAGCTGGTGTCCTAGTCCCTCCACTAGAGGCCTTGCTTAGTTATAGAAGGTGGATGGTTCAGACACTGTGTCCCCCATTAGTAGGAGACATTGCTAGGGTTACTTTTATAGATTATATGGAGTTTCCATCACACTAGGTTTCCACTTCACTTCTGAAATCGCCCCCCCCCATTCCAATTTTTTCTCCCAGTGTTCTAGATGCCATGGTGCAATTCTAATACAAAAATTTCCTCCATATTTTTGATATTCATGAGGTCTTGATTGGGATTGCATGCACTGGCATTCTAGATCTCAAGCTTTGACATTATTTTAAAAAAGTAGTTTAAGTAAGGTTTGGCTTATTTTCTGTGAAGTTTTGGTTTGACAAATTTAAAATATGTCAGGCATATGGTTATAGACTGAGGATACTTTGTTGATTTATAAAGTTTATATTTAAACATGCAACTACTTTTTAAAAAGAAACACAAGAGAAATGATGATTATGACAAAATAGTGGCAAACAACACTACTGTATACCCATGGCTATAGAAAACAAAACAAACAAACAAAAAACATCTGATCCATGATTGAAGAGTGAGGATATATTTATGGAATGGCAGGAGAGTGCTCTATAGACAGCAGATGAGGAAATGGATATAACCCAGAAATCTAAGGGTTTGACTTAGAAGACCATCATAGTCTAATAGACCAATTTGAAGTGCTGACAAGTTAGGGAAAGAAGGTGACATGTCCCTGACATGTCTGGGTCTGGGGCTACAAAGTAAGAAAAGAGACCTCCAGATTTAAAAACAAAACAAAACAAAACTGTACAAAACTTCAGATAGATCTGTGTGGAGCACGATGGTCTAGAGATTCAGACAGATATTTCCACGGACTGTGACTGCTTTCTTCCAAAGTGGGAGGAACAGAGTTTCACTGGAGAGAACTGCTGTGGTCAAACTGCTTCATTTTCAAAACTTGGGAGAGCATAATTTCCTCCTCCACTGACTAGGCATGAGACCATCAAGAGGCCATTTAATGACTCTTCGAATGCCCACAGATTGTTATTTGCTGAAAAACCTGTTTCTAGTTGTGGTGTGGCTTGGCTTTAGCACACAGCTTTAATCCCAGATAAGCCTTTAATACATGCCAGTAATTCCAAACAATGAACTTAAAGTTAGTTTTTAGAAGGAAGCACTCATGTTTGAAAGTGATGTCTAATTGAGTGGCAGACAAAGTGATGATTCAGAGAAAGATTTGATAGACTAGGATCTGACCAATTCTCAAGAGAGAGGAAAAGGAAGCTATAAGAGGGAGCAGTGTACGGAGAGAGAAGAGGGAGGACGCAGAGTTTTACAGAGGCAGGTTGAAGAAAGAACTAGTTAGAGAATGAGAATGAGACAGAAGATTAGAACATATTGCCAAAGTTAATATGAGGCCAAGTAGCACAATTTAGGAGAATCTGAGAGAAACCACATTGCATAAGTCAGCATGGAGAGGAGTTTGAACCAGAACAGCTGACTTGAATCAGTCAGTCAGCTAGAGTCCAGAAAGAAAAAGAAGGGTGAGTTTATTTAGCAGCAAGTCTAAGAGTTTATTTAGCAGCAAGTCTAAAACATTCAAATCCTAGAGAAGCCTGTATGGAGGCTGGAAGCTTCCAGGACTAGGTCTAGGTTAGAGACAAGCAGTAAAACTCTGAAGCAACAGTTACTTCAGGAGAATAAAAATTACATTTACAGGAGTGTGTGATCATCAAATACATTAGAAATAAGGCTATAGCTGCTGGGGAGAGACAGAGGGACAAAGTGTTAAATTTAGCAAGAAATGAAGGCTGGAAACTCCAATGGAGGAGGACTCAAACACAGCAGGAAGACGTTCTCTTCTAATTTAAGTAGAAACTAGCAGCTGTCTTTCCACCTGCAGAGTAGGCTGCAGAATGCAACTTTGAGGTGGACTAAGACACTCATCCCAGTAAGAAGAGATGCCTGATGAGCTGATGATCTAACATTTGTGTTCTAGTTTATTTCATACTCTTTTACTGTTACCTTTTATTGTTGTTTTGCTTTAACTTTCATTTTGCCTTAATAGGTAGGGTTTCATGTTTTTCTTCCCCCTGCGTGCATTCCCTCTTCTTTATGACTTACAACTCTAACTCCTCTAACTCATGTATATTCCCTCTCTTTCCTAATTTACACCACCCCTTACCATATTCCATCCCCTTTAAAAGTTCTATATCACTGATAACCAGTGCTTCAGAAATGTTTATATTCTTCCTAGCACTATCCTATGCCATTTGTTTCTGAACCTCATTGAGAGTACAGCCAAAGAAAAGAATCATTGTATTGCTTCTGCTACTGCTATTGTCCTTTCTCCCTCTCAATACCAGTGGAGAGTTAGGAATTCAAGACACAAAACAACATAATAAAGGCTACATATATCCAATCTTAAACTAAAGGAGGGGAAAAGCTAAAGGAATGTCCTCCAAACTCAGGATTGCGACATTGCCTGAAGTCTTAGCAAGCAAAGATGCAGAGAAGCAAACTAAATAAATAAAAAAAGGAAAGAAAAGAGACAATAAAATTGATACTATAAGAAAGGTAGGATATAGAGTATTCCTAGTATGTGCCAGAGACCTGAGATGGAAGAGGCTGCCCAGAAATCTATGGCACTGAGTGGCTTTAGCTGAGACTTCTACCGGTGGGGATATGGAACCTGAAATGGCCACTTCTTGTAGAGAAACAGGACCTCTCAGTGGAGGGATAAGGACCCCAAAACTTTACCCTGTCTAGAAGAAACACAGGGACAAATATGGAGCAGAGTGTGAGGGATTCACCAACTAACTGGCCTAACATGAAATCTGTTCAACGGGCCAGCACCGGTTCCTGACACTGTTAATGATACTGTTATGCTTGGAGATAGGACACGAATATAACTATGCTCTGAGAAGCTTCACCCAGCAGCTGAGTGAAACAGAAGCAGAGACCCACAGTCAAACATTGGATAGAGCTCTGGAAGTCTTGTGGAAGAATTTGGGGAAAGATTCAGGAGCACAGAGGGGATAAGAACTCTAGGAAAGACCAAAAGAGTCAAGTAACCAGGACCCTGGAGGGCTTTCAGAGACTGAACCACCAACAAAAGAGCATACACTGGCTGAACCTATCCCTCCCTCATCCTTCCCCACCCCTGCCACACATAGGTAGCAGATGTGGAAGTTGGTCTTCATGCAACTTTTCCAAGAACTGGAGTAGGGGCTATTCCTAAGTCTGTTACCTGCCTGTGGATCCTGTCCTCCTAACTGGACTGCCTTGTCTGGTTGTCTGGTCTTAGTGGGGCCTCCACTCTCTCAGAGGATAAGGGAAGGAGGGGATAGAGGGAGGGACTGTGTGAGGGGGGACTGGGAGGGGACATTGATTGGAATGTAGAGTGAATAAATAAAAAATAAGGAAAAAAAGACCTTAATAACTGAAGCAGGAAAATCTTAGACATGGTAACTATTTTAAGTAATTTAAGATACAAAACTGTATAAAACAACCCCATAACTTTTTATATACCACTAACAGACTTGATGAAATGAAATGAAAATAATCTCATCAACAATGAGGCAATACAATCTAACAATGGACATAACCAAAAAGATGAATTTACTCTTCAATGGAAAACAATGAAGAAATAAAATAACTTAGGCAACGATGTAAACATCTACCATGCTTATGACTCAGCCAAATCAGTGTTATGAAATTTTTTAGACTACGGAAAGACATGGGCAGATTCAACATAATGCCTACTACAATTTTAATGAAGTTATTCACAGAAATAAAAAAAAAATTTCTAAAATTCTACTAATAAATGTACAAAGATGCCTAATTTCAAAAGCAATAGTAAACATACATAGCACTGTGGTTGGCACATCAATACCATATCAAAAGTTATACTACTATAAGGTGATAATATAGCACGGAATCTCATGAGGGAAAATGTTGACAACAGGAGATGGCTAGGCGAAAAGTATTCTGAGGGCACTTCCCATGCTGAAAGCTAGCAACTATCTAAGGTATGACAACTTCCTGTTAATGCCATGGGGATGGTAGGGGGCAACTTCAATCCCACACAGATTTCAATGCCTCAGAGTATTGAGTGACCCTTTCCCACTCTTTGTTTTTGTTTTTGTTTTAGCGTTTTGTTTCATGTATATGAGTGTTTTGCCTGTATGCATGTCTGCCTGAAGACGAGGTAGGATTCCCTGTCATTGAAACTACAGACAGTGTAACTAACTGGGTAGTGCTGGGAATGTAACCTGGGGCTTCTGGAAGAACAATATGTGATACCCAACTACTTCCCCAGATGTCCTTCTTGTTACTGAACTTGTTGGTCACTTGGATACTTCCATGCTTTAAAGGCTCAGCCTTTCTTTCTTTCTTTCTTTTTTTCTTTCTTTCTTTCTTTCTTTCTTTCTTTCTTTCTTTCTTTCTTTCTTTCTTTCTTTCAATACCTTGGTTTTTGAGTATATTTTTTTAATTAGATATTTTCTTGGTTTACATTTCAAATGTTATTCCTTTTCCTAGTTTCCCCTCTGAAAACCCCCTATCACCTCTCCCCTCCCCCTGCTCACCAACCCACCCACTCTCACTTCCTGAGCCTGGCATTCCCCTACACTGGGGCATAGAACCTTCAGAGCCTGACAAATACAGAAGTGGATGCACACAGCCATCCATTGGATGGCTCGTGAGTATATTTGATTTACTGGATTTCAGTTCTTGTCAGGTCCCTGAAGTGTTCATGTGATCGTATAGTTCTCTTTTGTGATCTAAGTGGATAGAGAGCAAGGCTATGGCCACGTTGCTGAGTACTTTCCTAAAATCAGAGCAGTACGACTGAAGACATTTTGGAAATCTTTGCCCTTCTTGCCTAGTGAGATAGGAATACAAAGTGGTTTCCAAGCTTTGGCTTCATGGAGCTTGCGGCTTTTTCAACTTTCCCTCCCCCACTGAAATTTGCTTTTATAGAGTTTCCTTGTCTGTTAATAGACTATGTGTGAGTGTATGTGCGTGTGCATGTTGTGTATGTTGTGTGCTGGTATATTGATATGTATGTACATGTGTTTATATTCATGTGTACACATATATGCCTCTGGCTGCATGTATGTACATGCATGTGTCTGTATGCTTGTCTGCTTGTCTGTTTGTGTGTGGAAGGGAGTTTGGGGGCCATTTTTCTCCTTAATGCTATCTTTGTTCATCACCCAGTTCTAGGTTGGACTCTGTTCTTTCCTTTGGACATCCAATTTAATATTTTCTAATTTCATCTAGTCTGTTATAGTCTGAAAGGTGCTGCAATCTTCTCATACCATTTCATGCTTCTTGACTCATTTCGTAGTCACAGATCATGTTTCTTCTCAGATTCCTAGGGACACAGAGAAGGCCAATTGTCTCTAATCTACTTCCTTCCTATTTGTATTTCTACTTTTTCATAACTCTGTCTCTATGTAGAGGTAACAATGTAACTGTATGACATCTCTTCACTTTAAAAGTATTATGTTGGGCTGGAAAGATGGCTCAGCAGTTAAGAGCACTGACTGTTCTTCCAGAGGTCCTGAGTTCAATTCCAGCAACCACATGGGAACTCACAACCATCTGCAATGGGATCCATTTTGCTCTTCTGGTTGTCTAAAGATATCTACAGTATACTCATATAAATAAAGTAAATCTTTAAAAAAGCATTATGTTGACTTAAGAAATTTAGTACATTGACTTCTTTTCAGAGGCTAATTGTTTGTGTCATGAGTTAGATGTATAATTGTGTTTTTATAGTCTTGGAAATTCATAGCCATGCACATGTTTTTTTATACCATCTTTAGCCAGAGCCACTGCATCTAGTATAGTCAAGATGACAGTATTGTAAATTATGAGGCTAACGGGTAAATCATTCATGTGTTCAACAGATATATTTTTGAGTGCCTATTATATATTAGGATTTATTATCACTATGAAATAAAGTACACAGACTTTGCTTAAGATTTTCTTAAGTGGAAAAATAGCTTAATTAACTCTTCTCACATTGCTGGACATTTAGGTTGTTTCCAATTTTCCCTTAAGGGAACCTTTTGAAGTACAGATCTTTTCTTCCCTTTGTATTATTTCCTTAGGACAAACTACTCTAAATAGAATTGCTTTCCAATAACGTGAGCTTTTTCTCCTTTAGTGGTGGTGGAGGAGCAAGAAGAAAGAAGCAGACTCTTGATTTATTTTTAATGATTTTAGTGTTTGCACATCAGAATGGCTATTTGCTCACAAAGAATGCTAAAGACTTTATCATTGTTTGGGTAATAGAATACTAAATATAAAAATGCAGAGATACTTTATGCTGCTATATAAAAAAACAACTTGCATGGACCACAGTAGCCTAATAGATGAGAACCTGGGCATCTACAAGTGATTGCTTAATTGATTTATATTGTAACAAGCTTACTTATAGTTAAATGATTATAATTAAGGAGAAATTTACATTTTTATTCCTTTAGTAAACAACTTGAACCTTTTTTTAAATTTTTGTTTATTTATTTATTTATTTATTAACTTTTTAAAAAATATTTTTATTAGGTATTTTCCTCAATTACATTTCCAATGCTATCCCAAAAGTCCCCCATACCCTCCCTCTAATCCCCTACCCACCCACTCCCACTTTTTGGCCCTGGTGTTCCCCTGTACTGGGGCATATAAAGTTTGCAAGTCCAATGGGCCTCTCTTTCCAGTGATGGCTGACTAGGCCATCTTCTGATACATATGCAGCTAGAGTCAAGAGCTCCGGGGTACTGGTTAGTTTATAATGTTGTTCCACCTATAGGGTTGCAGATTCCTTTAGCTCCTTGGGTACTTTCTCTAGCTCCTCCATTGGGGGCCCTGTGATCCATCCAATAGCTGACTGTGAGCGTCCACTTCTGTGTTTGCTAGGCCCCAGCATAGTCTCACAAGAGACAACGATATCTGGGTCCTTTCAGCAAAATCTTGCTAGTGTATGCAATGGTGTCAGTGAACCTTATAAGCAGTCATTTAAAACTGATAAGTAAAGCTGGTCAACTGTAATGTAACTAAATATAGTATAAATGTAATATGACTTTTAAGAATGTAACTTGCCAGTTCAGGATGATGAAATGAGATATGCTCTTAGCAAATAAAACTGAAATTTGAACAAATTTATGAAGGCATTATCTTTAAAATATGTGTAAAATTGCTCAAGTATCTAAACATATAACAGATAATCTACAAGTCCTATGGTTTATGGAACACAATAGAAGTGTGATAATAATGGATAATGCTTCTACTTTTGTTTGGATTTAGAAAGATTATTTATGTCTATTGCTTGTTCATTGATGAAAGACTTTCATCTTTGAAAACATGTAAATACAGGTCAGTATCAGACATTATTTATAGTTACTTCTGATGTATCCTTCTCCAATATAACGAACCCGAGCTTTGTAGATTTATTTCTAGTCATTCTTATGAAAATGGGCTCGAACATATCAGTTTTTGGTTTTCTTAGACAACTGAAAATAAATAAATAAATAAATAAATAAATAAATAAATAATAAAAACCACATTTATGGTAAGAGCTTTACACTTTTAAAGTATAAAATATAAAACTGATAAATCAGGACATTAGATCAAGATTCAAGAAAGTAGCCCATTATAATGTAAAAGCATAAAAGGACAAATATTTCAAAGAGATGATGGTCTGTGTTTTTTAAATGAGTGATTGAGTTCATTGGTATTTAGAGATATTAATAATGAATGATTGCTACTTCCTGTTATTTTGATTTTGATAGTGGTGGTTTACTTTTATTTTTATTTGTGTGTGCATGTTTCTCTTCTGTTGGTTTTAATATTGTCAAATTATTTATTTCTTGTGTTTCATTGTGTATAGTTAGACTCACTGGGTTGGAGTTTTCTTTCTAGTACCCTCTGTAGGGCTGGGTTAGTGGAAAGGTATTGTTTGAATTCGGTTTTGTTATGGAATATCTATGGTGATCGATTTTTTGCTGGGTATAGTAGTCTGGGATGGAATCTGTAGTCTCCTAGGGTCTGGAAGACCTCTGCCCAGGTCCTTCTAGCCTTTAGAGTCTCAGTTGTGAAATCTGGTGTAATTCTGATAGGTCTGCCTTTCTATATTACTTGCCTTTTTCTCTTTCTGCTTTTTAAATCTTTCTTTGTTCTGTATATTTAGTGTTTTGATTATTATGTGGTGGGAGGATTTTCTTATCTGGTCCAATCTATTTGGTGTTCTATTAGCTTTTTGTACATTTATAGTCATCTTTTCCTTTAGGTTAGGTAAATGCTCTTCTATAATTTTGTTGAAGATGTTTTTTGGGCCTTAGAACTCAGAATCTTCTTCTTCTATTCCTATTATTCTTATGTTTGATCTCTTATGCCAAATTTCATTAAGTTTTGTATCATGAACTTTTCAGATTTTGCATTTTATTTGACTAATATATTGATTTCTTCTATTGTA
Source organism: Mus caroli (assembly GCF_978045245.1). Taxonomy (NCBI): domain Eukaryota; kingdom Metazoa; phylum Chordata; class Mammalia; order Rodentia; family Muridae; genus Mus; species Mus caroli. The sequence continues at coordinate 90,620,959 of NW_028227266.1, forward strand.
TCTTCTACACCTAAGGTTCTCTCTTTCATCTCTTGTGTTCTCTTGGTGATGCTTATGTCTGTAGTTCCTGTTCTCTTTCCTAGACAGTAAACACCCTAATGAAATGTAAAAAGGAATAAGTTTCTAACTTCAGTATAAAAAGACATAAATTTACATCTTAATGATATGACAAAGAAAATTTAGAATCTGAAATCTGAACTTAGTAAAGAGATAGAAACAGAGGATAATTGAAACTGAGATTAAGATAGAGTTGAAGAATTCAATAATCTAATTAGAAAATTCAGAGGAATATCTATAAGCATATTAGGCCAAGTTGCTATGGACAGTTAGGGGCATGATGAGAATCAAACTTGAGTCATCTATATGAGTAGCTAGTGCTCTTAACCTTTCTTCCTGAGCATGAGAGAGTTGGCAGGCTGACCACTGAGAGCAGGATGTTGAGTTGATACACCCCTACATCTACCCCATGTATGATTTGCTGGAGCCCTTGATGGGTCCAGTCCTGCAGAAACAAAGCTTCAGAATCTTTATGACAGAGAAAAACAAGAGGGTATTAGGAAGCAATCCTGGTGAAGATCAAGTATTTATAGTATAGCAGAAGCCAGAGTCCTCAAACCAGACTAAAGACTCATAGCAAAGAATATTTGCAAGCAAAGTTGTTTTGGCAAAAGGGTATAAAGTTCAATACACCATGACCATGACATACCAAAAGCTTCCAAAGTGAGATATTTTGTTTTTGCTTAATTTTTTATTTTTATTTTTATTTTTAAGCTGGAGGTTACAAGGACAGAGGGTGGATGTGTAGGGGTGGGGAGATGAGTTTGATTTAGGTGCATAAGGTAAAATTTCTAAAGAATCAATAAAATGTTTGAAAAATAGACCAACTTGAAGCTAGAATATGAAGGTGTGAAGATTTGTAGAATAATTAGACACCTCAGCCAAAAATAATAAAAATTAAAAAGCAGAGCAAGACAAAACAAAAACACTTGAAAGGAACTTTCAGAAACCACACCAAACCAAACCTAACTCCCCCAAAAAACCCCCAACCAACCAACTGACCAACCAACAATCAAAACCAAACAATAACAAAATCCCAACAACAACAGTAAAAACAACCAACCGACCAACCAACCTTGGAACCCACCTTGTTGTATAGGTCATGTATATCTGGGCATGGGGCCTACCTTGGAGTATGGTTGGTATACCCGGTGATACTTCACTGGAGAGAGCTTTTTCTTTCCCAGCAGGTGTCAATTCCTAATAGGTATTTGATTAGAAATGGGACTTCGTGTCTATCTTCTCTATTAGTGCTGGAATTTTGTCTGATTTGAGCCTGTGCAGGTCCTGTGTGCTTTGAGTGAAAGACATTGTTTTTGTAGAATAACCAGTTCATCAGCTCTAACTCTTAGCATTTGTGATTCTTCTACATATATTCCTGAACTTTAAGGGAAAGTGTTTGATTAAGGATTTCCATGAAGGACCAAGTATACCAAAGTTTCTGACTCTTGGTACATTGTCTAGTTGTTGGTCTCTGTGTTAACTCTCATCTACCGCAAGAAGTTTCTCTAAGGAGGGTTGATCAGGGCTTTGATCTGTGAATATATCAGTATGTTATTTGGAGTCATTTTATTGCTATGTCTCTTTAGTAGAATTGTAGTAGTAGGTTTTCCCTTAGACCACACAATCTATCTCAAGTGTGGGTTTCAGTTCATGGAGCATGTTAAAAAGTGGTTGGTTACTCTCAGAACATTTGCATTTTTGTCACTGGTGCACCAGTAGATCTAATAGGCAGGTTCCAGTTGGATATTATAAGGTTTGTAACTGGGTGATATTAATGATCACTTTTACTCCCCTAATAATATTTAGAGCACCTTCCAGAAACATGAATTGGAGTTTGTAGTTAGTCAGACCCCAGATTGACTTCTTTATGTTCAATTATGAAAATCAGTGGTATCTTCAGGGGGGTAGGACCTACCATCAGGTTGTGGAGAGGAGCCAATAGTTTTGGAAAAATCATGTAATATTTGCTTATATAACCTTTGGAAGTTGTTATGTCACTTTTTCTGCGAGGACATGAATAAATATCTTTTCAGTGCAGATAGAACTCTAATGACAGAAGAAAGCAACAAGTCCATCTTGATGAATCAGGTTTTTTTTTATTATATTGCTTACAGTAATATGGGCATAGGCTTACTTATAGGACAGTGGATGATCTAACAGTAATTACATCACACACACAAAACAGCAACCCCAGTTTGGGTGATAGTTGATGACAGTTGAAGGAGGAAGTAAAGCTAACTAATTTCTAGTTTTTGAGCTTCCTGAACTTTAGAATTTTGAAACCCTGTAAGCTTCATAGTTTTCTTTAGCTTGCTAAATCTTAGGATTCCCCTATCAGAAAAGAATGTGTTGTGGGGGTGGGTATAGCTGTACAACAGTAGCATATACAAGGCATCTTCAACATGGAACATTGATCCACAACACATTAGATGCCCACAAAATATAGGGTATTAGTGTGAGACTCCTACTATCTCATTTTAAAATCATGCCAATAAATAGATATAAACAAGAGTTATATCACCATGATGTAATTTTGTTAAAGAAATGTTGTAGAATAGGTCACATGATTCTATAATACTTTGGTTTATTTTAAGTCTAGAAAGATGTTGAAATAATGTAGAAAAAGAAAAAAAAACTTAGTGAAGAAAATTATTTGGGCTGACTCAGACCTTCTACATGTATCCCACCTCCCTTCAAAGTTAGGATTGTCTTCTTCATCTGACAGAGAGAGATGCTATCATGGAGCTACCTGGGTTTAAAGAAAAGTGTTCCCTTTAGTCAGGAGTGGTGGGGCTCTAACCATCAGGATATGGTTGAAAGAAGTAAAATAACCCGTTTTGTGTTTCCTTTGCATTTGTGTGTGTTCCCTAAAGATAAACTGCAAGAGAGTTTGAGAGATAAAATTATACAGGGCTTTTGGTGTGTGTGTTCTATTTAACATGAATAATTTGGCAGCAACAAGAATAGGGTCATGTTAGATTTAGAGGTTTTTGGAAATACTTAGAAGCATCACACAGAGGTAAAAGCATCAGCCAAGTCAAAAGAATTCCATAGACTAGGGCTCCATTGGCGAAGATATTAATGAGCCATATATTCATGTAATTATACAAGATTATCTGTGGTCAAAGGAGCTAAAGACTTTTAATATATTTTGTCATTATGATAAGCATACAGTATTTGTCAGTATTAATGATATGATTCCATTTAAATCTTTAAAGAATGTACCAAATTAAATCACTGATCCATGGTTCTCAAAATTTCCTAAAGGCTATATTTTTAACACAGACAGCCTAAGTCCAAGCTTGTCTCTATCATTTAATATTTACCATGCGAGGCTAAATGATATTATGAATGTAAAGTATCTATTAAATTTGGCTCAGCAGTGTTCCTTATTTTAGGATGATAAGGTGGCTCAGTGGGTAAATACACTTGCTGCCAAGCTCAACAGTCTGAGTTCAACCCATGGGACACATGGTATAAAAAGAGAATTGACTATTGCAAATTATCCTCTGACTTTCATATGCATGGAAATCATTAATGTTCTTTGTAGCCCACTCTGTCAAAGTACTGAAAGCTATATTCTTTGGAAGTGAATGAACTCAACTCTGGATCAGAAATAACATCTAGAGAGAGTTCCAGTATAGCTACCCGCACTGAAATGCTTGATGCACTTCAGAGGCGACAGGATTAAATGGACCTTAGAGTCTGTTTTAGCCCCTGGCAAGAGTCGATTGCTCATCTCACAAAGGTAGAACTCTTAGAGATTCTGACTGGATCTTTGAAAGAGACACCAGATTTCTCTTATGGGTTAAATTCATCTTACCATCATGAGAAGTTGGTTGCAGGTTTTCTTCTCCTTGAAGGTACCCAATTCCTGAAAGTGCCACCAAGCTTTTCAAAGTAACTCACATCCCTACATTTATCTCCTGGTGGCCTAAATCTCAGGAATTTCGGGACGTGCAGAAACCAGCTCTGGCTTTGGCCACTAGAACACAATACACAAAAAATGACTGATCCCTTTGACCACACCTCTGCTCTACTTTCTTCAACCCTGCCATGGATTTATAATCATTCTGCCATTATTGTGTTAAGCACCTGGATTGGGAGATCCACCAGGGTTATGAAAGTTTGTTGAGATATCAGAGTTTGTTTGTTCGTTTGTTTGTTTTTTGTTTTTCTCTTCATGAAATTCCTGGTTTTGGATTAGGTGTACATTCTTAGTCAGAGAGATTAAAACAGAAAAAAAAAGAAAGAAAGAAATATTCATGAGAATCATTATGAAAAGACTAAGCTATAAAAGTTTTTTTAATGAGGAAATTGGAATTTTACCAAATTTTTCTCTATTATCATTTCACCAGATGATAGGAGGTGGAAATATTTTGACATGGAGTAAGTACTTCGACTGTATCCTGACAGGATAAATTGATATTCTTTGTAGAAGCAATGAAAAGACTATTTTGATCTGAAATTCTTCTGATAAGAATAGAAAGAGCTGACCTTCATGCCTGTGGTTTGAATGTGCCATGCCCCTCATCTGGTTGTGTGCTCTCTACACTTAGCCCCCAAACTAGCACAACTGTCTCTAAAAGCTGGGAAACCTTTAGTAGTTCCAAACTCTTAGAAGTGATTCATTTGTGATGGGATTTCAGGTTTGATAGTCTGGATCCCCACTCTCTCCTTTCTGAATGCAGACACAGAGACAAGGTTTGTCTGCTCCTGCTGTCACGGCTTCTACTCCATGATGGACATCATCCATTCTTAAACTATCAGGCAAACTAAATCCTTCTCCCATAAGTTGTTTTTGCCAGACCACAGAAATGAGAGAAGTCACTAATACAATGCTCTCTAGAGCATAATTCCATCGATATAATTTTATTTTGTATCACAAATGTGCATTTGAATGGCAAAAGTAAAGTCATAGCCACTTTATGGAAGTGATGCTAAAGTGGGCATAGCTGGAGATGCACATGATCTTCTGTGCGTGGTTTGGAATTCATATATATAACATAATGAAAAAGGTTTTAGGCAAGAAGTTTTAACAATGACATAAGACAAACTACCACATTCCTGACAGAAAATTTTAAAAATGATAGAACAGAAGTATATGTAAGACTCATCTTTAATACATTATTTTACATTGCTTTCTTTGTTAGTGCTGTTTTTACCATAATAACTTTCTAAAAGAATTCACTTTATAATCCTTTGGGTAATATTATTCCATTAGTAGTGTATTTATGTTACTGATTTTTGCATCATAATATCTTTAATAAGTATATTCTTTTGAAACAATTACATTTATTTATTTGCCTGGAGACATGTATGTTATAGTATGTGTGCACAGGTCAAAGGACAACTTGTGGGAATTCAGTCTCTCCTACTCCATGCAGGACCTGGGGATGGAAAGGGTTTTAAGCCCACATTATAATATTTTTAATCTGTTACATCTCTTTATCTCTACCACAGGTTTGCTTACAGAGCTATAACTTTAATTTGTGTTTCAATCATCACTTTCTTCAGGTTATCTGCTTCCATTTTTGTTTACTTGATGGTGATGAACACCACTGCCACCAATAATATACAATAGCGTTTTGACTTAAGAGTGTCTAAGTTAAGAATACATTCAATCATTGTATTTATGATACTGTATAACAAAGAAGAAAAACTATGTATCAACAGTTTAAAGAACAATAATACTATTCTCAGTAGTTAGCCTAAAGGCTTTCCTTCTTAATTTTCCTATGTCTTACCTCACTTTATGTTAAGCCAATTGTACAGATGTAAAGTACAATTTTGAAATTATTAAAGCCTGATACAGCAAGATACTATTATGGATTTGTTAGGGCACATATGAGATGGAAATAATTTTATTAATTTTACTCTAGCCTTTCCAACGATGAGTCTTTAAAAAACAAGGCACAAGTTCTTCAAGATATCTTTAAGGCAGGCACAAAGGAAAAGTTGTTGTTTTCCCACTCAGCATACAAATAAGGTGTTCCCTAGTGCATCAGATATGTGAAGGTGGCAGTGAGTGATGTGGAGACTGCAGAGGAGACAGAAGACAGTTCTCTTCATGGTGGCTACATGCATGCTGTGAGCCCGCAGGCCAAGAAACTTTTATAGCTTGCCACTGTGTTCCCCCTGTCTTCTTATGGCTTGAAGTAGATAGAAAACAACATATAATAATATCTAGCTGTTAGAGATTATCTACTGAGCAGATAAGGTACCCCCAAAACAATTTCTGAAAGGTCAGAATTTGCAATTACAAGGGTATGTCTACACCAAGTACAGGGGGAATTGTATACTGAGGTAAGTTCAAAGTTCTTGTTAAGTTGGGCTCTTGCCACACCTTCCTCAGAAGATCTATGATATACAGAATCCCCTTATTCTGGTTCTTAGTATTTAGTGGTGGATATAGATTCAGAGAATAGTCAAGAGATGGATTCATTGTAAACGTTTGAAATGAGCTATGATCTTTATGATTTCAAACCTATTCTCGTCTTCTGAGTCTGTGAAAAAAGCAACCACTTAGGTAATCTCATTCACATAATGAAACTATATTGTGCCACCAAGAAATGTAAAACTGTCCAGAGACACAGGGCAACCCAAAATGCCACAGTATCAAAAGAGATTTTTTTTCCTTTCCTTTTAGTGTCACTCTTAGTGTCAGGCATTGGTAACAGAAATGCTAATGAATCTCTTAGAATGACTACTATGCCTTCTGCCTCAGTCCCTTCTATTACAACAAAAAATGATCCATTATATGGTGGCCCTGTGAAAAATACTTAGTGACTTTATTTTTCCAGGAAAGAAGATATTATGACTTTACTATATAACCTAGATACATTCAGAGCCAATGAATGCCAATGAAATTTGAACTTCATCATAGTTCTGGAAATTGACCATGATACAGAGTGTATTCTCGAAGAACTTCTTTCATGATGTTTATCACTTAAGCACTAAAGTGGGTTAGACTTTCAATATGATGAAACTACATTTTATGTTGTCACTTTGTGTGTGTGTGTGTGTGTGTGTGTGTGTGTGTGTGTAGGGGGGGAGGCAGTTCGAGACAAAGTTTCTCTGTGTAGTTTAGCCTGGCTGTTCTGGAACTTGCTCTGTACACCAGGCTTGGCTGAAACTCAGAGATCTGCCTGCCTTTGCCTTCCAAGTTCTGGGATTAAAGGTGTGCTCCAATATGTCCAGCTATGTAGTTACTTTTATTGGCCTAAAATTTAAAATTTTAGGGCAGGTATATATTTTTCTTCCATTCTTTCCATTCTTATCTGTTATTACTAATCACTTTGAATAAATTAAGAGCTTTCATTTCTACATATAGTTCAGTGAAAACTCATGTACATTTTGCTCGATGAAATAATTAGCCTCTCACTAATTATGATTAAAATCTCAAGAGCTGAAGAGATGGCTCCGTGGTTAAGAGCACTAACTGCTCTTCTAGCAGTCCTGAGTTCAATTCCCAGCAACGACATGGTGGTTCACAACTATTTATAATTGGATCTGATGCCCTCTTCTGGTGTGTCTGAAGAGAGTGACAGTGTACTTACATACATAAAATAAATAACCGAAACCAGTGCATCCAAGATTTGTTCAAATTAAAAAGAAAGAAAGAAAGAAAGAGACCTTGTAAACACTTAACCAAGGCCCTAACCAAGGCAACAATTTCAATGAAGCATTATACAAAATATTTTTTAAAAATCTCAAGTAATTATGCAAGCTACTTTTAGCAATCTATGCATATAGAAAAATTACATAGATAGATAGATAGATAGATAGATAGATAGATATAACACACACACACACACACACACACACACACATAATACTACACTGTACTGCCAAGGACAGAAAGGTACATACAAGATCAAAGTATTTGTACTCATGTGTTTTTAACTGCAAAGTGCCACATGGAATATGTCATGTCTCCTTTGCCTATAGTATTGATAATAGACATTCATGTTAAAACTTAAACTGATAACATATAGTTGTGTTTTTCATCTCTTAAGAGATATTACTGTCCCAAGTTCATGTTAAAAAGTTAGTGTTTCAGAAGACAAATTCCCATAAAATTGGGAATACATATGCAAAATAATTGAAAAAAATTCTCAAATCATCTATCCTTAATATACAAGTTGAAGTTTGCTTCGTTTATGGAGCATATTTTTAACTGCTCTTCATACCTAATGCTTCACTTATATGTCATTACATTGGTGTTCTGAGGGTGACATATGACGCCAAAATGGCCATCTTTTTGAAACTGTGGAATGCTTCATTGCAAAGTCAGACTCTAATCTGCAACCAATTTGTGTCAGCTTTCTGCTTAGAAGAAAATCTCAAATCCTCTCTTAACCCAGGAATCAGCTGAAGGCTCATCTTGGTTTCATGAGCCCAGCACAATTAGGTGGTGCGTGAATGTGGGCCACATGCGTTTATTGCTCTCCTAGCATGTGTTACTTTGATGTGTTGGGTCGAAGGCTCACTCTTTGCTGGGCAGCCTTCCTCCTGGGTCTTTATACTGCTTAGCAGTTGAGTCCAGACTTTGAAACACAGCCTAATTTAGAGGCGGATGCTGCAGCTGCTGCTGTCATTTCAGATGATTTTTTTTTTCTTTGATGTCAGCTTAGAATCTTGGGTGTTGTATCAGTAAGGCAGCGCCTGCAATTCACAAAATACAGCATACCATTTCAGCTTTTGTCTTAGCCTTCACATTGAATTTCAACACCTCCTACATTATCAGAAATTGTAGCTAAGTATAAATAAACAGATGTATGTTTATTATTAATTAGGAAAAAATGGTCTGAATAAAGAACATGCAGCTGTAATGGGGTTAATTTAATATTAGACTTGCATGATGTCTGGGAAACAAGAATCATAAAACTGAAATGCAAACAGAGTAGCCTCTTGTGTTCACCTCTTGTTCGCTTTAATGACACCAGAATGGGTCTTTCTGAATGTCTATTGCTCTCATCCTCAATCCATCCGCATTCATTGTGCCTGCTTTGTTTTTGTCAAGTGCGTCCTTTTCCTTAGCAGGAACTAACCTAATCCTTCCAGGCAGGAGCAGTAATGGACCAGCTTATCTTCATTTTCATTAATTGCAAACCCCAAGTCTCCAAAATTCTGTTTATTGGCTTTCTAAATTTGAAGTAGCTTCATCACCTGCAGGCTGTTACCTGACATGAAGAACAGTTTCAAAACCTAAAAGAAGTGACGATTTGGGGTTAATTACTATTGACTGTACAAAAGCAGCTGGATATATTGAGGCTCATAAATTCTTTTCTGTGTTTTCCCTTAGATGAGAAACATTTATTATGAAGGAATATGAGGCAGGATTTGCCTATGTGAATATCGTTTTTCTAAAAACCAAGTTTGAAAGAGATAAACAGCTACTTACTAAAAGCAAGTGAAAATGACCATTTCTAGTTTTGATAAAATTTCACTTCAATTTACAGAAAAATAGTGGTAACTGTAGTTTTCCCTACTACTAAAAGCACAAACATCAATCATAATTACCAAACAGATTCCTTTAAATGTAATTTACTTTTATACCCTGTCTGTAAACTGACACTATGTTGTATTCTAAGTAGACTTTTTTTTTTTTTTAATATAGCCACAATAATTTTCTGGGGGCAAGAGTAACATCAGTTGTTGAAAACAACATACTAAAGTTAAAAACTGTTGTTTATATGAGTTTTTACAAAAGATATTAGAAAAGTATTTTGCATTTTAAGGGGGAATAGGTAAATGAATGTTTTGTAGCCACACAGTGGAATATTATGCAACTACTTAAAATGATTATGCTATACAATTGCATAGATAAATAGCATAAGGGTAAAAAATAACGGAAACCTATGATAACTGGAGCTTTTTTATTTGGACATGGGATACTTTTTCACTACTAAATATTAAAAATAAATAGAGAGACCAATGACAGATATTATAAAGATTGTAAATCTATTATATGTCATGTGCTTATATACATAAGATTTATTAGTTGTTTTATGAAATATGTGAATGTACACTAAATATCATCTAGATTCTTGATTTATTCTGAATATAAATTCATACATGTACATATATATGTACACGTATACATATATCAATGTATATGTATATATATATATATATATGAATGATTAACATTGTTTTTTCTAATATTTTTCCTTCTCTCTAGCTTTTTTCTGTCGGAGAATGTAAAATAAAGTAAAACTATAAAAATTATTACAAATATTAGAAAATATACAAAATATTAGTAAAACACATAAAGCAATAGTATTATATAACTTTCATATAGTATGCATATGCACATCATATATTTGTGTGTAATATATGTGTATGATGTATGTATGTATGTATGTATGTTAATGTGTGTGCATGTTGTGTGCACACTTTGTGGTCACATATGTAGAGAGAGTTTTGTATTTTTTAAACCCAGTTATGCTCTAATGATCGGCAAATAGCACCTCATAAAATCTCAAAGCTTATGTAAGGCAAAGGACACTGTCAATGGGACAAAACAGCAACCAACAGATTGGGCAAAGATCTTTACCAATCCTACATCCAATAGAAGGCTAATATCCAATATATACAAAGAACTCAAGAAGTTAGACTCCAGATAATTAAATAATCAAATTAAAAATGGGGTACAGAACTAAATAAAGAATTATCAACTGAGGAATATTGAATGTCTAAGAAGCACTTTAAAAAATGTTAAACATCCTTAGTCATCAGGGAAATGCAACTCAAAACAACCCCGAGATTCTACCTCACACAAGTCAGAATGGCTAAGGTAAAAAATTCAGGTGACAGCAGATGCTGGCGAGGATGTGGAGAAAGAGGAACACTCCTCCATTGTTGGTGGGACTGCAAGTTCTTCAGAAAATTGGACATAGTTCTACCGGAAGATCCAGAGATACCACTCCTGGGCATATACCCAAAACATTCTCCAACATGTAACAAAGACACATGCTCCACTATGTTCATAGCAGCCTTATTTATAATAGACAGAAGCTGGAAAAAATAGATGTCCTTCAACAGAGGAATGGATATAGAAAATGTGGTACATTTACACAATGAAGTACTATTTAGCTATTAAAAACAATGACTCCATGAAATTCTTAGGCAAATGAATAGAACTAGAAAATATCATCCTGAGTGAAGTAACCCAGCCACAAAAGAACACACATGGAATATACTCACTGATAAGTGAATATTAGCCCAATAGCTTGGAATACCCAAGATAACAATTCACTAACCACATGAAGCTCAAGTAGAAGAAAGACCAAAGCGTGGGTGCGTTGGTCCTTCTTAGATAGGGGAACAAAATACTCATGGGAGCAAATGAGTAGACAAATTTTGGAGCAGAGACTGAAGGAAAAGCTATCCAGAGACTGCCCCACCTGGAGATCCATCCCATATAGAGTCACCAAACCCAGATACTAGTGTGGATGCCAAGCAGTACTTGCTGACAGGAGCCTGAAATAGCTATTTCCTGAAAGGCTCTGCCAGAGCCTGACAAACACAGAGGCAGATGTCCACAGCCCACCACTGGACTGAGCACAGGGTCCCTAATAGAGGAGTTAGAGAAAGGATTGAAGGAGTTGAGGGGGTTTGTTACCCCATAGGAAGAACAACAGTATCAACCAACCCGACCCTCCCTGCCCCAAGCTCCCAGGGAATAAACCACCCACCAAAAAGTACCCATGGAGGGACCCATGGCTTCAACTGCATATGTAGCTGAGGATGGCCTTGTAGGGCATCAATGGGAGGAAAGGCCCTTGTGAAGGTTCAATGCCCCAGTGTAGGGGAATGCCAGGGCAGGGAGGTGGGAGTGGGTGGGTGGGTGAGGGAACACCTTCATAGAAGCAAGGGGAAGGTGTATGGGCTAGAGGGTTTTCCAGGGGACCTGGGAAAGGGGATAACATTTGAAATGTAAATAAAGAAAATATCCAAGACAAAAAAAAAAGAAAAAAAAAGAAAAGAAACAAAACAAAAAGAAAAGAAAGAAAGAAAAAACCCGTTATGTTATGTGCATATATATTTGTTTTAATTCCCGGTGTGGAATATGGGGCTACTTCAGTTTGTCCACAGCTGTTAACTATGGTTGTCTTGTATTCTAAATGGATGCGACTTTTTGTGGCTGCAGATAGTTTTTCCAGATGCAGATAGTTTGATTCTGGGAACTCTGGAGATTCTGGAGAGGGTGTAAATGTGAGAGTCCTGACAGTGTGTTAATTCTGAGGAATATGCAACTTTCCACTGTAGAACTGAATATGCTCTTTCTGGCAGCAATGGGTTCTTAGTAAGAATGCATAGGCTTCCGAGGGTTTGCAAATGCTGTGGTAATGGGTATCATTGGACAAGTGAGTGCAAGTCCAAGAGAGACATACAAGGTAATCTGTTACCATCAGGAAGTTGCTCTTGGGTCCTAGCTCAAGCTAGCAAAAAGTATGAAGACAAAAGAAAAGAGCAGCCGAGAGTTACCAGGTTATCAAAAAAAAAACAAAGCAAAAACAAAACAAAGCGAAACAAACAAACAAACAAACAAACAAAACCCCACTGATCTGAAAAGCATTTGGATCATTGACTAAGAAAGCAGCAACAAACCTCAAATATTTTACATTGGTATGGATTATTGTATATTGATAGAAATGTAAGGTTATTTTGTTTAAGTTTTGCTTAATTATTGCACATAAGCAACATATGCAACACATTTTAAAATGTAATGTGAAGCTCTAGTCTTATAGAAGATAACAATTGCAAACTGTTTAGGATAATTAGAAATGTGAGTTAGTAGCTAGTCACCTATAAATAATCGTACCTGTAGTCTTGTTAGGTACTCATGTAACTAATGACAGAAATAAGCTTTGTTTAGCCTCCTGGATATGTTTTCAAAGTTAAGCAGATAGAAACAAACAATGTTGGTTTATTCAGATGTACTATAGATGTCTAGATAGACTGAGTCTTCAAATACTTCAGGGATCCACTGAATACAGCATTTAGATGTGTTGAATAATAAAATCCTTTTCTGACAGAGAGACACACATCTCCTCCTGGCAGCACCCCAATCGACGTAAAAGAAGATGACGGCACAGAAGAACCTCTACCTGGAGTTTGCTTCTTGTGGCAAAGATGGCGGTTAGGCAAAAAACGGCCCTTACCAAGATTGCTGACAGCATGCTGTCCAAAGTGGACATGCAGGACTGCTAAATCATCTACCCAACTCTACAGAGAGACAAGGTATGCTAGTTCTTTAAATTTCCTGCTTCACAGAAAAGTCTGTCAGACATTCTGGACCTGGTGGTTAAAGATTGGATGTCCCACCAATCCAATACAGAATAATCTTGGGTGACTATTCAGGCAGCCAACAGTCTCTGTCACTTGTTTTTCTTTTCCTTTTTTTTAATTTGGAAGCTACTTGCTCTACACTTCCTGTTTACTCTGGTAATATTTATCCCTTTTAAGTCTCTAATGAAGTTGAAGACTAAATAGTTATAATCTTACAGTTTTCCTTATTTAAGGCTAAAGACATAAAGGCTTGAGATGTTTAGGACCTAAGGAAATGTTTTAGGGTCAAAAAAAGATGTTTTTAAGTTGATAAATGCAATTTATGATAAGAAAGTTATTTAAGTAAAAGACTTTGGACTTACCAAGATAGGATAGATAGTGAAGTATTTTCTCTAAGGCTGGCAAATATACATGGACTGGACTTTGTGAATATAATTCCTACTTGATAGTTCTTATACGTGTTCTTATTTTATATAGTTTACTGATGTTATAGGAAAAGAAGCCTTTTTTTTTTTTTGTCTAAAAGTTGGAAATGTAGTGAGAATGTTGGTTTCTTTAAAAACCCAGTTACATTTTGTGATTGTTTTTGTTGTAATGCAGATATGGGATAAGAGGCTGCTTCTCAGCAGGTGATTATGATTTGCCTCATGCACTAACAGGAGTGTTATTTTGCCAGCTGCAGATAGTTTAATTCTAGGAAGTTGAGAGGGTATAAATGGGAGAGCCCCCAAAAGGCCTGTGGAAGCTGCTGCTCTCTTGGCTGCTTCTCTCACTGCTTCTGGTCCCTGCTGGTTGCTACTGCTGCATTGCTGTTGTTGGATTGCTGAATTGCTTAATTGTTTAATTCCTGTATTGCTGTATTGCTTGATTGCTGGTTTGCTGGTTTGCTGGATTGAGGGATTGCTGGATTGCTGGATTGCTGGATTGCTGGATTGCTGGATTGCTGGATTGCTGGATTGCTGGATTGCTGGATTGCTGCATTGCTGCATTGCTGCATTGCTGCATTGCTGCATTGCTGGATTGTTGGATTGCTGGATTGATGGTTTGATGGTTTGATGGTTTGATGGTTTGATGGTTTGATGGTTTGATGGTTTGATGGTTGGATGGTTGGATGGTTGGATGGATGGTTGGTTTGTTGGATCACTGGATATTATGGCAATGAAGATTGGGCTTGCTCTTAGAAACTCTATGGCCCTAATCAGCAAGAAGTAATCTAAAGAGTTCTTTATCTCCTTCTACTCTAAGCTTTCTTTCCTACCTAGTTCAGGGAAGGGTTGGAAGGGATTAGCATGGAATAAGGGTTGGAAAGGAGGTACAGATATAAGTAATCAATAAAATAGTTTAAAAATATGCCAACATAATGTGTATACATGTATGTGTGTATAGCATGTATACATGTGAATGTGTTTCTAATGTGTGTGTATGTACATGTATATGCATGTGTATGTAGTGTATATACATAATGTGTGTGTGCATGGATATGTGCATGCATGTCTATATGTGTTTAGTGTGCTTGTGCACATGTGCATGTATATGTGTTTGCTATTTTTAGTGTGTGATATTGTGTAGTGTGTGGTATAATGCATGTATAATATGTGCACATGGACATATATGCACATTCATATCTATAAGTATTTTGTGTGTGCATGTGCATGCATACGTGCATGTGGGGGGGCAGAGATCTAGGTAGAGTGTTTTGTTTCATGCTGTCCAATCGCTTTTGAGGTAGGGATTCTAACTACATCCAGTTCTGAATGATAGGCTAAATTGACTGGCCAATAGGCTTTAGGGATCTGCCCATTTCCACAGTCTTCCATGCAATCTTGCTTGGATATTACATACGGACTCCAAGTATTCAACCTCAGGTTGCACAGAAGGCAATTTACCCAGCGATCTATCTCCAAAGCTCCATTTTCTTATATTTTACAAATTAAGACTGGGTTTTTTTTTCAGTTTATTTTATGTATTTTATGTTTTTCCTGCCTATGTGGATACATATAAAGTGTGAGGCCATAGTAAAGTGTTGGATCCCTTGGAACTCAAATTATAGACAATTTTGAGTCACATGTGGGTGGTAGGAAACAAACCTGAGTTCTCTTAAAAAGCAGTAAGTGCTTTTACCTACTGAGCTGTCTCTCTAGCCCTTGGATTCAATAAAGATTTAGCAATAATAATATCTTTAATTCCTTCACTTTTTGAAAATTCAAAATTGTTATTATAATGGTTAATAATAGTAGTTAATAGTACTTAATATGAATTTATAACTGAATAGTGATGGTGAAGCTATATATGTGTAGGTTAACAGATTAAATGTGAATAGTCATTCAGTGTGCCCAATATGGCCCCTTGCAAGCATGTGTGTCTAGTTATTGAAAATAATTTAAATTGCAAGACATTAGAAATTCCATTAAGTTTCAAGTGCCTAGGAAGAAGATACTTGTGACTACTGGCTTGGGATTGAACAACAGATACAGGATATTTCTATTACAGAGTGGTTTTGTTGGATAATAAAAATGCAATTGTTCTTTAGATTTGACTTTTTTTCTTATGTATATGTGTCCCAAGTATGTGCTGGTATTGTGGAGGCAAAAAGAGGGTGTCAGGTTCCTGAAATGGCATTCAACATAGTCGCTGGAAACCGAACTCATGACCTCTGGCAGAACAGCAAGCAAGCCCCCTCAACAGGAGAGCTACCTTTCCTGAGCCTGTCCTGGCTTAATCCATGATAATTCATGGTCTGCTTCCAGTTTTAGTCTGGAAGCTTATGCAGTGCAGAAAGTTTCCAGGTGACAGTTTACGCTTTACTTCTCTTCTGTTGTTACACAGACACTTTTGTGACAGAGAGATGGGGGGGGTGCAGAAATATAAACGCAGAAAGAGACAGAGAAACGCACATAGACAAAAGACATTGAGAAATAGAGGAAGAAACAATGAGAACGAGGAACAGAGGGACAGAAAGAAATGCAGAAAATGACTAAACATACACTCTCTCAGTATGTTATGTCTACACGTGTGCTTATGTGACAAAATAAACATTTACTATAGTATTATTCGTCTCTCACGGGTTTTGCTATGTAAAGAAACACAGATGATGCTTCTCTTTAGTACCGTACAAGCAATATGGCATGGAGTCCTGTGCAAATACAAAGTGTGGGGGAAACCTGGAGGCCACCAGTCGTGTAGAGGAAAGGTGGAAAGAAACAGTTCTAATAAGGAGAGGACAGGAAAGAAACAAAAAGTCCAATCTGCAGATGAAAGGCCAGTGAAGCACGTGTCAATACGGTGGCCATCTTTACACATGCCCTGTGATGCTCTAGTGTAGCTCAAGCTCACGTCCCATGGGAGATTGTGTTGGGACTTGCAGAGGCAGTGGGTTGACAAGGATGCTTGGGATCATCTTCAGGGAAAATAATTTAGAGAAAAATATAATTGCTCCCAATATAATAATGGAGGAACTATGGAATATCATGTAAGCAAAAATGTCACCACTGACTGCACTCACTCTTAGGTTGCCTGACTAAGCTACTTTGTCATTCTAAGGCTGTTCCTCCTTAAATATCGACAGAATCATATCACAAATAGTTTATAAAAATAATGAAGGTCTTCACTAAATATAATTCTAAAAATTCCATTTACATAAAGTATGTTTTAGCTGGAGTGTCCCTTCAAAATATGTGGTTCACTCTGAATTTTATTATTTGAATAACTCTCGCATGAACACTATTTTTATATGAATTCTTGTCTACCTCTCTGTTATTTCCTTAATATGGCTTTCAAAATTGAATTGTTACACCAAAAAGAACACATTTAGAGAGCTCTTTCTTTTGATTAAAACTATTCTTTATAGCATGTGGTGTTAACATACATTCCATTAGAAGTGACTATGAATGACTGCTTTCTCAATACATCATTACTTGAATGGTCCATAAAAAGAAATTCCACTAAACTGGAAATTAGTATGTATACCTTCTTATTCATTTATGGTTGATAATAAGTTCTCAAAATGATGCTATATAAGTTATCTTGAAACAATAGAAGAATCTTGTATTAAATTTTATTTCTTTAAATAGTATGACACCAGTAAGAGTTCTGCCCCCATCCATTAATGTAAAATTTCCTCAAAGCATGGAATGCTAAGAAAGTGAACAACAGCATACTACATATTATTTTTCATATTGTTGAAATAATACTGAAAACAAAATAATAAATACTTATAATCATATTGGTACCAAAGAACCTATGCCATTTTATTATATTGATGTGAGATTTAAAATAATTAAGTTATCTGAAGTTATGGGTAAATCTTCAAATTTATGTTGCAGATAATTAGCATAAGAGATATTGAAAGGTATATTTACCTAGATTAGGTGCTTTAGCGAATTTTACCTAATTAAAAGAGAAAGCATATTGTGATGGTTTGTATATTCTTGGACCAGCTAGTGGCACCATTTGGAGGTGTGACCTGGTTGGAGTAGGTGTGTCACTGTGGGTGTGGGCATAAGATCCTCACCCTAGTTGCCTGGAAGTCAGTCTTCCACTAGCAGCCTTCAGATGAAGATGTAGAACTCTCAGCTCCTCCTGCACCATGTCTGCCTGGATACTGCTATGCTCCCACCTTGATGATAATGGACTGAACCTCTGAATCTGTAAGCCAGTCCCAATTAAATGTTGTTTATATAAGAATTGTCTTGGTCATGGTGGCTGTTCACAGCAGTAAAACTCTAACTAATACACATATTGATAGAGTATACATGGTTTCTGATGTACCATTGAACCATTATTTTAAAACTTCATGAAAGCTCTTGCAATATAACTACTATAGAGTTCAAGTAAAGGAAGGAAGAGAAAAGAAAAGAATCAGCAAGGAGGCAGAAATGTAAAATCAGGCATCACTCTAATATTCAATGCTGTTTGTTTGCTCCATGATTTTTCTGAACTTTATAGTACATTGAAAGTAACAATTATTAGCAGCTAATACTCAGTGAACACCATATGGAAAGGTTCAGTCCAGTTGGTAAAGGGGCATAACAGATGTGGTTTCTATGCTAAGCCTACACGTTGCCCACATATCTGCTTCTTGTGTGCTATGACTATGCCAGATTATCACTGCTATGATGTCAAGTGTAACTTCAAATAGGTAAAAGAGAGATTTCAAGCAGATTGTGTATGTTTACAAACTGTAGTGTTGAAGAGAGGGTTTAAACAATGCTAATTTTGTTATGTTAGCTAGGGCTTAACTGCAGGAATAAATAAAAATTAATCTCACCACTAAAATCTATACTAATTGCCTCTTTTCGAAAAAGAACATCATCTAGAGATTGCGGAACTTGTGATAAATACATAGATGTAAATTAAGTCACTATATAAAGAAATTTCAAAGTTCCAAATTTCCAAAATACTGTGTTTGAACAGTTTGCACATGTACTTAATATCCATTTGACAATCCTGAGATAAGTGAGGGGTCTGTGTGGGGCAATTTGACTCACAATATCATGCTGGGAAGGTTTCTTCCACACTAGAGATTTACAGTTACCAATATTTCTGCCACTGATCAGGTCCACCACGCACTGGTTATCTTGACTCTCCCTGCCCTTGGGGATCATTGGCAGATAACGGTTCACAAAGGCAAAGGGATCGGGGATGACAGATGAGGGGGTTCAGAAGGCCTGTGAGTACATACGGTGAATAACACACCAAGATCAGCTGCAGGGAGGCAGATCAACTTTACTTTGGGTGTTTCAAGGCTTATATAATTTGGGGGGACTGAGGGTGATGGATGGTGTAGAATATCCAGGATGGGTAAAGGTCATTGACTGAGGACTTAGGATATTGAAAATACCTCCTTAGCATGAAGAAACATTTCAGGAATCTCAGGCGCTAGCTGAATGTCTTATTGGGAGAAATAATTTGAACCTGTATCTAATCTAAGTGACATTCCACAGGTAGAGGTGTGTGTGTGTGTGTGTGTGTGTGTGTGTGTTGGGTGTGTGTGTGCTTGAATTTCCCAGACAAGTTCAGAGAAGAAGAAGCTCTGCCAATGAAGGGAGTCTGTCACATAGCGCTGATCCCCAGAAGGTTATCTAGTCCATGGTAGACTTCAATCTTCATTAGCAGAGTTTTCCCACAGTTATCAGTTTCCTAAGTCTGGTGAGACAGAGCATTCTCATAAAAAGGATACTGAAAGTAAGCTAATTGCCCTTGGTAGACAGCAAGAATAGTGTTTGGACTCTCAGTGTACATGCATACTGCACAAGCAGACATGATCTCCAGTGTACATGCCAATATAGGGCAGAGCTGAGGCAGGTGTCCTGTGCTGTCACTCAAGGTTATGACTCTACATGGAGCTTTGAAGGAACTCTGCTTCAAACAGGAAGGAACATGATGTAGGATGCTCAGGCAGCTCTCCCCTTGCTAAGTAGCTGTGGCCCCCAAGAGAAGTTATTTTTAAGGATTTCCACTTCAGTTTTCTCATTTACTAGTTAACAAATGACAGTGCTTTTGATCTTCCACACGGTTACAAATTTGCAAAGTTTGACATTGTTCTCATACCTTGGTACAGATGAAGTTCAGGTTCCTAGAAAAGTTTCACTTGCTGCAAAGGACCAGGAAGATACAATAGCATCATATAGCTAGTGTAACCAATTAGGTGCCCGTGCAGATTTATGCTGCTTAGAATGTAATGCAGCTGGTAATTTTTCTGAGAAGTATATCATTAGCATCAAAACAAAGTAAAAAAATATTTATCCACCCAGAGAATATAACTCAAAGTTCTGCTTATGATATAATGTGCCTTCTCAGGGAACGGCATGTGAAGATTACATGACAGCTATCAATTTGAATCGTTCCTGATGATTATGGAGTTCATTAGAGCTACATACTTTATAAAGGTTAAGTAACATTTCTATATTCTAGCTTGTTAGGGACTTTGGTGGAGAAAGTAATTCATTTCATACAAACAGAGAAGGGAAAATGTAATTAGTAGTGAGTTACTTGAGTGTTGAATCAGTAAGCAAAAAAAATTTTGCTATCATGAATTTGTGTATTGCCTACAGTTTAGTTCCTGTACCTCACCTATATTCTTCTTGCATGACTTTTGTTAGAAAAGGTCACATTTTGAGTAATTGACTAAAAGTATAATTAAAGATAATTAACAAGTAATGTAAGCAAAGGCTGCACAATTATAGAAATGATTTTTGCAGTGATAAACTATAGCAGAAAGTTAGTGTTGCAGCTCCTGAAACACACTTTTCTCTAAGCCATGCTTAAATTGCTTCCATGAAATAGAAAGAATAAAATGCATAAAATTAGGTACATACTTGACAATATGGCTTTGGGAACATTGTTATTTCTCACTCCAATTTTCTTAAGCTATATATCTCTACCAAAATTTTAGTTAACCTTATAAATGATACTGCAAGAGGGATGGCTTTTATGGCTAAATAAGTTATATAGAAGACTAATTGAATTTTTATTCTTATTTTAACACAATAATTGAAAATCACTAATATAATACCAAACATGTACACTGAATTACAAAGAAATATATATTTCACCTGCTACTCCCTCTCATTCATTCTATCTACCTACCTTCTATCAATCTGTCATCATTGAATCATTATATATATGCATATGTATATGCATATATATGTATGTGTATATGCTTTTATGTATATAAAATCTAATTTAGGCTCCTGGTATATAAGAAAATATGGAATATTTATATTCTGAATCTGGCTTAATTTTCTCAATGATAGTCTGACATTGCATTTATTTTTACTAAACAACATAATGTCACTCTAATTTATGGCTGAATAAAACTGTACTATGCATGTATATTTCTTTTTTTATACTTTAAAATATTTGTATTGACATATGCTAATTATATTTAGTAGTGGCTTTCATTTGGCATTGACATACAAATATATAATATTTTCACCTTTATTGAACTCAAATGTATACAGATAAAATATAAGAGTTTTCACTTAAATGTAAAACTTAATGAATTGTTCAAACCAAACAATTGTTCTCTTAGCTACTTTTCTCATTGCTGTGACCAATTCCCGGACAAGAAGTAAATGAGTAAGGGTTTGGTTTACAATTCTGTTATGTAAGCGAAGACATGGTGGTAGGGACAGGAGGCCAGAAAGTCATGTTGTAGTCACATTTTGCCACTAAGGACCATCTTCCCCCAACAAGGCTCCGTTCCCTAAAGGTTTACAACCTTCCCAAAAAGCAGCTGAAGAACAAGTTCATGTACCAGGAAATGGGATCTCATCACCCACCCCTTTGCCATCCCTTTTTCCCTCCCTTCTGCCTGTAGTCACCAGTCATTCTTCTCCAGGAATAATCATTATCCTGACCAGCATAGATACTTCTTATACCAATTAGCTGTCAATGGAAAATTTGGTTGATCTATAGTTTGACTATTATGGTCAGTGCTACAGTAAGTACAGACACGCAAATTTCTCTGTTATATACTGACAAAATTCTACAAATACATAGTTAGTGGTGATATATTTGGAATCTATGGGAATTCAATATTTAGGTTTTGAGGAAGCTCCATAGTGATTTCTATTGTAACTGACTCATTTTCATCAGCAGAGTGTGTAGATTCATTTTCTTTTGCTTATCACCTACATGAACTATTTGTTCTCTTCATGATGGCCATTCCAACAAAGGTAAGAGGGAATCACAAAGTGGGTTTAATATGCATTTATAAAGGCTAAAGATTCCCAATGTTTTTCATTTGATTTGTACTTGTTAAAGCAATTTCTGCTCAGGTTATATATCCGTTTATTGATTTTCATCATTCATTTTAGTAATGCTTCTTTTTTGAGATTTTTAATATATTCTAGATATTAATCCCATCAGAAGCACATTTTCTGCCATTATGTAGGCTGGTGGTCTCTCTATTGTTTCTTTATCTGTGTGGAAGGTTTTTGGTCCTGTGTATTTCTATTGTCAGTTGGAGAAACTATTTCCTTAATTATCAAAGATCTTTTCAGAAAGCCCTTACCAGTATCTCTGTCTTTAAGTATTTATTTTGTCTATGTTTTCTTCTCATAGTTTCAGAGTTTCACATCTTTGCTGAGTTGTAAATTGAGTAATATTGATCTAATTTTATTTTTCTACATTATTCTATCTGTTTCTAGTGCTATCTGTAGAGGAGAATATCTTTTCTCCAGTGTGCTTTTGAGCTTTTTGTCAAAAGTCATTTTTCTTATGTAAAGGCTTTCTATTATATGTCATTGATCTATGTGACTGCTTTATGTCAATGACATCCTATTTTCCTTACCATGACTCTCTCTCTCTCTCTCTCTCTCTCCTGTGTGTGTGTGTGTGTGTGTGTGTGTGTGTGTGTGCACTTTTAGATCTCCAGTGTTATCCTCTTTGTCAGGATTGCTCTGGCTAGCCTGGTTTGTTTGCTTTTGGTTTTGATTTTTTCCACTGTAAGTGTTTAGATTGTTTGTATAATTTTGTGAAGAATGACACTGAAATTTTGATAGGCCTTACACTGAAGATGTGGATGATTTTTGGAAATATATCTGCTTGTCTGCCTGTCCATCTGCCTATCCATCTATTCATCCATCCATCTCTACCCATCTATTTGTACAGGTAAACGGATTCCTCTGTTATATAATTTTTTCTACATTCTACTCTTCAATTTTTTTCAGAGTTTTAAAATTATGCAGTAGAAATTTTTTAGGTTGGTTAGTTAGTTATTTATAGCTATTTATTTTATTTTCGAAGCAGCTATCAATAAGATTGTTTACCTGATCATTATTACTATGTAGAAAAGTTCCTGATTTCTATATGTTGACTTTGTGCCTATCTATTTCTCTGTGTTTATCATCTCTACTGCTTCCTAGTGGATGCTTTAGGGTATCTCTGTGTAAGATCACATTACGTGTAGAAAGAGATGAATTTAACTTTCCCTTCCTTTCCCTTCCCTTCCCTTCCCTTCCCTTCCCTTCCCTTCCCTTCCCTTCCCTTCCCTTCCCTTCCCTTCCCTTCCCTTCCCTTCCCTTCCCTTCCCTTCCCTTTTATTCCTTTACCATGCATTACAGCTCTGCCTTCCCTTTCAGTTCTGTGCTTACTCAGAGTGGGGAATCTCTACACTTTTGTCATGCTCTTGATTTTAATGGAAATATTTTACATTTTCCCCATTGACAATTTAGCGTTGGCTACACATTGGCTTAGCATAGTCTCTATTGTGTTGCAGTGTTTTCTTTTTATTCTTTGTTGTTTCAGAACTTTTTTTATACAAGAATACTGGACTTTTCAACGTCTTTTTCTACTTCTGAGATGATCATGGGATTTCTATTTTGAGTCTACTTATGTGATGTATTACTTTTATGACTTGTGTATTTTTATTGTTGTTCTTTTTTTAATTTTCTTTTTTATTATTGTTTATTTCATTTATTTACTTTTCAAATGTTACCCCCTTCCCAGTTTCCACTCCTCCTCAGTGTAGTCAGATGGCCACGTTCTCCGTAACTTACCAGAAAATAAGATGCAGACCCAGTTCCTTTACTTGTTTCTTTTTGGCAGGACATAATGTCTAATCTTCTTTCTGTATGCTTTTCCCTTCTACCTCCAGCCTGCTGCTCTACAGCCTGTGCGCAACACAGATGTTTCTCTCTCTCCACTGCATGCTTTATTTTTGGAGATGCTTTGGGAAGCATATGTTTACATGTGAACCTCGTCCTCCCTTCTCCCAACACCTTCCTGTGCTGTGTAAACAATCTTCATCTGCCCTTCAGATCTGGGGCACATGAGATTTTCACAGCTGTCAGTTTATCTTTCAGCTTGTTTGCCCTGGCGGACAGAGTCTTCAGATGAGGCAGCCTTTCCTTCTCTCTTCCAAATGAGTTGGAATGCAGATTTTCCCCTCCTTTCAACTCAGTTTCCTTCTGTAACCCCAGCATATTTCCAACCCCTTTCTTCTAAGTCTCTCTTTGTACTAGCTCCCCAGATGTGATCAAGAATGAACTCTCTCTGTGCCTCATTTTAATTTTCCTTATAAGTACTTGGTTTGCATGAGCAGGGAGAGCCAAACCTCACACATTAAATGTATTATTCTCATGGACAACTCCATTTCCCGGATTTTTTTTTTTTATATTTGAGCGAATAAGCCATTGTCATTCTCGTTCATTCATTTCACTCTTGTTATTTCATCCAAAGAAGAAATGTGTGTGTGTTCTACATGTAAGAACATATCTACAAAATATGATTATATGGAAAGCAACATAGAGAATAGTTATTTTAATCTGTTATGTATTTCTGTATATACATGCTTGTATATATTTAATATATATATATGCTTTATATTTATGTTGTTTATATTTTAACTTATAGGTGTGTATATGTCATACATATGGAAATTCCAACTTGTCTTTCATTCAATCAATACATATCTAAGAACTACATATAATGTATCATTTTTCTGCAGCGTAGAATTGAGATAATAGAAAAAAATAGGGTTTCCTTTCTCAAAGAGTTTGGGCTCTAGCATGAGACAGGTGGCCAACAAACACACCAATAATTAATATAATTGTGATCAAAAGCCAGATGAGTTGAAAACTAAAGTATAAATGGAATCCTTAATAAAAATGATCAGGCCATAAGATTTCCAGGGGAGGGGGGGCAGTAAAAAAAAAAACCTAAGAAGTGACTGGTGTTGACACAGATGGCAGAAGATGTCCATGTGACTGAGTGTTGTGAGCAGGATGGAGCAGGTTAGATATGGTGCAGTGGTGAGAGCCATTGGTCCGAGAGCAAACATAGATGTTAGAATACAGGATAACTATTTTCAATATTATTCTCAATACCCAGGAATCCATGAAGATCTTTAAGATTTTTAAAAGTGTAGTAGCATAGTTTTATTTATATTTTTGAAATATGACTTTTTCTACTTTGGTCTTTTATCAAAGATTAATAACTGGGCAGAGTCAGAGACAGCGCCCTTTTCAGTTATTAGGGACCCACATGAGGACAAAACTGCTCTTCTCCTACATATGTGTAGGGGGCCTAGGTCCAGTTCATGCATGCTTGGTGGTTCAGTCTCTGGGAGCCCCCATGGGGCCAGGTTTGCTAATGCCGTAGGTTTTCTTGGCATTCTTGACCCCTCTGGCAGAGCCTCTCAGAGGACAGTCATACTAGGATCCTGTCTGAGGCACTTCTTGGACCCCGCTCCAGGGGTGGGGAAGTGTAGTCTGGAACTGCTGGAGTCGGGCTTGGACTCTCGAGAACCACAGATGCCGCTGGGTGCTGCAGAAGAGCCAGCTCTGGGGTCCCTGGGCCTGCAAGGAGGCCAAGAATGATAGGTTCTCACACTCCACACCCGCAGAAGAGCTGAGAACAGAGTGGGGGCCTTTGGGGCTGGCTCTAGCAGTGTCTGAGAGCACAGGGAGGCCTCCTGTGAAAGGAAGACCTGCTCCATTGCTCCAGCACTGTGGATCCCAATGAGAAGAGGCAGTTCATGGTTTTAAGGCATTTACTGTAGAAAGGCAGAGAGAGGGAGAGAATAGGGAAGTAGAGGCCAGTCATGTCCATGTGGAGAGAGGGTGAGAATGGAATGAGGAAAAAGGGGGAGCAAGAGGGCAAGAGAGAGAGGCAAGAGTAAGAGAGTAAGAGTACTAGAGAGAGGAGAGGGCAGACAGCCCCTTTTATAGAGGGCCAGACCTAACTGGCTGTTGCCAGGTAACCGTGGGGATGGAGTCCAAACAGAATACCAGGAGTTTGGGGCATTGCCTTATGTGACTGATGGCCACAGAATTATGGTGCTGGGGCCTCATGTCAGGAGCATAGTGTCTGGGAGCACGGCAAATGGGCTTTCAGTTCCTTGAAGGAGCACCTGATGGGTATCCAGGGTTTAAACATAGCTTGACCAGAAAACAGACTTCCTTTCGCATAGTGTCCTTATCAAGTCTCTGACTTCTATTTAATAGATACCCAGTAGTCATTTTCCTAATCAACACCGCATTCTTCCATAAATGGAGGCTAGTAAACCTTCCTTGTTCAATGAAAGAGCTTCTCTTAAAACAGTGCAGGTTTTCTAAGTTCTGCTTGTTTTTAAGTTAAACTTCTGCTTCTTTGAGACAGATCTTCATGATGAACTTTGTAACAGTGAACATGTCTGCTTGCCTTATTAGCCATGTAGCTGTCTAACTCACTCCCAGTTTAGCTCCATAGATGAATTGGTCCTGCTAGGTCATTTTGTAATCTTGTTCACACACGAGCTATTTTTAATACAGTGAGAAAAGTGGAGGATTTGATTACACACATAAAAAACTGAAGTCCAGTGATGTTTCGGTGCTTCAACTTGCTCAGGAAGATAACCTATATGGTCACTAGGAGACTTCAGAGACATGGAGTGGGGAGACATGGGAAAAACTAGAAATTTCTACACAAGGCTTCAGAGCGAAGATAATACATGGGCAACACCTGAAGGAGATAATGCACACATATTGAGAAAGACATTTTCTTTCCAGCAACTAGCAAGAGTAATGATGTGCTTAGAAGCACACATCACTGTACACACCCCATTTGTTCATACATATTGATTCATAAAATATACTAATACATGCCTCTGGGGTACATTCTTCTGGTGCACACACACTGGAAACATACGTCTTTGGTACATGCAATCCTGTTGCACATATACCTGGCTAACATACCCTTCATTCACACTCCTGTGGGGCAGATAACCCTGCTGTACAGAATCTTGCTGAACATTTGGGTGCACATACACCTGATACACTTACCCCCAGCATACACACTCTTTATTCACACACCATTGGTAGAAAAACCTTTGAATTACTCATCTCTAGTTCACATTCTAGAACACATCACCTAGTCCACACACCCATTGGTGCATCCCTGTTGTAATTTGAATTAAAAATGACCCCTAGAGGTCTATGTGTTTGAACAGATATCTCCTGACTGGTGGTTTAAGAAGATTATGGGACCTTTACAAGGGGGAGGCTTCCTAGAGGAAGTGTGTCACCTGGGACATACTTTCAGGTTTTCTATAAAATGTTTTTGAGGTTTTATATCTCTATTTATTGATCAGTATATCAATCGATCTATCATCTCTCATTTATTTATTTATTTATTTTCTGATGAATTATATTTTATTTTATTTATTTTTATTAGATATTTTCTTTATTAGATCTCAAATGTTATCCCCTTTCGTAGTTTCCCCTCCGAAAACCCCCTATCACTTACCCCCTCCCCCTGTTCACGAACCCACCCATTCCTGCTTCCTGGCCCTGGAAGTCCCCTATACAGGGGCATATAACCTTCACAGAACCAAGGGACTCTCCTCCCATTGATGACTGACTAGGGAATCCTCTGCTACATATGCAGCTGGAGCCATGAATCCCTCCATGTATTTTCTTTTGGTTAGTGGTTTAGTCCCAGGGAGCTCTGGAGATACTTGTTAGTTCATATTGTTGTTCCTCCTATGGGGCTGCAAACCCCTTCAGCTCCTGGAGTACTTCCTCTAGCTCCTTCACTGGGGACCCTGTGCTTCATCCAATGGATGGCTGTGAACGTCCACTTCTGTATTTGTCAGGCACTGGCAGAGCCTCTCAGGAGACAGCTATATCAGGCTCCTGTCATCAAGCTCTTGTTGGCATCCACAATAAGGTCTGGTTGTAGTGGTTGTCTATGGGATGGATCACCAGGTGAGGCAGTCTCTGGATAGTCATTACTTGATCTCTACTTCACTCTTTGTCTCTGCAACTCCTTCCATGGGTATTTTGTTCCCCCTTCTAAGAAGGACTGAAGTATCCACACTTTGGTCTTTCTTCTTCTTGAGTTTCATGTGTTTTGCGAATTGTATCTTGGGTATTAAGAGCTTCTGGGCTAATATCCACTTATCAGTGAGAGCATATCATGTGTGTTCTTTTGTTATTGGGTTGCCTCACTCAGGATGATATCATACAGATCCATCCATTTGTCTAAGAATTTCATAATTTCATTGTTTTTAATAGCTGCATAGTACTCCATTGTGTAAATGTACATTTTCTATATCCATTCCTCTGTTGAGTGACATCTGGATTCTTTCCAGCTACTGGCTATTATAAAGATGGCTGCTATGAACACAGTGAAGAATAAGTGTCCTTATTACATGTTGGAGCATCTTCTGGGTATATGTCAAGGAGTGGCTGGCACCACTACCTCTTCTCTCTTCCTCTGCTTCCTATGTGCAGATGAAATGAAATGTTTCTTTCTGACTGATAAGCTAGTTTACTGTTTCTGTTGTCATTCATTCTAGACTGATTTCAACAAAAGCTGTAAACAAAAATAAACTATCTTTTAATCTAAATTGTTTTGTTCTATGGTATTTTCATGATAGCAACAGAAATGTATCTAATACAGAAATTGGTATTAGAGAATTAGGGCTGTTGTCTATTGATCCTGACTATGTTAGGTATTGGAGGAATGTGGAAGACTTTGAAACTTTGGTCTAGAAAAATTTATTGAGCTACTCATGTGAAAATATTTGCATGATATTTTGGAAAAAGAATCTGGAGGCACGTTTGGAAAAGTAATGGACTCTTTGACACAGGAAACATTAAGATAGCATAATATTAAGTCATTGATTAGTTGTTATTGGTCACTCCTTTGTAGGAGATCTTCAATGAAAAAGAAGGACATGTTGAGCAGAAAGAAAAAATATGCAATTTGAAGAGGAAAGAACACTAAGAATCATCAGATTACAGGTAAGTCATTTGCTGAAAAAGACTGCATTTGTACAAGTCATTAATACCATTAAAGCTAAGCTTCTTCTCGGGAAGAACGAAGACCAAGGTGTGGATACTTTGCCCCTTCTTGGAATTGGGAGCAAGGCACCCATATAAGGAGCTACAGAGACAGAGTTTGGAGCTGAGACAAAAGGATGGACCATCTAGAGGCTGCCATACCCGGGGATCCATCCCATAATCAGCCTCTAAACACTGGCACCATTGCATACACTAGCAGGATTTTGCTGAAAGGACCCTGATATAGCTGTCTCTTGTGAGACTATGCTGGGGCCTAGCAAACACAGAAGTGGATGCTCATAGTCAGCTATTGGATAGATCACAGGGCCCCCAATGGAGGAGCTGAAGGAAGTACCCAGGGAGCTGGGGGGATCTGCAACCCTATAGGTGGAACAACAATATGAACTAACCAGTACCCCCACCCCCACCCCCAGAGCTCGTGTCTCTAGCTGCATATGTATCAGAAGATGTACTGGTTGGCCATCAGTGGAAAGAGAGGCCCATTGGTCATGCAAACTTTATATGCCTCAGTACAGGGGAACACCAGAGCCAAGAGGTAGGAGTGGGTGGGTAGGGGAGTGGGTGTGGGAGGGTGTGGGGACTTTTGGGATAGCATTGGAAATGTAAATGAAAAAATACCCAATAATAATAATAAAAAATGCTAAGCTTATTGCTCTGCAATTAGAAGAATAAAGAAGGTGCGAAGATGACTAGACCCCAAGCAGCTCAGGCTCCAATCTGTGAAAGGACAGAGTCTAAGGGTTTCCTCTTGTTAAAAGAACTGCCTAGTGAAGTTTCACTCAAGCTTCAGCAAAGTGATGTGGTTGCAATTGTAGTCCAATGAGGTCAAGTCATCCCAAGATCACAGTTGAACTGGCAGTACAGTCTATGTGGTAATGTTTAGGAGGCATAAAAGTTGTAAGATTGAGGAGGTCATAGACTTACTTCTGCAACTTCAGGGAGTAACAGTGAATAGTAATGTGTGCCAAGGTCAGTGTTCCTATAGGGAATCCTAACAAGGCATTACATGAAGCTATGTAAGATATATTTGTGTTGTGACACAAACTGAGATATTAGATGCCAGAGCCACAGGGATGGTACATATGCTAAGAACATTACATACATAGAGTGGAACCAGCCTCCATGTGGAGACAGACAGACAGAGGGGGAGGGTTATAGGCAGCATTGCTGGAGAAGTCACCTACGTTCTTTGAAATTGAAGCTTCAAGTTGTTTTGTCATAAAAGGTACTAATGGCTTTCACAAATACAGTCTTTTTGTGTACATTTGACACAAGCTGAAGTAAACTTTACTACTTAAGCTTTTTTGACAATTGTTTTCATTTTGCAATTGTCTGGCCTCAGTGGGAGAGAATATTCCTAATTCTGTAGAGATGAGGGTGGGGGTTGAGGTGGGAATGAGTGGGTAAAGGAGGGGGGTGAGTGGATGGTTGGGTGGGGAGCACCCTCTCAGAGGCAAATGGGAGGGGATATGGGTTGAAGAACTACTAGGGAGGGACCAGGAAAGAGGCAACATTTGGAACATAAATAAGTAAAATAATTTAATAAAAAATAAAAATTAAAAAACTACATGTACATATTTGTACATATAATTACATTTATTATAGTTTTTTTTGGTAAATAGTTAATAGTATGATTTCTTGTGATATTTTCATATATTCTTATTGTTACTTCACCCATTTCCCTCCTCCTTCTGTACTTACCTTCTTCACCCTTTCCTAAAGGCTTCTACTTCCCCACTTCCCCTATCAGATCACTTGTATCCTATTATTGCTCCCCCCACCGCTTCTCCCCTTTCTTCTGTATTTACCTTACCCCATCCCCGCAAGACTAGACAATGTAATACTTCTACCATCCTTTGTAGAGCATCCTTAATGGTCATTAATCCCTTAAGTCTGTTTTTATTACAAAACATTTTTCTTTGAACTTTGGTTATAATTGCTAATGTTGTCAGGTTGCTGGACTGACATTTGTGATCCTTCAGAACTTACAAAGTATCAATCCTTGCCCGTCTGGTTCTCAAAGTCTCCACTGAAAACCCAGGCAGGCATTACTCTAATGGGTCTGGCTTTATACATAGCATGGTCTGTCTTTCTCTCTTTTAGAACCCAGTTACTTTTCTTTTAGTGTTTTTATTATGTATTGCAGGGCAAGGCTCTTTTCAAGTCTAGGTTATTTGTGCCTTTCGTTTCTCAAAAGGTTTCTCTTCCTTTATATTTCAGAATTTTTCTTCTATGGTTACTGGAAATATTTTCTGTGTCTTTGACTTGGTTCTCATAGATTATACTTTTGTTTGTGTTTTAGATTTCAAGGAAAAGACAGATGTTTTGTTTCTGGGTTTTAAAACAATTAACACTATATCTGAGTAATCCAATTTTAGGATGTCTTGAAGACCTGACATTTTTTATTTCATTTGATCCAGTCTGTTGGTGAGACTTCTCTGAGAACTTTTGCTTGACATAATGATTTATTCCTTTCAAGTGTTAATCCACTTTGGTTTTTCATCAAGTTTCTTTTTGAAATTCTATTTTCATAACTTGAATTGCTTTCACTATCTCATTCAACTGTTTTATAAATCTTCAGGCATTTATTCATTCCTCTTTGAGTTCCTGATACATATTTAGAACCACTAGTTTGAAGTCTTTGTCTTGTGCATTACAAGACAAGGGTACAACCTTGATAAGCAGAAAAATTGTTGAATATTAGTTATCATAATGTCTAAACTCCTTCACAATACTCTGAGAGTTAAGCTGTTCTATACAGTTGTGATTGTCATTTAAATGGTATTGCTACTGTAGAAACAGAGCAGCAAACGTTTACTTCAGTGGTCCTTAACAAAGATGGAGACTTTTCCTCAAGGAATATTAAGCAATATTATTTGTGGTTGTCATAACTTGATTTATCTCTCCCTCCCCCTCCCCCCTCCCCCTCTTCCTCTCCCTTCCCCCTCCCCTCCCCCCTTCCTCTCCCTTCCCCCTTCCCCTCTTCCTCTCCCTTCCCCCTCCTTCTCTCTCCTCCCCCCCCTATAGAATTGGATATTGCTACTGACAGCTAGTAGGAGAATACTATGAATGCTGCTGCTACCCTACAATGTACAAGACAGCCCAGACAACCTATTGGGCCCCAAAGTTAATGATGTTTCCATTTAGAAAAATCATGTGTAAAATAATTAGGGTGGGTAGGAAGGGAGTAGTCTTGAATGCTCAAAGAGAAGCCACAATTATATGCATATTAAATAACATAATTTATTCAATCATTTTGGTCAATTAAATTAGAATCTTACACAATGCACACATTCTAGTGTAGAGTTATGCCACCAAATTAAAATAGGTAGGAAACAACACATAAAAATGCTCTGACAGGGATTGTGAAATTTGTTATTGGTTTTAGGGTTTTGAAAGTCATTTTCTCAGAGGAAATGCCAAGTCTAACATTAAAGTAAGGAATGAGAGGATTTCTGTATGAAATTTTTTCTTAGGAAAAATTTGTCATTTTTAGAAACTTTGTAACTTTAATTTAAATGGAAGATGCTATTAAGTGTGCCTCATTAAAATATCCATTAATTCCTTAACTCTTTGTCATGACACACTGTTTCCTTCCTTAACATCTTGGCAACTCTGAAATTCATAATTAAAATTTTCTGTCATTGCTGTAATATTGATCTGTCAGTGGCTTCTAAGTTTTGAAAGTCCACTACTTAGTATCCCTCTGGTATAATACGAATCAATATGTCCAAACATTTTATGTAATATGAGTGAGTTAAACGTTTCAATGTTTTGAATTTGCATCATAACATCCATTTTGTGCAACAGAGAATCATCATTTGTTTTTATCCAAAAGAGAATTTTTGTTGAGAAAATTATATTATTTTTCTCTTTGGTCCCATTCATATTTCTTAAAAAATACTTTTGTTTGAAATCATTTCTGAATATGTGTTTGGGCGGAGGCATGTGCATGGAAAAGTAGATATTTGCTGAGGTGAGAGGGCTCTAATATATCTCAGATGGAGTCACTGCTGGTTGTTAATCTCCAGACGCAGATGCTGGAAACAACTCATATCCTCTGAAAGAGCAGCAAATCTAATCACTGAGCCATTTCTTCAGTTTTAAGTCTCATTCATTGTAAAAAAAAAAAAAAAAAAAAAAAAAAAAAAAAAAAAAAAAAAGAAAAGAAAAGAAAGTTTAGGAATCAGTGGTGTAGAAATGCCTGTATTTGTGTCTATTGTGTATGGGTACTTTTCTCTGTTTACTAATCCCTAGCAAAATTTCCTTTACCAGACCTATTTGGGAGAAGGGGAAATGAGATATAAACAAAATATTCTGTGGATCACTACATGAGAAGCATGTTTAAAAGTGACCTTCAAAGAAATATTAAAGGGAAGGAAGTTGAATGCTAAAAAGACACGCTCAGCATCTGTGAACAGTGAAAGGTAAGAAATTAGAAAGCAGGCTTGGAGATGTAGATAAATAATGCAAAAAGGTATCAACTGTTACTGTGGGTGAAATTTACTATGACAAACAGAGGAAACTCCCTAGACAGAAAACAAACAAGTAGTCATCGAGAAACAGCAGCTTTTCCCAGAGTCAATGAAAGAAATAACATCACATTCATGTCTGTGTAATGAATTTCTCTTTGTGTTCATATTTGTATTCACATAAGAATATATATGAATAATATTTGTACACATACATGCACATGCCTGATATTTCTGTGCCATCTGAGCTTCTAATTAAATCACTCTGGCTCCTTATGAACACATTAGTTTAAAATGCTGAAAGAACATCACAGTACTTGATACATGGGAAAGAAATCATAGCATTTGAATGGTTCCTATCACTCAAGAAGTTTAAGTCCACTCAAGTATTTTCCACAGTACTCATTAAACACTAAGTCACTATTTTACATGTTTAGTAAAATTAGTTATGGATGTAGTAATAAGTTTTCATATAGTTGTGCATAACACATAACATTTAAACATTAAAATATGAATTTATTATTTAGTTTCATCTTTCCAATTTTATTTTAATGGTAATATTTGTTATCTTATTAATTATTTAATAAGCTTGTTTTTCAGGTGTGTTGGCACACTTTTTCAGTTCTTTGGCTTAGGAACCTGAGAATAAATTGCTGTAAGTTCAAGGCCAACCTGATCTATA
Organism: Mus caroli; assembly: GCF_978045245.1. NCBI lineage: Eukaryota > Metazoa > Chordata > Mammalia > Rodentia > Muridae > Mus > Mus caroli. Next base: position 90,655,263 of record NW_028227266.1, read on the forward strand.
CAGTGAGTTCCAGGACAGATAAATAGACATGGGGAGATCCTATCTCAAATGAAAAACAAAACAATATTCCCTCCAATTCCCTGTTCTTTAACAAGGTGTAAGCTTCAGAAAAACAGAGGCCATGTGCTTTATATAATCATAAGCCTAAGGAAGCACTACTCTTAAAAATAAGGGAATAAAATTTAAACAGCATAATTTCTAACTATATTTTAAATAATTATTCTTAAACCTACTGATGAGTGTAGTTCTCAAACTTCATCAAAGAAACTTGGCTTCGCCACAGACAAGACCATTCCAGAAAACCAAAATGCAGAGAAGTGTTTGAGTGATGCTCAACCCCAAGTGATACACCACCAACACAGTTCTTGCACCCAAGGCTCGGAGATCATTACGGATTAGGTGGCAAAAAGATCCTCAGAGCTAGAGAAGCAGGGAACTTTGCTGTGAGATTGTGCCTCCTGGAAATGTCAGAGAGACTACATGATAAACTCTCATCAACATGACTTGACAATGGTGACACCAAAGGAGATGCTAACACGGAACAGGAAAAGCTTACCAAACAGGGCTCAACACTAGACAAAGAACCACAGACAGCTAAGGAGAAATTGCATTATGCAGGGAAGAGTCCTCCCCCAGCTGGTTAGCCAATACCAAATGGTCTCTGAGATTATATCCACAGCAATAAAATTACCTAGACTGAACAGGTTGTGTTTATATCATTGGCAGAGTGTCTGCAGGGGCGGGGGTTAGAGGAGGAAAAAGGATTGGAGAAATGATGTAATTATTTTAGGACTTCAAAGCGTATGAATTGAAAATATATTTTGAAAATGGTATAACTTTGAATGTCTTGGACAGGCTATTCTCATATTATTTCAAAGTGAGTTTTTTTTCACTCTCATGAGGATTTCCATTTTTCTGATGTGTCTGTAGACTGCCTCCTCTCTGATTACCATGCTCTTCATTTTAATAGTCACAGAAGACAGCTTCTTTACCAGCCTTTAATAAAATGTAGTTAATATCAAGTCTAGCTTGGCACATCAATCCGAAAGTTGTTAACAATTTCATACTAAGTGCACAACACATTTATTAAAATTGTTGTGTCCTTTCCTAATCAACATTCAAATAGAACATTTTCTACTGATTGCTCACTATGTTGACACTGCCCTCTGCTCATCTCTTGATTCGGTAGTTTCTAAAAGAGACTGACACATGAGGAAGCAACTATGTATCACTTTTTTTGTAGCACTTCTTAATAGAGATAAATCAATGACACATAAGTCAGGATATTTAACATATCCTCTCCAGTGCATGTTTGCTGATATTGAATACATGCAAGTCCACTCACTCAGGCCCCTGGCAGTGAGAACCATGGGCAGGGATTGGGGGTGAGGCTGGAAAGTGGATTTTTCTTATTTGAATAGTCATATTTGTTGTTTATTGGGGAGCATATTTGCCAGTTTATTTCATTTAAGGGTTTTAGAACAGTATCAGTTTCTTGGTGATAGTAATGTAGAGAAAACTTCTCAGCCCTGTAATAAGGCAAAAGATGATTACAATCTTATATTAATTATTTAAATATCAGATTAGAGAGTTGCTTCAAAATCTGATGGTTCCTTGCACCCTGCCTTAATCTTCTATAAACCAATGTTCTGATTTTATATTTAGGACAGGGGTAAGACGGCAAATTTCCATCAATTCTCACGTGATGGTGGTACTTATGAATGGTGAACATAGACTACAAGTTGAACAGTGTGGCACTGGTGCAAAACCCAAAAACTCTGCACAAAAGACACTGCTGATGTCTTTGGCTATAACTATCAGCTTCTTTGCATACATGCATCAGCTGCAAATGTTTAGAAACTGCATTTCAGCTATCACTCAGATATAACGAAAATATTGATGGCAAGATGTAACCGTTAGCTTTGTTTTTGTTTGTGTGCTTGTTTGTTTTTTAATTCCTGGATGTTCAAATGTGCTCTAAGAGAATTTGATTTTGTTTACACAACTGACTGAGGTCATCTTATAATTCTGTAAAGGTAGTTGATTGAGATAATTGTGTTTGGTGCCTTACCAATTCTATGCATATTTTTGGTACTTTTACTTCAGTTTCTTTGTTTCCCACTGACTAAGAACCTTCAGTTTCCCATATTATCTTTGGAACTGTCTTTGGTATCTTCTTAGTTTCTTCATTAATAGGTGAAACAGACTTTGGACTCACAAAACTTGGATGGTTTCTATTTTATTTAATTACTGTAAGTTTCTGCTAGAAGTCACACTTTCTTTTCCAGTAGCTGTAAATCAGTTCTGAAAGTTGGCTCAGGATGCATTATAACTAAGTGTGTACAATATTTTGAAGTCTCTCTCTATACTCCTATCATTTTTACTTCAGTCCTCTTCAAATCACAAATTGATGAGTTGCTCAGTAATTGTGGAACCGTTTGGTCTTAAAAGTTCATTTTGGCAGATCAGATTTATACAGCGATCCATGCCAGTTCAGTCTTGTTTGGATGATTGTTCTTTCTTTTATTAACAAGAGAAATGCTGTGGCACAACCCTCATCTGGGCTTGGACTCGAAGCTCTTTTACTACAATGGGGATAAATTGACTGTACTCCACTGACACCTCCACCAGCCTTTCCCTGTGACTGATGGCTCCCATTTGCAAGATGTCAGGCCAAGGTCTGAGGAACTTCCTTTAGCAGGGTAAATTGGCCCACTTGGCTTCATCAGCATAGCAATCTCAGCAGCTCTGCCATTCTATCAGTTGATTGGGTTCACTGAAAGTTGTGATTCTAAAATTGTTCTGCTTCGCAGCTAAAGAGCCTGGTATCAGAAGCATAGACAGTGAATAGAACTGAGTTGGAATGTCTTCAAAATGTAAGGTTTAAGAAAAATAGCTAAAAAGATATTTGTGTGTTAAAACAATTGCACATTTGACCTCATAAACACATTTAGACTTTGACAAGTTCACTTCTTTGAGTCTCCTCTTTAATGTGATTCTTTAGTTTTATTTTTCAAAGTTCCTTCTATTACTTACTTATTTTCAAGTGCATGCATGTATGTCTGTGTTTATGTATGTATGTGGGTGTGTGTTTGCATGACACATACATGGATGCTAGAGGACAACTTGAGGGAGTTTATTCTCTCTTTCCACCATGTGGGTCTTAGGACTGGAGCTCAAGCTTTCTGGCTTGAGGGCAAATAACTTAACCTGCTGAACAATTTCACTGACCTGAATATTATCTTTTTATAGGAAGTATGTGTTACCTATAGAGCTATTTTTCTTATGAAGTGTATACAATGCTTAGTAAATGTATAAATAATAAGGGTGGCAGAGAAGTAATTCTACCTAACATATACACTTGACACATAGGCCTAGAATATGATTACACAGCCCTTTTCTTTTGTTGTCATAAATACATACTCCTGCCACAGAATATTTTTTCCTGGCTCTGTGTTCTTTGGAGAGGTTACCAATTTATTCTGAAGATGTAATTCTTGAAATATTTCCTGGATAAGATTAGATGGCTGGGAAAAATACCTTGGCACTATCTTACCTGGTTCGTTCTTTGAATTTTGTCTGTAATGACTGGACTAAATGGATGTATAGGACAATGAGAATTATACACAAGTCATTTGAAACCCAATGTGGTAAATAAGGTAATAGAACATATGTGATATGATACAAAATAGTAAGCAAGTTTTTCTAAAGGGGCTTAGAAGCTGCTCTGCATGGTTTTTCTTAATACCGTTTATACATGCTTAAAGATAAAGAAAATTTAAGTAAAATATGCTGTGATGAATAATAGGAAATCTATTCTTACAATATGATTTTAATGGAAGTATTTGTATTTTATTGTGATTTCTAATTTTTTAAATTGTGTGTTTTCTCTCATATATTACCTCCCAATTACAATTTCTCCTCCCTTTAGCCCTCTCAGTCCTCCCTTAAATCCCTCTCCCTCCTCCCTCATAAAGTCTTCGTCCATTTCCCTTCAGAAATGAGCATTACATTTATTTTCCACAATTTGTTTTAATAAAACAAATAAAAATACCAATATAAAACAAAATGAAGAGCATTGCTCCAAACATATGCACCACATATAAACAAAAAATTTCACAGATCAAAGGGAGGAAATCTCAGATTATTAGTGATGTGATGGGCCAATAGGCTAGGTATGGATATGTCCGAACCTCCTGCTAGCAGTACTTTTGCTCCTCTCCTTTATATACTGAGTGTATCGCTGTTCAAAATTGGTTTTTAGAGTGACTACATCCTCAATGGCTTCTTATTGCTTCCTTCTATCTGGATATTTCTGGGTCATTTTGAACATTGATTAAGGTCTGGCTTTCACATCTTGTACAGGTACGTAAAAGTTGAAGTTTTTGGATGATTGTGAATAAAAATACTTATTTCCTATTATACTTCAATTTTACTTGTAGAACTGTCACTTAAAAGCATTATTTCTAGAGTACCTAGATCTTACTTTCCAAAAAAAAAAATGAAAAGTTTAGTGTTTGATCAGGGTTTATTGTTGATGAAATTTTGCATCTTTGCTACCAATGTATTAATCGAAATATTGACACACTTTGAGAATTCTTCAAAAAGTAGTTGAATATTGAAGACTCAGCATGGGTGACAATATGAATCAATAATGAAAGTATGACTACATATCACAAGATATTATTTATTAACATGGTTAAATATTAATTAAAAGTGTAGACAAAATTAGTAGTGATTTGGTATTCTTAGATTTTGTATTTCACAAGTTTATTCTAGACCATTTTTAATGCTCCAATATTCATCTTTAAATATGCCATCAAGTACCTAGTCTCTGATTCTCTCCCTCTCTAACTCTATACCCCACCCTACACACATGCATGCCTGTGCATGCATGCGTGCACACACGCATGCACACACACACACACACACACACACACACACACATACACACACACACACACACACCTTGAAACACTGGGTATCATGAAGAAGAACAAATTTGATAATACAAAGCATTCTTACCAGGTTATTTTTAGGGACACTATTAGAATATTCTAAAGGTCTCTTTAAGAGGCTCTGAGCTTAACTATTGACAAATGGAATCTCTTGAAATTGAAATGTTTATGAAAGACAAATGACACTGTCAATAGGACAAAACCGCAACCTACAGATTGGGAAAAGATCTTTATGAATCCTACATCTGATACAGGGCTAATATCCAAAATATTCAAAGAACTAAAGATGTTAAACTCCAAAGAACCAAATAACCCTATTAAAAATGGGATACAGAGCAAAGCAAAGAATTCTAAACCAAGGAATATCGCATGTCTGAGAAGCAACTAAAGAAATGTTCAACATCCTTGCTCATCAAGGAAATGCAAATCAAAATGACCCTGATATTCTACCTCACACCAATCAGAATGACTAAGATTAAAAACCTCAGGTGACAGCAGATGCTGGTGAGGATGTGGAGAAAGAGGAACACTCCTCATTGCTGGTGGAATTGCAAGCTGGTACAACCAATCTGTCAAACAGTCTGGTGGTTCCTCAGAAAACTGGAAATACATCTACCTGATGACCCAGCTCTACTCCTGGGCATATACCCAAAAGATGCTCTAACATATAACAAGGACACCTACTTCACTATGTTCATAGCATCCTTATTTATAATAGCCAGAAGTTGAAAACAACCCAGATGTTCTTCAACAGAGGAATGGATTCAGAAAATGTGCTACATTTACACAATGGAGTACTATGCAACTATTAAAAGCAATGACTTCATGAATTCTCAGGCAAATCAATGGAACTAGAAAATATCATTCTGAGAGAGGTAACCCAGACACAAAAGAACATGCATGGTATATGCCCACTGATAAGTGGATATTACCCCAAACTTCAGAATACCCATGATATAACTCACAGATCATATGAATCTCAAGAAGAAGGAAGACCAAAGTGTGGATTCTTCAGTCCTACTTAGAAGGGGGAACAAAATAAGATAGAGTAAGGGAGGGATATGAGAGGAAGAGAAGAGTGGGAGGAAAAAAGTGGGGATGGATCAGGTGTGGTGGAGATGAGGGAGAAATACAAAGGGTCAGGAAATTGACCTGAGGTGTGTAGCAGTGGGGGATGGGAAACTGGGGTTAGCCACTAGAAACTCCCAGGAAAGCAAGAGGTTCCCAGGACTCAGTGGGGATGTCACTAGCTGAAATACCCAAGAAAGGGAAGAGAGAACCTATAGACTATATCCAGTAGATAGGCACAGCTCCCAGTTGAGGGATAGGGCCACCTACCCACCTCAACTATTTTAACCCAGAATTGTTCCTGTCTAAAGGAGATGCAGGGACAAAGAGTGGAGCAGAGACTGAGAGAAAGTCTACCCAGAGACTGCCCCACCTGGGGATCCATCCTATCTGCAGATCCAAACCCAGATACTACTGCTGATACCAAGACATGCTTGCTGACAGGAGCCTGGTATAGCTGTCCCTTGAAAAGTTCTGCCAGAGCCTGACCAATACAGATGTAGATACTTGCAGCCAACCATTAGACTGAGCTAGGGGACCCCAATGGAAGAGTCAGGGAAAGTACTGGAGGAGCTGAAGTAGATTGCTACCCCACAGGAAGAACAACAATATCAACTAACTGACTCCCCTTCCCTCAGAACTCCCAGGGACTAAACCACTTACCAAAGAGTGCACATGGTAGGACCAATGGTTCCTGCTGCATATGTAGCAGAGGATGACCTTATCTGGCATCAGTGGAAGGGGAGGCCCTTGGTTCTGTGGAGGCTTGATGCCCTAGCATAGGGGGATGCTAAGATGGTGATGGAGGAGTGAGTGTGTGAATGGGGGAGCACTCTTATAGAAGCTTGGGGGAAGGGCAATGGGGTGGGTGGATTGCTGAGGGTAAACTGGGAAGGGGGACAATTTTGATATGTAAATAAAATAACTAATAAAATAAACAAATAAATAAAAGAATTTTGTTACTGTTACAGTTTATTTTTGATGAACCATTACTTTTTTTTTTTTTAACTGAATGTCCTCATAGTACAGGAATTGTGGCTATAGCACCATTTTTTTTTGTCTATATATTATTGTTTCTGTTAAGTGTGATAGCTTTGGCAGTCAATTTTAATAGGGAGGTATTAATTTCAAACAGTAGCATGCATATAATGACAGCAATGAAGAGTATTCCCAGAGAATGCTCCTAAATTAATTTGTCAGTTTGACCCAGTAACAAAAATGCATACTAAAACACTGATGTGAATTGAAAATAAAATCAATGCACTTGACAGATTTAATAGTTTAAGTGATTTCAAATTAACCACATACCACTGACCGCAAGTGAGAAATGTGAGCTTTCTCCTATAATGAAACATACTCTGGGGGCTCATTATACAGAGAAGGATAAGTAAATGCATAGTAAATAAATCGGCACTAGGGAAGAGAGAGTGGCAACTACTTAATGATTCGTACATGCATACATAAAGATATCACAAGCAATTCAGATACCATTTTCCCCTTTCAATTTGTAGTGCTATAAATAAAAACTGCTGATCAGTAAATGCAAAATATGATGTCTATTAAAGATATTAATATTATCATTAATATTGACAAAGATACATCAGCTTTCTGAAGAAAGTAATGAGTAACACAAGCTCTCTTTCATAAACTATCTAGAACACACTGCATCTCTATTTGTTTTCCATCTATTCAAAAATTCAAGTAGCAATTACTTTTGAATCATTACTTTTTAAACTTTCATTACATATGAAATGAACAAAACATTCATTTCATTACATAGCTCACATTACATATGTATAGATTTAAATATATCAACTTATTTCAGCTTATATAATGTTACGATTTGTGCATCACATTTGATATTAATATTATCATTATTTTTCCATGAAAATACACGTTTTTATTTTGCCTCTGCTATGAGTAAGGGCAACGTGGATATGTTACCCAGACCTTTTTGTTTGCTAGGCAGAGTGCATGGTATACAAATATATATTGAGAAAACACAAGTGACATAAGATATTTGTTACAAAAAAAGTTAGCTTTTCTACCCTGCCAAAAGTGGGGTCCACATGGTGTTTCTTAATTCCCATAACTTATGAGGAAGCTTTCACATGATGGTTAGAGTCTTTGTCCTGCATCTGATGGAAGAGAGTATTTTTGATTCCTTGAAGCAGGGACCTATTTAAGTGGTACCAATTCTGATTTCAGGTAAAATACATCTACAGATAGAGAGTAGTACCATCCATACCATAAATCTGAAGAAAGTCTCAGGAAAGCTGCTGTTGGTAGCTCATGTCTTTGTTGCCACTGGAAACCCTGTCAGTGCTATATGTTCCAGGAGTATCAGCCAGTAGGCTAGATTGAAGTTTGCCATTGCCAAAGCAACCACATCAGTCCTTGTCTACCTCATGTCTAGAACCATCACTAACCGGACCCAGAAGTGTCTTCTTGCGATGACCAACCCAGGGCTAGCCAACAACCTTTCCCAGAAGCATATTAATTTTCACATTGTTTTAATGAACCACCTCACAGAAACCACTTCAGGGGGAGGAATTTATTTGGGTTCAGAGTTTTACAGGGTCTATTGTCACTTGACTCCATATATCTGGACTTTTGTTAGACAGAATTTCATAGTGGTAGATGTGTGTGGGAGGTACAGCAAGACAGACAGGAAGCAAAGAGAAACAGGATCATGAGCCAGAGAGAAAAAGTTCCTGTGATACCTGCCTCACCATAGTCCTGTTGACTGCAGCTAGGCTCAACCTCCTAAAATCTGCCCTCCCCCCACCACCCATCTCTCAAAACAACACCAACAGTTGAGAATAAGTTAATAATACAAGACTTTAGAACTGGACTGTGAAGAGCTTTAAGTAATATTAATGCATAGTTAAAGGAAGAAGCAGCCATTGTGAAAATTTTCAGCTGATTAAATGGGGACTAAGGGAATACAAACTCTCAGGCCTAATATTCTCATATTAGAGTAAATGGTATCAAATGACATAAAAATGATTGTGAAAGCAGTGCTTTATTGATTAGTAATCTTGGTCAAGTGGTTTATGATATATAAAACATTCAACAACCAGGGGGCAAAGAAATGACTATAAAGAAAACTTAAAAAAAAAAAAAAACTATCATGAGGGGAAAGAAAGATATGGCAGGTGGCTAGGATTAAATTTGAATCAAGGCTATTTTAATGGAGTTTTTGATTTGTGAAGCACATGATTAGATAACAACAGGAAGATATCAGTAGAGAGCCAGATTGAAGTTAGAGAGTCCATAGAAAATTATGGTTATTTTGAGAGATGAGTGGATTTTGAATTAGAGACAGTAAAACACGAGATTTTACTTATTTGTGGTCATGGTGAAATAATGATACAAACAATGCCAGTTTATTTTTTTAATCTGTAATGTTCAAATAATGATAGTCAAGGTGAAGCTTGATCTGAAGATAGGCATATTCTAACACTATATGATTTTAGAGTAGAACCTTCATAATCATGTTTAAAAGTAAAAGATATTTTTCCTTAACCCTCAGGTACTTTAAACTGAGTAATCAATGAAGAAATAATTCTTGTATTGACTGTGTGAAGTTGGAATAATCATTGGGCATTAGAAGTCATATGATCACACTATCAATGAAATAACAGACATGTCTTTTATTTCAAGGGGTGGCAGGATCCAGAGTAAGAGAGATTTTATTTGCAACTATAAAACATTGCATGATACAAGTGTGTGATAACTTCAATAGAGATGGGAATGTGTGCTCTATAGCTAACTCTGGGAGGTGTGTGATGGGGAAAAGGCTTAAGTAAAGAATCGTAGACATGACAGGAAAACAAACATGGTTTAGGGACAATTAAAATGCCAGCTTTATTGGGATTGGCTTTTAGCAGTATATATGTGAATATATATATTTCTTCCTAGCAACAGGGACATGGTCATATTTGACATGTATTTAAAGTGGCAACAATTTGACTATGTTTCTACTTGTTTTATAGAAGCTTGAGGTAGGTATAGGTAATTTAATAGTTTAGTTTTTTTTTTTTTAACCATGATAGTTAATTTAACTCACTTTAGAAAATTTGAGTTAAGAATATCATGTTATGAGTTTTCCATGAAGAAACTAAGGAACAAGGTCTATGTTATATTGTCAAGGATTAAAACTAAGAAAGAACTATATAGGATTTGAGTTTAGGAACACTTTATACAAAGTTCATGTGCCAAACTAATTTAGGTACATCAGTTTTAGTTATTTATCTCTTATATTGGGATTTGATGGTTGATTTTGTTGACAACAATCATATGAATGACATGAGTTGTTAGGATGAATGCCTGTGACTTTAAAAATAAATAGTACCAGAAAAAACTCCATTGTCTGAAACAAATTTAAAACTAGATAACATGTATGAAACAATCCGTGCTGCACTTCCAAGTTGTATGTGGGGACTAAAACACAATAAAAGAAGCATACCCAATGCTTTGATTTTGCTCAGTATAAGAGAACAAAAGTTGAATTTAGAGCTTAAGAGACCATGAAATCCATAAGATTGAGAAAAGCTGTTTAGAAAAGTTACACGTTCTTTTCTTTAGAGGTTTCACATCTGTATTCAAGTCAACTTCATTCTCCCAGATGATATCAACAGCCAATAGTTCCTCAACTAGTGGTGGGCCTTGTGAGCTCCTCCCTAGTCCATGCTGGGATCTTAACCAGCTTTGTCCTGTGCAGAGTGTAAGTAACCATAGATGCTATGAGTTCATAAGTAGGACATACATATCATACCCAAATGATAAAACTTCACAATTATCCTCCTCAGCCTCTGGCTCTTATATTCTTTCCAAGTCCTCTTTCATGATAATCCCTAAGCATTGAGAGGCAGTTATCTAGCTAATCCATCTCAGTACCAAACTTGGGAGAGCAATATGTACTTTTTTTTTATTAGGTATTTTCCTCATTTACATTTCCAATGCTATCCCAAAAGTCCTCCATACCCTCTCCCCCCACTCTCCTACCCACCCACTCCCACTTTTTGGCCCTGGCATTCCCCTGTACTGGGGCATATAAAGTTTGCAAGTCCAATGGGCCTCTCTTTACATTGATGGCCGACTAGGCCATCTTTTGATAACTACTGAGTGGTATCTCCAACTGTTGCTTCACACTTATTTTAAATTTAAATTTATTTTTATATCATGCTCACTGCCCTTGTCCCAATCATCAACCCTGTATCCTCCCATCCTCTTCTTTTCTGAGTGGATACTCCTAAGGTCCCCACCTCCACCCCACACTTAAATCTTTGCAAGGCTAGGCACTTCCTTTCCCATTGAGTCCAGACTAGCCCAGCTAGTAGAACATATCCTATGCACAGGCAACAGCTTTTGGGATAACCCCTGTTCCAGTTGTTCAGGACTCACATGAAGGTCAAGCTGCACATCTGCTACATATAAACAGCGAGGCCTAGATTCAGCCAATGGATGTTCTTTGGTTGGTGGTTCAGACTCTGAGAGCCTCAAGGATCCAATATAGTTGATCATTTTTGGTCTTCCTGTGTAGTTCCTATCCCCTTTGGGCCCTGCAATCCTTCCTTCTATTCTTCTATAAGAGTCCCCAAACTCAGTCCACTGTTTGGCTCTGGGTGTCTGTATCTGTCTGAGTCAGCTGCTGAGTGGAGCCTCTCAGAAGACAACATGTTCCTATCTATAAGCACAACACTTTTAAAATGAATAAATTACAAAAAGATGTTTAAATTGTTGTGGGTCATTTTATTACAGGAGACAGAGTTCCATGGCTTCTTAGACAAAGTAGTAGATCTTTCCTTTCTTTGTTTTAGCCCACCTCAATATTCTGGAACTTCATGGAACAAGTAAGAAGTCATAGATCCTCCTCTTAGATCCACCAACACTACTGCTGAACCTTCCTCCTTGTATGGTCTGGCCTCCAGGAATGCCTCTGCCAAGACTTTCTATAGCTATTTGGGACTTCGCTTTAGAATCCCAGCCCACAAATCATCCTGCACCAAGTGACCTGGTTTCTCCTGTTTATGACTATTTATTCCACATGACAACTCCCCAAAGAAGAAAACCAACTGAGTAAAATCTCATCCTAATACTATGAAGAAAGCATGCTACTCTCTTGAACAATGTAAATACTTCTATTGAAAGAATAAAAGTAATCTGAATAAAAAAGAATCAAGACACAGAAAAGAGAAAGAAACTAAATCAACAAATTATTTCAAAAGCAAAATATGAAAACAAAAACAAAACAGTTGAGTGCCTGCCACATAATATCAGTCCCATAACAATGAGTCCTAATAAATGACCTGACTGTGGGTCTCTGCATCTGTTTCCATTTGCTGCTTAGGGAAGCCTCTATGATGATGACTTGATAGAGCACTGATCTATGAGTATAGAAAAGTACATTAGGAGTCATTTTATCAATACTAGTTTTTAGACTAGTATTGTTTAATTTTACCCTAGGTCTCTGGGCTATCTACTTTCTGGCTTAGTTACCCTAGTAGTGTCAGGCATGGGTTTCTTCTCATGGAGTGGGCCTTAAGTCAAATCAGACATTGGTTGGCTACTGCTCTTGCATATATAAGACCTATAGCCAGACATTATGTGGAGAGAGAGAATATATACAATCAAATCCCTTCCCTCTTAGCTCAGGGAATCCAGTGGAAGAAGAGCCAGAGGGGATGAAGGACACCAGGAGTACAAAGCCCTCTGAATCAACTAAGAAATGCTTTATATGAGCTCACAGATTTAAAGCAGCAAGCACAGGACCAGCATGGGTCTGCACCAGGTCCTCTGTATATATAGTATCAGCTTAGTATTTTTATGGGGCTTCTGACTATGAGAATCAGGTGGAATATATATATACATCCAGGTACACATGTACATGTAACTTCAGATATATAAAAACAGAAAATAAAATACCCATATATGACAACCAGTATATGAAAAATGTCTCAAATCTTTTCCTATCAGAAAATGTAAAGAGTGTATTAAGTAGAGCCTTATGCTTATAATAATGGCTGTTGCTGAACAGCAAATGTTATTAAACACATACATACATATTTATATGTATGTTGTGTATATATGCATAAATATAATATGTATATATATATATATATATATATATATATATATATGTAGATAGATAGATAGATAGATAGATATGCTTCCATAGGAAATGATATCAGTATGATGAAGAGACATTTGCATTACCATTTTCAGTATAAGCACTGTTTATAATAACCAAGAAATAGAAATAATCTTTCCATGGACTGATGAATAGAAAAAGAAAATGTTATGTATGTACACAATGAAATGCTATTCAATTATTTAAAAAGAATGGGGAAAGAATCTGCCATTATTGAATGGTGGAAATTGAAGATTATTATTAAACCTGACAGACTAGGTATAGAAATGCAGGCACTATACAGTTACCTCCTGTAGAAATTAAAATGCACATATCTCTTACATTGATGGTACAAAACTAGTTGTTTTGATTTGGGGAACAGAAGACTTGAAGAGGAGATGAGAGCGACTGGGCATTGGGCATTCAGCTCTACTTACAGGGAGTAGGAGGCTCTGGTATACAACAGTACAGTCATAGTTATAAAATGTTCTATATTTCAAAAGCTAGAAGAAAGAATGTTGAATACTTTTACTATAAAAGATGATGCATATTTAATTAGACAAATGTGATTAACTTGATGATAAGTGTGTGTTTTGGTAAAGCTTCATATACATAAATATGCTCCATATTTATTTATAAGTAAATACATTTAAATTAAAAACAGCAAGCAAGATTAAAAACAAACCAATTCTTCACAAAATCACATACAGAAAGGCCAATAAGCACATGGAAAACACACACAAGTCCATATAGAAGGGCTTGTTCAAACCACAGGGACACAACTGTAACCGTCAAAATGACCAATTGAAATGACTGAGCACAGCAAGGCAGGCATTGGTAAGGACAACGCAAACCCAACAGAGCTAGTAAGGGTAAAAAAAAAATCACATCCATCATTTTAGAAAGCTATTTGGTAGCAATTGTTATAAATGTGTGTATTCACCTTCCTGGCAGTGAAATTCCTCTTAAGAATTTACTCAAGAAGAATGATACACATGGCCTAATAAAATTTATCCAACAATAGGCATAGCCAATTTTTTCACACTATTCCTAATTAATAGTCTTAAATACTCACCAACTAGAGAACAGGCATTGCTCACCTTAGCATGCGATGGAATTTGACAATAGAAAAGAATGGAATTGTGATACATACAACACTGATGAAATATTGAGTCAAAAAAGCAATACCACTGTGATTTTTAGATAGATGATATTTTAATAAAGAAAAACTTAAATATAATGTGAAAACTTAGGATAGAATTATGAACTGGAAAAGGATTAAAGGAAATTTGAAGCAACAGAAATATTTTTTAGACATTATAACACCTCAAACTACACATGTAAAAATTCCACTGTACTTTATGTAAATTATTTCTAAAAAATCAATATACATATGCCAAGAACAGCAGCACACCCTCATAGTTTCAGGACTTTAAAAGCTGAGGAACTATTCCCACAAATTGAAGGTTTTTGGTTGGCATATCATGAGCCTGTTTTAATGTATATGCATACGTGCATGCACACACACACACACACACACACACATGAGAGAAAGAAACAGAGAGAGAGGGAGAGGAGAGAGAAAAATCAATGTGTTCATATACACACACAATACTCTTTCATTACTGAATTCATGCAAAATACAGTAAGAGACTGTGCCTCTCTGTTTTTAATTATTAACTATGGAAATCTGTGATCACCATACAAATGCTGCAGAGTTGATAGGTTAGTGTCTCAGGCACCTCAGATGACCTCAACATTTTCCAGGTTGCTCAATAGTTATAAATAGATATAAATATAATTTACATTTCCTTGTTAAAGGAGAGGCCTGGTGAGTCTGGTCAGTTTCAGGGACTTCCTAAACTTCTGAACTTCTTATTTCCTGAGCTCAGCAAACTTTTCCACTGGGTGAAATGTTTCACTTCCCTTTAGAAGAGTGATTCTCAAACTATGGGTCTTGAATCCTTTGGGGAGGGGTTTTAGATCACTTTCACAGGATTTGGGTAAGACTATCTAAAACACAGATATTTATATTACAATTCATAACAGTAACAAAATTGCAGCTATGAAGTAGCAAAGAAAATCATTTTATGGTTTGGGTTATGACCTAAACAACTATATTAAAGGGACACAGCAGTAGGAAGGTTGAGAATCTATGCTTAGAACATCCTATTCTTTCTAGAGCGTTCTCCAAAATGGAGGTTTTGTCTCAGAGGAAGCTTCTGCATATCAGGTCAGGTTGCCATAGACTTTCACATTGTGGTAGGCAGGCCAGCCTCTTCTATTTCTTTAGGTATACTATTATGCACAATGTCAATCCTGTTTTTAGATTATATTTTATGATATAACTGACTAAATTTTTCAAATAAATCTTTTTCTTTTTGCTCCTTGTTTCGAAACTGATAAAGGCCAAATAACGAAAATTGTGAAAAGGTTCTTGTAACCTCCAGTTGATAGCCCTCAGATTAGTGGGGATTCTCATTAAAAGGGTCACAATATACATTGACAGGAAAACCCAACAGACTCACATTCTAGTTTGATAACATTGACAAAGAAGGTACATAACATAGTTTAACCATAAAGTAAAGAATAGTGCAGAAAGTTTTTTAACAGCAAGTGTGTTCAAGTTATGAATTATAAGATATTCTAAGAAAATATAAACATTAAGATATTAAACAGAAAGATAGCTAATATTTTTTTGCTGGGTTTTATATCAGAAACACCATATTCTGCCTTTTATTTGTTTGTTGTATTCAAGGATTAAAATGTAACCATGTACTTAAAGGACAAACACAACTAAACAAATTAGGGTTTCTACAGTTAGGAAGAAAATCTATTACATTAAGACTGGTTATTGAGTTCAGGGGCTTCTAAGGCAAGCACACATATCAATGTCGCTATTGGCCACCTTTCAATAACAGAAGCATCTGTATAATGGACTATAGCATCACACAGTGCATTACAATTAGAGGTGTGCTGAAGTGGTAGACTGGGGCCTTACTTATGGCCCATGAAGCAAGAGTCTATAAGCTGCTCTTGAAAAATGAATAGTTCAAGCAAATAAAATAAATATTTGGTGCAACAATTACATTTAAAATGATATTATCATTAGAAAAAATTTCTTGGAAAAGACAAAAAGTTGAAATGCTAGTGTTAAAAGAAGCCCATTATTGTTGACTGGAAGTCTTTATTATTGGAGAGGTAAAGAATGACAGAGAATTATGAAAAACACATCACCCCTGCTAACTTAATATAATTTCCATCATTGAGTAAAATTTCTCTTAATTGGACATAAAAGCAAGTCTCTATAGCTTGTGGTGAGAGAAAATCAATTTCAGAGGTTTGAGGGGATTTTTTTGTAATGTTACAGTGAAAACTGGCAAGTTTGGATAGTAACAGTTCGTGAGCTGTTTCTAATAACAGTCATCAAAGTGACTCCACAAAAGTCTCCATGTGTGAGATCAAATAATTAGAGTCCGTGAGGAACATAGATCACACTTCCACATCAGGGGTAATTTTATCCACATTCAAATTTATTTATTTTGTATGCACCATCTCATATTCATGAAGATAATTTAATCAGTTGTATCTGACAGTTGAGAGAAAACATTGTTTTCTAATCACGCTTCCAAATTTTTCGAAGTTTTGCCCGCCTGCTAGAAAAGCCTGGGGTGTGAGACAGAGGGCTTTCCTGGGACATTCAGAAAAATTGGAGATTCAAACAATGGGGATGACTGGAGGAATCACTCATATTTATTATTAAAATATAAAGCAATTTCTGTTATATTTGAAAACGTCTCCATGAGCTGTGGTTATTGTATCTATAGCAGGTTTTTCTTTTTCCCACTTTGATATCAAAGGCTAGATTAGTAAAACTTCAATATACATTTAACACTTTTTATTCCATTAAGAAGTCAAATTTAGTTGTTCTAATATTTTTTATTGTCTTGGAAACATCTGTTCTCTATTAATGTGTAATGAAAAGTAAACAGTTATAAAGAGTACTTGTGTTAAAGTGAAATATTTCCTTTTGCGAGAAGCAAAAATGCTAATAGAGGAGACAAGCAATCCCTGTCTCAGTCTTGTTTCTGGTGATTTGCAGAACATTTTTTTTCCAAACCAGCATACAAAAAACCAGAAACTATGGGATTCTCATAATCAAGCATGTGTTGGTTTATTAAATGATTTTCCACAATTCTGTCATCTTCATGTGATCTGAAACATTGAGACACCCTTGGTTCCCTGAAATGAAGACAAGTCTATAAAAGTGAATGATTTAGTTACTGTGTTCTTTGTGAATTGTTTACCTTTTTACATACAATGTATTTTGATTACATTCTCCTCCCCCTGTTCCTGTCAGTTCCTTTCACATCCCTTCCCTCCTGAACCTACATCCTTTCTGATTCACCTTAAAATAGGCATCTAAGGAATAACAGAGAATGCAATACAATAAGATAAATAAATAAAAAAACCAAACAAACTGGAGAATGACAAAAATAAAACAAACAAACTAGAAAAAGAGTAAAAACTAAAAGCATAAGGAATACATGTAGATGCAGAGACACACACAAGAATCACATACAAAATTCAAACCAAAAGCCATAACAGATACACAAAGGAACTTTAAGGTCAACCAATAATGATAATGATGATAATAATAATAAATTAGAAATCCCCTGACTTAACATGATACAATAAAAAACCTTCACAGAGTTATTACTTGGGTGTTTCTTTTTTTTTTTTTGATTTTTAATATTTTTATTACATATTTTCCTCAATTACATTTCCAATGCTATCCCAAAAGTCCCCCATAGCGCCCCCCACTTCCCTACCCACCCATTCCCATTCTTTTGGCCCTGGCATTCCCCTATATTGGGGCATGTAAAGTTTGCAAGTCCAATGGGCCTCTCTTTCCATTGATGGCCGACTAGGCCATCTTTCGATACATATGCAGCTAGAGACAAGAGCTCCGGGGTTCTGGTTAGTACATCATGTTGTTCCAACAATAGGGTTGCAGATCCCTTTAGCTCCTTGGGTACTTTCTCTAGCTTCTCCATTGGGAGCCCTGTGATACATCCAATAGCTGACTGTGAACATATGCACACATGGTAAATAAGCCTAAGTAAAAAACATACCTGGTTGCTCAGTTTCTGCAGCTAAAATATTGGATACTATCATTCATTAATGATTAAAAAAAAAATCTATTGTGGTGGTTGTCATATTAGCAAACAATAAATACTGCCTGAAAACCACTAATCTATCATGCTATAATTTGAGCATAAACGTATTTTGAAATTGTTTCTGGGGATCAGCGCCGGGGTAGCTAGAGCGCAGGGTTGCCTGACACCCGCCAGCTACCCACGACCCCCGCCACAGGATTTTGGGACTGCTGGTGAGTGGAACACAGCTTCTGCTCCAGTCCAATCACGCGGGACCTGAGACTGCTCTGGTTGGGGAGAGAGAAATCCGGCCTACATAGGGCCACAAGCCTCTTCCGGTCAGAAAAGCACCGGGGCAGCTGGGGCGCAGGGTCGGCTGACACTCGCCAGCTACCCACAACACCCGCCACAGGATCTTAAGACTTCTGGTGAGTGGAACACAGCTTCTGCTCCAATCCAATTGCACGCGGGACCAGAGACTGCATTAGTTAGGGAAGCAGAAAACCGGCCTGAGTAGGACCACAGGCCTCTTCCGGTTGGACCAGCACCGGGGTACTGCCAGCTACCCACGACCCCCGCCACAGGATTTTGAGACTGCTGGTGAGTGGAACACAGCTTCTGCTCCAATCTTTAAACAGTGACAACGACAACAACTAACCCCAGAGATTACCAGATGGCGAAAGGTAAAGGTAAGAATCTTACTAACAGAAACCAAGACCACTCACCATCATCAGAATCCAGCACTCCCACGTCGCCCAGTCCAGGGCACCCCAACACACCAGAAAAGCTAGACACAGATCTAAAAGCATATCTCCTGATAATGGTAGAGGACTTCAAGAAGGACTTTAATAACACACTTAAAGAAATACAAAGGAACACTGGTAAACAGGTAGAAGACAATAAAGAGGAAACACAAAAATCCCTTAAAGAATTGCAGGAGAACACTGCTAAAGAGTTACAAATCCTTAAAGAAAAACAGGATAACCTAATCAAACAGGTAGAAGTCCTTAATGAAAAACAGGAAAACACATCCAAACAGATGATGGAAATGAACAAAACCATACTAGACCTAAAAAGGGAAGTAGACACAATAAAGAAAACCCAAAATGAGGCAACACTGGAGATAGAAACCCTAGGAAAGAAATCTGGAACCATAGATACGAGCATCAGCAACAGAATACAAGAGATGGAAGAGAGAATCTCAGGTGCAGAAGATTCCATAGAGAACATCGGCACAACAATCAAGGAAAATGTAAAATGCAAAAAGATCCTAACTCAAAACATCCAAGAAATCCAAGACACAATGAGAAGACCAAACCTACGGATAATAGGAGTGGATGAGAATGAAGATTTTCAACTCAAAGGACCAGCAAACATCTTCAACAAAATTATAGAAGAAAACTTCCCAAATCTAAAGAAAGAGATGCCCATGAACATACAAGAAGCCTACAGAACTCCAAATAGACTGGACCAGAAAAGAAATACCTCCCGACACATAATAATCAGAACAACAAATGCTCTAAATAAAGATAGAATACTAAAAGCAGTAAGAGAAAAAGGCCAAGTAACATATAAAGGCAAGCCTATCATAATTACACCAGATTTTTCACCAGAGACTATGAAAGCCAGAAAATCCTGGACGGATGTTATACAGACACTAAAAGAACACAAATTCCAGCCCAGGCTACTATACCCAGCCAAACGCTCAATTAACATAGATGGAGAAACCAAAGTATTCCACGACAAAATCAAATTCACACATTATCTCTCCACGAATCCAGCCCTTCAAAGGATAATAACAGAAAAAAACCAATACAAGGACAGGAACCACGCCCTAGAAACAACAAGAAGGTAATCCCTCAACAAACCTAAAAGAAGACAGCCACAAGAACAGAATACCAACTTTAACAACAAAAATAACAGGAAACAACAATTACTTTTCCTTAATATCTCTTAATATCAATGGACTCAACTCCCCGATAAAAAGACATAGACTAACAAACTGGCTACACAAACAAGACCCAACATTTTGAAGCTTACAGGAAACTCATCTCAGAGAAAAGGATAGACACTACCTCAGAATGAAAGGCTGGAAAACAATTTTCCAAGCAAATGGCATGAAGAAACAAGCTGGAGTAGCCATTCTAATATCTGATAAGATTGACTTCCAACCCAAAGTCATTAAAAAAGACAGGGAGGGACACTTCATACTCATCAAAGTTAAAATCCTCCAAGAGGAACTATCAATCCTGAATATCTATGCTCCAAATACAAAGGCAGCCACATTCATTAAAGAAACTTTAGTAAATCTCAAAGCACACATTGCACCTCATACAATAATAGTGGGAGACTTCAACACACCACTTTCACCAATGGACAGATCATGGAAACAGAAACTAAACAGGGACACAGAGAAACTAAGAGAAATTATGAAACAAATGGATCTGGCAGATATCTACAGAACATTCTATCCTAAAACAAAAGGATATACCTTCTTCTCAGCACCTCATGGTACCTTTTCCAAAATTGACGACATAATTGGTCACAAAACAGGCCTCAACAGATACAAAAATATTGAAATTGTCCCATGCATCCTATCAGATCACCATGGACTAAGGCTGATCTTCAATAACAAAATAAATAATAGAAAGCCAACCTTCACGTGGAAACTGTACTTGGGTGTTTCATTGAGACTTTTAGTGCTGCTGACCATTAGTGAGCTTGGTTTTCACTTTTCATTTTATAATGGTCTTATCAGAGTTTGTTATCAAGGCAATAATGGTTTCCTCAAATGCATTGGGTAGTGTTTTCTTCCTTTCCATTTATGAAATAGTTAGGAAAATAAGATGCTGATCCATGCTTAAAGATCAGTCAGAATTCATCAGTGAATCCATCTGACCTGGGCTTTTGCTTTTGATGCTTAGAGGACATTTTAAAAGTTATTTATTTTTGTTTGAATTCCTGACGCTCTGTATCTCTCTCACATCTCCTCCAGTGCCTGATACTGCTCCCCCTATTTCCTCCTTCTCCTCTCTCCCTCTCACGACCCCCTCTCTCTCCCCCTCGCATGGCTGTCCTGTTCCTCCTCTCAATGTAGGACTGCAGCATCCAGACCCTGGTCTTCCTTCCTTCTATGTTCCATTTGGAAGTATGCTCATCCTCACCAGGCTATGCCAGTGCCTAGCTAATACAGAAGTGGATGCTCACAGTCATCTATTGGATGGAACACAAGGCCCCCAATGGAGGAGCTAGAGAAAGAACCCAAGGAGCTAAAGGGGTCTGCAAACCTATAGGGGGAAAACAACGATATGAACTAACCAGTATCCCCAGAGCTCGTGTCTCTAGCTGCATATGTAGCAGAAGATGACCTAGTCGGCCATCATTGGGAGGAGAGACCCTTGGTCTTAGCAAAGATTATATGCCCCAGTACAGGGCAATGCCAGGGCCAGGAAGCAGGAGTCAGTGGGTTGGGGAACAGGGATGGGGGAGGGAATAGGTGACTTTTGGGATAGCATTTAAAATGTAAATGAAGATCCCACCAATACTAGTCTGCACAGGTTAGAGTGTGGAATACAGAAGCTAACAGTTTCTGGGACAGGCGGGAGCCACAGAGCTTCTGTGGCAGACCCTTTTTCGGGCTCCAGACATCCGGGCACCTTCCCTGACAGAGGAGAGGTGTCTGCCTGACCCAGGAGGCCTTGGCCAGAGCATCTGCAGGAGACATCTTGGTTCCTGGATCCTACCAAAACTAGTCTGCACAGGTGAGAGTGTGGAATAAAGAAGCTAACAACTTCTGGGAGAGGTGGGAGGCAAAGAGCTTCTAAGGCAGGCCCCTTTTCAGGCTCCAGACATTCAGGCACCTTCCCTGCCAGAGGAGAGGTGTCCACCCCATCCAGGAGGGTTTTACCTGAGCATCTGCAGGAGCCATCTTTGTTCCATGATCCCACCAAGACTAGTGAGGTGAGAGTGTGGACAACAGCGGCTAACAGCTTCTGGGACGGGCCCTGTTTCGGGCCTTCATCTTCTGCCAGGAGGCAAGTCCGAACAAGAGATATCTGTGCAACTTCTCGGCAAGAGGAGAGCTTGCCTGCAGAGACTGCTCTAATGACTGAAACTCAGGAGAGAGCTAGTCTCCCAGGTCTGCTGATAGAGGCTAACAGAATCATGAAAGGAACAACCTCTAACCAGAGACAACTAGAACAACTGACTCCAGAGATTACCAGATGGCAAACCAAGACCACTCACCATCATCAGAACCCAGTACTCCCACCTCTGCCAGTCCTGGGTACCCCAACACACATGGAAAGCTAGACCAAGATTTAAAGGCATATCTCATGATGATGGTAGAGGACATCAAGAATAACTCACTTAAAGAAATACAGGAGAACACTGCTAAAGAATTACAAGTCCTTAAAGAAAAACAGGAAAACAAATCCAAACAGGTGATGGAGATGAAAAAAAAAACATACTAGACCTAAAAAGGGAAGTAGACACAATAAAGACAACCCAAAGTGAGGCAACGCTGGAGATAGAAACCCTAGGAAAGAAATGTGGAACCATAGATGCAAGCATCAGCAACAGAATACAAGAGATGGAAGAGAGAATCTCAGGTGCAGAAGATTCCATAGAGAACATGGGAACAATAATCAAAGAAAATGCAAAATGCAAAAAGATCCTAAGTCAAAACATCCAGGAAATCCAGGACATAATGAGAAGACCAAACCTACAGATAATAGGAGTAGATGAGAATGAAGATGTTCAACTTAAAGGGCCAGCAAATATCTTCAACAAAATTATAGAAGAAAACTTCCCAAACCTAAAGAAAGAGATGCCCATGAACATACAAGAAGCTTACAGAACTCCAAATAGACTGGACCAGAAAAGAAATTCCTCCCAACACATAATAATAAGAACAACAAATGCACTAAATAAAGATAAAATATTAAAAACAGTAAGGGAAAAACATCAAGTAACATATAAAGGCAGGCCTATCAGAATTACACCAGATTTTTCACCAGAGACTATGAAAGCCAGAAAAGCCTGGACAGATGTTATACAGACACTAAGAGCACACAAATGCCAGTCTAGGCTACTATACCCAGCCAAACTTTCAATTATCATAGATGAGAAAGCAAAGTATTTCATGGCAAAACAAAATTCACACATTATCTTTCCATGAATCCAGCCCTTCAAAGGAAAATAACTTAAAAAAAACAAAAACAAACAAACAAACAAACAAAAAAACAATACAAGAAGGGAAGCCACGCCCTAGAAAAAGCAAGAAGGTAATCCTTCAACAAACCTAAAAAAAAGACAGCCACAAGAACAGAATGCCAACTTTTTTTTTAATATTTTTATTACGTATTTTTCTCAATTATATTTCCAATGCTAACCCCAAAGTCCCCCATACCCTCCCCCCCACTCCCCTACCCACCCATTCCCACATTTTGGCCCTGGCGTTCCCTTGTACTGGGACATATAAAGTTTGCTTGTCCAATGGGCCTCTCTTTCCAGTGATGGCCAACTAGGCCATCTTTTGATACATATGCAGCTAGAGTCAAGAGCTCCGGGGTACTGGTTAGTTCATAATGTTTTGCACCTACAGGGTTGCAGATTCTTTAGCTCCTTGGATACTTTCTCTAGCTTCTCCATTTGGAGCTCTGTGATCCATCCAATAGCTGAATGTGAGCATCCACTTATGTATTTGCTTGGCCCCGGCCTAGTCTCACAAGAGACAGCTATATCAGGGTCCTTTCAGCAAACTCTTGCTAGTGTATGCAATGGTGTCATCGTTTAGAAGCTGATTATGGGATGGATCCTTGGATATGGCAGTCTGTAGATGGTCCATCCTTTTGTCTCAGCTCCAACCTTTGTCTCTGTAACTCCTTCCATGGATGATTGTTCCCAATTCTAAGAAGGGGCAAAGTGTCCACACTTTGGTCTTTGTTCTTCTTCAGTTTTATGTGTTTTGTAAATTGTAGCTTATATCTTGGGTATACTAAGTTTCTGGGCTAATATCCATTTATCAGTGAGTACATATCATTTGAGTTCTTTTGTGATTGTGTTACCTCACTCAGGATGATGCCCTCCAGGTCCAACCATTTGCCTAGAAATTTCATAAATTCATTCCTTTTAATAGCTGAGTAGTACAACTTTAACAACAAAAACAATAGGAAGCAACAATTACTTTTCCTTAATATCTCTTAATATCAATGGACTCAACTCCCAAATAAAAAGACATAGACTAACAGACTAACAGGACCCAGCATTCTGCTGCTTACAGGAAATGCAACTCAGGGAAAAAGACAGATGCTACCTCAGAATGAAAGGCTGGAAAACAATTTTCCAAGCAAATGTTCTAAGGAAACCAGCTGAAGTAGCCATTCTAATATCTAATAAAATTGACTTCAAACCCAAAGTCATCAAAAAAAGACAAGGAGGGGCACTTCATACTCATCAAAGGTAAAATCTTCCAAGAGGAACTCTCAATTCTGAATATCTATGCTCCAAATACCACATTCATTAAAGAAAATTTAGTGAAGCTCAAAGCACACATTGCACCTTAAACAATAATAGTGGTAGACTTCAACAAACCACTCTCATCAATGGACAGATCATGGAAACAGAAACTAAACAGGGACACAGTGAAACTAACAGAAGTTATGAAACAAATGGATCTGATAACTACAGAACATTTTATCCTAAAACAAAAGGATATAACTTCTTCTCAGCACCTCATGGTAATTTCTCCAAAACTGACCATATTATTGGTCACAAAACAGGCCTCAACAGACACAAAAATATTGAAATTGTCCTATGTCCCATGCATCCTATCAGATCACCATGGACTAAGGCTAATCTTCAATAACAACATAAATAATATAAAGCCAACATTCACGTTTAAACTGAACAACACTCTTCTCAATGATATCTCGGTCAAGGAAGGAATGAAGAAAGAAATTAATGACTTTTTAGAGTTTACTGAAAATGAATCCAAAACATACCCAAACTTATGGGACACAACAAAAGCATTTCTAAGAGGAAAACTCATAGCTCTGAGTGCCTCCAAAAAGAAAATAGAGAGTGCACACACTAGCAGCTTGACAACACACCTAAAAGCTCTAGAACAAAAGGAAGCAAATTAACCAAAGAGGAGTAGATGGCAGAAAATAATCAAACTCAGGGGCGAAAACAACCCAGTGGAAACAAGAACTATTCAAAGAATCAAGCAAAAGAGGAGCTGGTTCTTTGAGAAAATCAGCAAGATAGATAAACCCTTAGCCAGATTCACTAGAGGGCACAGGGAAAGCATTCTAATTAACAAATCAGAAATGAAAAGGGAAACATAACAACAAACCCTGAAGAAATCCAAAACACAATCAGATGTTTCTATAAAAGGCTATACTCAAAAAAAACTGGAGAACCTGGATGAAATGGACAAATTTCTAGACAGATACCAGGTTCCAAAGTTAAATTAGGATCACGTTAATGATCTAAGCAGTCCTATATCCCCTAAAGAAATAGAAGCAGTCAATTAATAGTCTCCCAACCAAAAAAAGCCCAGGACCAGATGGGTTTAGTGCAGAGTTCTATCAGAGCTTCAAAGAAGATCTAATTCCAGTTCTTCACAAACTATTCCACAAAATAGAAGTAGAATGTACTCTATACAACTCATTCTATGAAGCCACAATTACTCTGATAACTAAACCACAGAAAGACCCAAAGATAGAGAAGTTCAGACCAATTTCCCTTATGAATATTGATGCAAAAATACTCAATAAAATTCTCGCTAACCGAATCCAAGAACACATCAAAACAATCATCTATCTTGACCAAGTAGGTTTCATTCCAGGGATGCAAGGATGGTTCAATATATGGAAATCCATCAACATAATCCAGTATATAAACAAACTCAAAGACAAAAACCACATGATCATCTCCTTAGATGCTGCGAAAGCACTTGACAAAATCCAACATCCATTCATGATAAAAGTCTTGGAAAGATCAGGAATTCAAGGCCCATACCTAAACATGATAAAAGCAATCTACAGCAAACCAGCAGCCAACATCAAAGTAAATGGTGAGAAGCTGGAAGTAATCCCACTAAAATCAGGGACTAGATAAGGCTGCCCACTTTCTCTCTACTTATTCAGCATTGTACTTGGAGTCCTAGCCAGAGCAATTCCACAACAAAAGGAGATGAAGGGGATACAAATTGGAAAGGAAGAAGTCAAAATACCACTTTTTGCAGATGATATGATAGTATATAGAAGTGACCATAAAATTCCACCAGAGAACTCTTAAACCTGATAAACAGGTTCAATGAAGTATCTAGATATAAAAGCAACTCAAAAAATTAATGACCTCTCTCTACACAAAGGATAAACAGGCTGAGAAAGAAATTAGGGAAACAACACCTTTCTCAATAGTCACAAATAATATAATAATACCTTGACGTGACTCTAAGGAAGTGAAAGATCTGTATAATAAAAACTTCAAGTCTCTGAAGAAAGAAATTAAAGAAGATCTCAGAAGATGGAAAAAATCTCCCATGCTCATGGATTGGCAGGATCAACATTGTAAAAATGGCTATCTTGCCAAAAGCAATCTACAGGTTCAATGCAATCCCCATCAAAATTCCAACTCAATTCTTCAAGGAATTAGAAAGAGCAATCTGCAACTTCATCTGGAATAACAAAAAACCTAGGATGGCAAAACTCTTCTCAGGGATAAAAGAACCTCTGGTAGAATCTCGATGCCTGACCTAAAGCTGTACTACAGAGCAATTATGATAAAAACTGCATGGTACTGGTATAGTGACAGACAAGACCAACGGAATAGAATTGAAGACCCAGAAATGAACCCACACACCTATGGCCACTTGATTTTTGACAAGGGAGCAAAAACCATCCAGTTGAAAAAAGTCAGCATTTTCAACAAATGGTGCTGGCACAACTGGTGGTTATCATGTAGAAGAATGTGATTTGATCCCTTCCTATCTCCTTGTACTAAGGGCAAATCTTAGTGGATTAAGGAACTCCACATAAAACCAGAGACACTGAAACTTATAGAGGAGAAAGTGGAGAAAATCCTTGAAGATATGGGCACAGTGAAAAATTCCTTAATAGAACAGCAATGGCTTTTGCTGTAAAATCAAGAATTGACAAATGGGACCTCATTAATTTGCAAAGCTTCTGTAAGGCAAAATACACCGTCTATAAGACAAAAGGCCACCAACAGATTGGGAAAGGATCTTTACATATTCTAAATCAGATAGGGGACTAATGTCCAATATATATGAAGAACTCAAGAAGGTGGACTCCAGAAAATCAAATAATCCCATTAAAAAATGGGGCTCAGAGCTAAATAAGGAATTCTCACCTGAGGAATACCGAATGGCTGAGAAGCCCCTGAAAAATGTCCAGCATCCTTAATCATCAGGGAAATACAAATCTAAACAACCCTGAGATTCCACCTCACATCAGTCAGAATGTCTAAGATCAAAAATTCAGGTGACAGCAGATGCTGGTGAGGATGTGGAGAAAGAGTAACACTCCTCCATTTTTGTTGTGACTGCAAGCTTGTACAGCCACCCTGGAAATCAGTCCGTCGGTTCCTCAAAAAATTGGATATAGTACTACCAGAGGATCCTGAAATAACTCTCCTGGGCATATATCCAGAAGATGTCCCAACTGGTAAGAAGGACACATGCTCCACTATGTTCATAGCAGCCTTATTTATAATAGCCAGAAGCTGGAAAGAACCCAGATGCCCCTCAACAGAGGAATGGATAAAGAAAATGTGGTACATTTAGACAATGGAGTACTACTCAGCTATTAAAAAGAATGAATTTATGAAATTTCTAGGCAAATGGATGGACCTGGAGGGCATCATCCTGAGTGAGGTAATTCAATCACAAAATAACTCACATGATATGTACTCACTGATAAGTGGATATTAGCCCAGAATCTTAGAATAATTTTAGAAGATATAAGATACAATTTGCAAAACACATGAAACTCAAGAAGAGCATAGACCAAAGTGTGGACACTTTGCCCCTTCTTAGATTTGGGAATAAAACACCCATGGAAGGAGTTACAGAGACAAAGTTTGGAGCTGAGACGAAATGATGGACCATCTAGAGACTGCCGTACCCTTGGATCCATCCCATAATCAACCTCCAAATGCTGACATCATTGCATACACTAGCAAGATTTTGCTGAAAGGACCCTGATATAGCTGTCTCTTGTGAGACTATGCTTGGGCCTAGCAAATACATAAGTGGATGCTCACAGTCAGCTATTTGTTGGATCACAGGGCCCCCAATGGAGAAGCTAGAGAAAGTACCCAAGGAGCTGGGGGGATCTGCAACCCTATAGGTGGAACAACAATATGAACTAACCAGTATCCCCCCTCCCCCGCCCGAGATCTCATGTCTCCAGCTGCATATAAATCAGAAGATGGCCTAATTGGCCATCACTGGAAAGAGAGGCCCATTGGTCATGCAAACTTTATATGCCTCAGTGCAGGGGAATGCCAGGGCCAAGAAGTGGGAGGGGGTGGTTGGGGATTGGGCATGGGAGGGTGTCGGGGTCTTTTGGGATAGCATTGGAAATGTAAATGAAATAAATACCTAATAATAAAAAAATTTAAAAATTAAATAAAAAATCTACTAAAAATTGTTTTAAAAATGTTTAAAAATTAAAAAATAAATAAGGCTGCTATGAACATAGTACAGCATGTTCCCTTGTTATATATTGTAGTATTTGGGGAGTATATGCCCAGGAGTGGTGTAACTGGGTCCTTAGGTAGACCTATTTCCAATTTTCTCAGGAATTGCCAGACTAATTTCCAAAGTGGTTTTACCATCTTGCAACCCCACCAGCAATGGAGGAGTGTTCCTCTTTCTCCACATCCTCAGCAACATCTGCTTTCACCTGCATTTTTTAATCTTACCCATTCTGTTTGGAATGAGGTGGAATCTCAGGGTTGTTTTGATATGCATTTCCCTGATGACTAAGGATGTTGCATATTTCTTTAAGTGCTTTTCAGCCATTTGGGATTCCAAACAAAAATATATGGCAAGAGGTATTAGGAACTGGGGATAGCCACTGGAGGTCCCAGACACCAGGGAAATGTGAGGCTCCCAGGAACCAATAGGGATAACTTTAGCCAAAATGTGCAGAGAAGGGAGAGATAGAGCCTGTTGAGACCACCTCCGGTAGATAGGTAACTATCCCTGGGCGAGAGATAGGGCCATCCATCCATCTCAAAATTTTTAACCCAGAAACGTTACTGTCCAAAGGAAGAACAGGGATAAAAAAATGGAACAGAGATGGAACAGAAAGGCCCAAACAGGGACTGCCCCACCTAGGGATCCATCATTATGTCTGCAGACACCAAAACCAACACTGTTACCACGGTCAAAGGTGCTTGCTGACAGGAAGCTGGTGTGGTGTTTCCTTGGGAGTTCCGGCCAGCAACTGACCAATGCAGATGTGAATGCTTGGAGCCAAACATCAGACTGAGCTCAGGGAACCTGGTAGGGGAGCTGGTAGAAGGACTAGAGGAGCAGAGGCGGATTGCAACCCCATTGGAAGAACAACGAAGGCTGACACGACCACCCAGTTCTCCCAGGGTCTAGATGATCAACCATGCAGTGTGCTTGAAGGGATCCATGGCTCCAGATACAAATGTACCAGAGAATGACCTTGCCTGTTAGCAATTGGAGAGGAGGCCATTGGTCTTAGGGAGGTTTGATGCCCCAGCATAGGGGGAAGCTGGTGTGGTGGGGCGGGAGTGTGTGGGTGGGTGAGGAACACCCTCATACAGGCAAAGGTGAATGGGGAGGGCAGATGTGCCATGGGAGGATTGATGGATGGGTGACTGGGACTGCTAGTTTTATGTATTATTCTGCTCTAAAATAATTTTATGGATTTTACTCTTCAAACCAATTTTTTTTTAAAACTGAATTAAATAAGGAAGTCAATATAACATATGAAAGATAAACTCTATTAAAACCTTAGGAGATAGGAGGTGGGGGACCCTCTGGAAATTACTAGAGATCTGTGTGGTGAGAGAATCTCAAGACTCAGAGGGATGGACCTTGGGTGAGATGCCCAAGAGTGGGGAGAGTGGGTGAACTTGTGGAGCCCACCTCCAGTAGAATTGGGTGGAGGGATGGGGTTTTCTTTAAGTTGGCATCCTGGCATCTGGGTTTAGAGGGATTACAAGTCTAAGTGCTGATTTCTGGACTTGTTAGTTGTTTTGTTCCTTGCTTTCTGTTTCTTCTCTGGGTTTTCTGAGAGTATAATTGATTATTGCTTGTTTTCCTGACCTGCTCAGCTGCTGTGCTCATAGGAAACACCTGATGGTGTAGGAGGTAGTTTAACTGGATTGAGGTGGGGGAAGGAATGTTGGAGGGAAAGATCTTTGTGATCCACTGGGGATGGGAAAGGGCAACCACAATAAATTTTCCCTACAGGGCTGGGGATGAGACTGGGGGTATAGGATCTCTGGAGTATTAGGAGAGTATTAGGTCTACATTCTACCTCCTTCTTGCTCTGGAACAAGTGGCCCTTGGATTAGCACAAGGTAATTGCTGGAATAAGGATTTGGGACAAAGCAACAAAGTCATGAGAGAGAGTGAGAGAGGTTGTAAAGGGATAGTTTGTGGGATCCACAGGAGATGTGGACAGGATGGTGGGGAGGCTTCATTTGGTGTTTTGTTGCAGCACTGTGAATGAGACTGGAAGAACAGAGAGAAAAGAGAAGACCTGAAGGCAGCCTACCTGGTATTCTGGTAGTCATGGCCTGTGATTTAGCAGGGCTTACTTGCTAGAGTTGGAGTCTGAAACACAGTGAGGAGTAAGGGGTGTCAGGTTAGGAGGGCATATTCTGTGGGGATTTGCAGAGGATGTGGGATGTGGGAGGAAAGGCTTTACTTAGCGTTGTGTTTCAGTGCTAGAGACAAGACTGGTTTGTTTGTATTTCAATTAGGATTTTTTCCATGTCCTGTCTGTTTTATTTTGATCATTTTTAAAATTACTCTTTTGAATTCTGTATGAGACTTAATTTAATTCACCCCCTCACTGTGGAGATGGTGCATCTGGACAACTTATATTGTCTAATTTGTTATGTTTCTTATGATCCTGCCTTGTGGCTCCTTCAGCTTAGATAATTAGTACGTTCAAGTTGAACTAGGGCATAGTAATTTCTCCACTTTTTTCTGGGATTACAGTTCAGTTCTTCAACCCTCAGAACACATGTCCAGAATACCAGGTGAGTTCTCCAGCATCATGAAGACTAGAAACAACTACAAGTAACACAGGAGGCCCTTATTAAATATAGCAATAGCAAGTTAAACACTGCCATGCCTTAAATTCTAATAACTTCAATGGGATAAAGGACCCAGGATGCTATGGTTTATGTGAAGATATTACCTAAAATATATGTTAAAATATTCAGTGTGTGACTGAATAGTAAATAAATTCATTGTAAGTAGGGTTGCAGAAGAGGAGAGGAGTTGGGGGAAAAGAAAGGGAAAGAAAGACAATTATAGCTAAGTTAGAATAAAAAGAGAGTGAGGTAAAGAAATGCAGTCCTATCATCTAATGCAATGCCAGTATTCGAGAGACTGGAGAGCCCTGACTCAGACCAAACTTTACCCTTTCAGTCTACTAAGTTCAACATAAATATTAACGGAGTCTTGTTCTATGTGCTCACTTGCCTGCCTAAAGTTGCTAGCTATAACCATGCATCCACTTACCAGTCACACGCCTTACCTGTCTTCACCCTACCTTCCTTTGCCTGTTTGGGTTGGTGTTTTTCAAAGCAGTCACCACCACCTTAGTGATATTATATGTCTGTTCATCTTTCTTTTTTAAATATATTTTATTACGTATTTTCCTCAATTACATTTCCAATGCTATCCCAAAAGTCCCCCATACCCTCCCCCCTCTCCCCCATTTCCCTACCCACCCATACCCATTTTTTTTTTTTTTTTTTGCCATGGCGTTCCCCTGTACTGGGGCATATAAAGTTTGTGTGTCCAATGGGTCTCTCTTTCCAGTGATGGCCTACTAGGCCATCTTTTGATACATATGCAGCTAGAGTCAAGAGCTCCGGGGTACTGGTTAGTTCATAATGTTGTACCACCTATAGGGTTGCAGGTCCCTTTAGCTCCTTGGGTACTTTCTCCAGCTCCTCCATTGGGAGCCCTGTGATCTATCCACTAGCTGACTGTGAGCATCCACTTATGTGTTTGCTAGGCCCCGGCATAGTCTCACAAGAGACAGCTATATCAGGGTCCTTTCAGCAAATCTTGCTAGTGTATGCAATGGTGTCAGCTTTTGGAAGCTGATTATGGGATGGATCCCTGGGTATGGCAGTCTCTAGATGGTCCATCCTTTCGTCACAGCTCCAGTCTTTGTTTCTGTAACTCCTTCCATGGATGTTTTGTTCCCAATTCTAAGAAGGGGTACAGTGACCCCACTTTGGTCTTCATTCTTCTTGAGTTTCATGTGCTTAGCAGATTGTATTATATATCTTGGGTATCCTAAGTTTTGGGCTAATATCCACTTATCAGTGAGTACATACTGTGTGAGTTCCTTTTTGATTGTGTTACCTCACTCAGGATGATGCCCTCAGGGTCCATCCATTTGCCTAGGAGTTTTATAAATTAATTCTTTTTAATAGCTGAGTAGTACTCCATTGTGTAAATGTACCACATTTTCTGTATCCATTCCTCTGTTGAGGGGCATCTGGGTTCTTTCCAGCTTCTGGCTATTATAAATAAGGCTGCTATGAAATAGTGGAGCATGTGTCCTTCTTACAAGTTGGGACATCTTCTGGATATATGCCCAGGAGAGGTATTGCTGGATCCTCCGGTAGTTCTATGTCCAATTTTCTAAGGAACTGCCAGACTGATTTCCAGAGTGGTTGTACAAGCTTGCAATCCCACCAACAATGGAGGAGTGTTCTTCTTTCTCCACATCCTCACCAGCATCTGCTGTCACCTGAATTTTTGATCTTAGCCATTCTGACTGGTGTGAGGTGGAATCTCAGTGTTGTTTTGATTTGCATTTCCCTAATGATTAAGGTTGTTGAACATTTTTTCAGGTGCTTCTCAGCCATTCGGTATTCCTCAGGTGAGAATTCTTTGTTCAGTTCTGAGCCCCATTTTTTAATGGGGTTATTTGATTTTCTGGAGTCCACCTTCTTGAGTTCTTTATATATATTGGATATTAGTCCCCTATCTGATTTAGGATAGGTAAAGATCCTTTCCCAATCTGTTGGTGGTCTTTTTGTCTTATTGTTGGTGTCTTTTGCCTTGCAGAAGCTTTGCAGTTTCATGAGGTCCCATTTGTCAATTCTTGATCTTACCGTGCAAGCCATTGCTGTTCTGTTCAGGAATTTTTCCCCTGTGCCCATATCTTCAAGGCTTTTCCCCACTTTCTCCTCTATAAGTTTCAGTGTCTCTGGTTTTATGTGAAGTTCCTTGATCCACTTGCATACATTTTTATTTGCAAATTTAAGTTCTACTTATATCTTATGTTACTCATTGATCATAAATCAAAATTAAAAGAACACATGTTTTCTGTGTATGCCATTGGATAATGTCAAAATTCTTATTTCTGGCATTTAATTATTCACAAATATTAGCAATGATTTAAAACAGATAATTGTATATAGTTGTCATTGTACTGAAACATGTTTGCTTCCTTTAGAACCTTGTTGGAAATTACTTCTTGTTCATACATTAGCATTGGTCTCACTTTTGTGAAAGCTTATGACATTTTACATCAAATGCATGTAGTATAATTGATTCATGGAATTCTGTATTCAATTCTATATAAAATTACATTATTTCAACATTAAAATGCATAACTTTAAAACTTTTATTCAATTCTTGAGTATACTTGTAGATTAATTTCAGACACATGATTCAATAATCATATGTGATAAAGGTATAGTTTCTTTTTACACATCTTCTATTCTGAACATTCACTCCCGTCACTGATGTGAATCCCATTTATCTCAAATATTAAATTACTGGAAAGTTCACTAACAAGACATTATAAGACAAGGAATTTCCAAAGTTGCCCTTGAGTTTGTTTTCTGTTGTTGATATACTGCTGACCTACACTTTTTTTTTTTTTTAGATTTTTTTATTAGATATTTACTTTATTCACATTTCAAATGTTATCCCCTTTCCTGGTTTCCCCTCCAAAAACTCCCCATGTCCTCACCCCTCCCCTTGCTCACCAATCCACCCACTCCTGCTTCCTGTCCCTGGCTATACCCTTAAGAGTATAGCCAGAGTAGTTTGCTTTCCCAATGAATCTTCCTGGGAGAAAATTGGGATATTTGTTTAAGCAGTATGATTGCAAAACAACTGAGTTTAAACAAGAGAGCAGTGCATGCCGACAGGCCCAAACTGCTGTTTTCTTGCCTTAGAAGACTGGGTAATCAAACACCCACATGATGAGATCACCTACTAAAATTAGGTGGCCACTCCCTTATTTTCCCTGTGCATAATAAACATTTAGTACTCAGGGGTTACCATGTCTGCATCGAAGCACGTACTCCCCTGGTTCCCAACCTCTCTTCTACTTCTTTTTTTAGAACAAACATTTATTTTATTTTTGGGGATTATAATATAATTACATCATTTCCCCATTCATTGTTTTCCTTCTAGAACCTCTGATATATCCCTCCTATTCCTTTCAGATTCATGGTTTATTTTTTGTTGTTAGTGCATGCATATATGTGCTTATATATGCATGTATGCTTCTAAATATAACCTACTTGGTCTGTATAACATTACTGATATGTATGTTTTCAGTGTTGAACATTTGGTATTGGACAACTGATGGGTTTGCTGTTCTTTGATGAAGGCCATTCTTTCCACTCTTAGCATTCCTTAGTGTCTTGTAGCTATTTATAAAGGATGAGGTGTCATGGTCTTTTACCCATCTACTTAGGCATATTTATTGGCATTGACCTTGTTTAGTTCATATTTAGGCAGTTATGTTAGTGAAACTTTATAGGTATAGCTCCTGAAATTGCCAGGAAACATATTCTCACAGTAAATTTACCATTCTCTGGCTCTTACAGTCTTCTGCTCCTCTTCCATAATGGTCCAAGGAACTGTTTTTTTTTTGTTTTTGTTTTTTTTTTTCTTAATCTCCTCATAGTCACAATTGGTTCACTAGACTCAGCAGCACTAGACATGGAAGGGGTGAGTAATTCCTCAGGAAGGGAAGACAGTAGAACATAGATGATAGGAAAATCACAGGATGAATACTGGACAGAATGATTAGAGCATTGATGTTTGTAGGTAGATGAAGAACATATGTGGAAAAAAGTATGGATACCTAATATTTTGTAATCCAACTTATACAAGATGAGAGATAGAAGGGGGGTCATCTGAATTGCTGAGTAATGATGCAGGAAGTATGGGTTACTGAACAAAACTCCCAGTGCTGAGTAGAGGATACCTTCTTGTGAGTTGTTGAATATGGACTCCAGAATCTCTCAAAACAATACAGGCTGTTATTATACCTCTTGGATGCCAATCCACCAGAACTACCTGATAAAAGCCTTTTGCTGTGAAATCCTCTCTCTGTGAAAGTCTTCCTATGTGGAATATGAAGAAATAGCTTAGTCTCCATTTGGTACAGATTTAAGCAACTTCCAGTGTAGGAAACAATAACAACAAAAATCAGTCACAAATTCGCTGTCTTAATTAACACATAATTTATCTCCCAAGATCTGGTGGATGATAGTGTAATGTAGTAATTCATGTCCTCAGAGTTAAGTAATAATTCACTGTCTCAGATAATTAATTTCCATAACTTTCTCCCATCCTCATTTTAGAAAGAAAAGAAGGTGAAAACTGAAGATTATAAAACTCCCTCTCCTCTCCCTCTCTCTCTCTCTCTCTCTCACCCTCTCCCTCTCCCTCTCCTCTCCTCTTCCTCTCCTCTCCTCTCCTCTTTCTCCTCTCCCCTTCCTCCTCCCCCTTCCCTCCCTCCCCTCCCTCCTCCCCCTCACCTCCCTCCCCTCCCTCCTCCCCCTCTCCCCTCCCCACTATCCCTAGCTGAACAATGGGCAGCTGTGGACTGGAAGTCCAAGAATCTAGTAGTTGGTCAGTCCCACGAAGTTAGTTGCTTAAGCTAGTCTTGTACAGAAGTAAGTTCCAAAAGATGTGCTAAGAAGTAAGGGCAAGCAGTCAAAGAAGTGTGAATCTTGCTTTTCCAGTGTCCTTATAGGCCTCCAGCAGAAGGTGTAGCCCCGATTAAAGGTATATATCACCACGCCTGAATCTTAAACTTGCTTTTTCCCAGGCTGACCTTAAACTCAAGGATCTGCTTGTCTCAGTCTCACTACCTTGCCTGGCCTTAAGATGTTCATGGCCACTATGCCTCAAGATCTCTGTGTCAAGATCCAGATCAGAAACCTCAAGATCAGCCTCAAGATCTGGATCACAGGTGTGCCCTCCATTTCTGGATTGTAGTTCATTCCAGATGTAGTCAAACTGACAACCAAGAGTCGTCACAATCCATCCCTTGTCAACTTGATGTAAATCATAGTTCATGTCCAAATGAAAACAAGAAGCAGCTCATAAATACGTCCAACATGATATAACTATCTTTCATATAATTGCAAACATATTGTAAATTTAGAATAGGTCAATGTCTCTTGGGAAAATCCTTTTAGTATCTCACCTTAAATGCCAATTGACATTATGCCCAATGATGTTTAAGAAATTGGAAATAAACACAAGTATCTATACAAATGTGTACTTAGCAAAATAAAACAGAAGCATTCATTGCACTTATAATCCTTGTTTCTACAACTGGTCACGTGGCCTTAGATGATATTTATAACTACCTTCCTCTATTACCTAATCTTCACCCCTGTAATCACCTTTTTTTCTCAGAGGGGTGACTCATACCTTCATTTCTGATTGGTCTGTGCCCTTTGTCATCCTGCTTGGATTAGGCTGTTGTCATTTCCCATTGACTTTAATCACAGGGCGTGGTAGTACTAGAGATACCCTAAAGGAACTCTACCACTCTAGACATAATCCTTCTTACTTCCATTGTGGAGAGGCAATCCAATTTCCCCACTGTAGTCTGGATCTATCACCCCTCTTAACACTCTTATTCCTTTCTTAGCCTGTTGGTTTAAAGGGATTAGTCCAAAATAACCATGGGAAGTCTGGGATTCCAGTTCAATGGAATGTTTGTTGTAGCTCCTGGCACAAGCACTCACTCCTCTGGAAGCCAAATTTCTATGCCAGCAAAATGTAGGGTTGTGGGGACAAGATGCAAAAACTTTCCTAGTGGGTCACTAGAAGTGATAATAAGTGGAACTGTTCCCTATTCCACCCCTTGATTCCTGGACCCATGGATCCTGGCTATGGGAGAAACTGTACCATATATCAGATGTTGATTCAATGCATATACTGCCTTCTGAAGAACTCTACCTAAGTCTTCCATGCTGCTGCCCCCTAATTGGCCCTGTAACTGTGTCTTGAAAAGGCCATTCCTTCTATCAGACCAGCTGCTTCAGGATGGTGAGGAACATGGTAAAATCAATGTATTCCATGATTGTGGGTACACCGTTGCACTTCTGTGGCTGTGAAATAAGTTCCTTGCTCAGAAGCGATACTGCGTGGAATACCACAATGGTGGATAAGGCATTCATAAGTCCACAGATGCTACTTTTGCCAAAAAGTGTTACATGCAGAAAAGGCAAATCTATAACCAGAATAAGTGTCTACTCCTCTAAGAACAAAGCATTGTTCTTTCCATGGAGGAAGTGGTCAAACCTGTGATCAACTTGCTGGCTGGTCACTTTGAGGAATGGTGCCATATCTGGGGCTCAGTGTTGGTCTCTGCTGTTGGCAAATCTGACATTCAGCAGCAGCTGTGGTCAGGTCAACTTTGGTGATCCCTGTTATTGAGCCTAAGCATAACATCCATCTCTGCCACCATGGCCACTTTGTTCTTGTGCCCACTGAGCAATGACAGGGATGGCTGGGGAAAGAGGCTGACTGTCCACATAATGGGTCATTTTATTCACTTTATTGAACTCTTCCTCAGATAAAGTCACATTTTGGTGAGCATTTACACGGGACAAAAATATCATCACATTTTTTTCCCATTTGGAGAGATGTGTCCATATACTTCTTCCCCAGATGAAATCTTTCTTATTAATTTTCCAATCATGATCTTTCCAAGTCCCTGACCATTCAGCCAATCCATTGGCTAGTCAGTGAACAATCATACATCTGGCCATTTCTTCTTCCAAGCAAACTGTAATAACATGTGTACTGCCCAAAGTTCTGCCCACTGTGAACATTTCCCTTCACCAGTATCTTTCAGGGTTGTAATGCTGCAGCTGTCTACTTCTGGGTAGTGCCTGCACAATGTGAATAACTGTCAGTAAAACAGGTCCTAGTCTTCTTTTCTTCAGACAACCAATCATAGGGAACACCCCAGGAGGCTATAGGTGCATGCTTGGTAGCAGATGGCATTGTAACAGGAGTAGAAACAACAGGCATTTGTGCAACTTCTTCATGTAACTTAAAATCAAATGAAAAAAAATACTGAAGAATAAACTTTACAAAAGAGGTAATACTTGCACACTTAGTACTGTAAGGAATTATTTAAAGAAAATTGAAAATATACAAATGGAAAGATAGGTGGTGTCTATGGAGCAGAAGACGTAATGTTATTAAAATACACTGATGAAGGAGAGCTAATACCCACTGCAATACCACTCAAAATTCATTGACATAAATAGAAAGAAAATTACTTGAGATCACATGAAGTTCTAAAGGTCTATGAATAGTCCAAATAGTACCCATTAGGAAAAAGCTGGAGGCTTCACCCTTACTGACTTAAAATACTATCATAGTGAAGAAGACAGTATCATATTGACACACAGCTGAAATGTAAACCGATGAAACAATAGAAAAACCCCAAAATAAACCTTTCTACCTAAGATGATATAATTATCTCTGACAATAATGGCATGAATATACATTGTAAAAGAATTATGTTATGAATAAATGGTATTGAGAGAAGGAAATATCAACATGCAAGAAGTTAAAATTGAACCTTTATCTCAGATTATGCACAAAACATAAATTTAAATAGATAAAATGACCCAAATGTTATTCTTAGCGTTTCATATTCTTGGAACAAAGCCCATGAGAAGAATGCTTTTTTGTACCTTGTACATAGAAAGGATTTCTTGGAGATAGAATCATTTTCAAGGAGATCAAAACAAAATGCACAAGAAAACTATTAAAAAGTTTCTGCACAACAGGGGCAAAAATACCTAGGTGTGGCCATTGGGGGTTCTTGGTAAATGTGTTTCTAGGTATTGGAGTCTGACACTTATGGATGGATGGATATAGGCTAGGAAGGTGTATGGCTTGGTGAGTCCACAGGAAGTAGATAGCAGGATGTTCCTCTGGGATCTTCTGGGAATAGGAGCAGAGAGTAAGAAAAGTCCACAACAAGTAGTTGGATACAGAGCTATGGATGAGATTGAGAGACAGATTTAAAGGAAAGGATAGAGAGTGATGATCTGGAACTCTGGCATCCTTGCGTGTGGCTTTCCAGGGATTGCATACTGCAATCTAGAATAAAGCAAGGAGTTGTATAAAGGAAGGTTGGAGGTGAAGATCTGTGTGTTCCACTAGAGATTGGCTCAGTGAGGGAGGCCAGGGCAGGTGGTCTGCTGCTACAGAGTTGGAGATAAAATTAGGGGATTGGATTTAGAAGAGAGGAAGAAGAGAGGAAGGTCTCCAGTTAGCCTACCTGCTTCCTATCCAGAGTGTAAAATTTTATTCTAATGCTGCCTAATGTATCAGAAAAAAAAAAACAAAATTTATTTTCTTATCATTGCTTTGAACTTAATTGTAATAAAAATAATAAAGTCACTACTAGAAGAATGTATTGTCTGTGACCTTTACCTCATATCAAACTAACATCATTTCTTTTTGACAATTGCTAAGGAAAACAACAATGCTAACAACTTATGGTCTTTTGGGACCCACATCTTTTCTTCTCAAGAAAA
The DNA here is from genome assembly GCF_978045245.1 of Mus caroli. Lineage (NCBI taxonomy): Eukaryota > Metazoa > Chordata > Mammalia > Rodentia > Muridae > Mus > Mus caroli. The sequence goes on from NW_028227266.1 coordinate 90,695,684, forward strand.
AAAATGTTTATTTATTATGGTTTAACTTAGCATAGCCAATCTCTGCAGTGCTTTTAACTCTATTAGGATTTTTTTTTTTCTGAGACAGGGTTTCTCTGTGTATCCCTGGCTGTCCCGGAACTCACTCTGTAGACCAAGCTAGCCTGGAACTCAGAAATCCGCCTGCCTCTGCCTCCCAAGTGCTGGGATTAAAGGTGTGCACCACCACCACCCGGCCCTATTAGGATGTTAATCTACCTACTGAAGATGTTAATCTAACTACTGAACTTCCAGATAAGCAGTTGATTTGGGGACCATATAAGGTTTCAAAATTTGATATTATAACTCAATAACCATGCAAGATTAAAAACTACTTAATCATCTCTATGCTGATATTCTTGTATTTATTAAGTAGTTTTGAAATATTTATGTCAAACATTGAAATTTCAACAAAGATTTACATAGAATAAATATGTTATAAGTGCTGACTCATTGTTGGATTCAACATTAATTCTTTGATTGCATCTGTCCTTTTAAATGTAACATGAATATGTTTCTCAGAGTTAAAAATAACAAGAACAATAAGAAAGGAGAACAGCCGGGCGTGGTGGCGCACGCCTTTAATCCCAGCACTCGGGAGGCAGAGTCAGGTGGATTTCTGAGTTCGAGGCCAGCCTGGTCTACAAAGTGAGTGCCAGGACAGCCAGGGCTACACAGAGAAACCCTGTCTCGAAAAACCAAAAAAAAAAAAAAAAAAAGAAAGGAGAACAAAGGAGAAGATATATTACTGATACATATTGCCAGAAGTTGTTACTAGCCTATGAGGTGAGATGGGAAAGGGTAATGAAAGGAGGAAGTAGACCAAGGATTAAGGAGATCTCATAGAGGACTCTAATAATTCCGGGGGACCATGAGAAAGTTTGTGGTGGCTTGATGAAGAAATACCTCAGATATGTTTGAACACTTATACCCCAGGTGAGAGGGCTTTGGGGCAGGGTATGGGACTTTTTGAAGGGGCCACCTTTGAAGAGGAAGTACTTCACTGGGGGGAAGGCTGGGAGGGTTTAGAGCCTCTTCCCACTCATTTTGCTATGTCTCTTGTGTGTGGATAAAAATGTGTTGATCCATCTTCTTGCTCTTCTGTTAAGCTTTTACCACTATTATGACTTCTCCATCTAAGACCATAAGACAAAATAAATTTTGTAAGTTACTTCTGGTCATGGTATTATATCATAGCAACAGGTATTATAACACACACACAGATATAGGTATAGATAGAGATATATTGCCAATAGCACAAACAGCATATGTGGGATGAGTGAGTGACATCAATGTGACATGGAGGAGAATGAGATTGATGGCCATGTGTTCATACACAGGTAGAAAATACCTTCTAGTATTTGAGTAAATTACTGTGTAGCTTCTTCTGCATTTAAATATAGATGCTTCAGGAAATTCGATGCTGATGAAAACAAAATACATCCTATGGATATCTATGGGAGATTATAAAAAACAAGTTTGCATGTTATAGCAATATATTTGTGTAGGTCTTATTTGTAATTAAGGAAAAATGTGGTAACTATTTATATAAAATAAATGTTAATAGAATTTATTATAGTGACACCTCTTCCTGGACATCAAGGACTAGTGATAGAACAAAAGTAGTAAAAAGCTGATCACCCATCCACTATGTGTCTGTATAAAACTTGTCGAGGAAACACGTTCGATCGTGTGTTGTCGTAAAAAGTATATAGAGATGTTATGTGCAACTACTGAGAGAATACTCTTAATCAGTGACAAAAATTCATGATTATGGAATAGACTTTTTTAAATAAATATTTATAAGCCTTGAAAGTCCTCCAAAGAAGACTAATTAAGTTGCAAATAGGAATGATTTGATATATTGTGACATATACACTTAACAAAATATATCCTGATCTCTTATTTACATAATAATCATAGTAGCTCATTTGAGGAAAAACTTAATCATGCTCTATAAGGATTTTTTACTCTATGTACCTTAGTTCTGATAAGATACATGCTTACATAAAATATTTTTCTCCTCCTCACCTCTTTTCCTCCTTTCTCATCCTCCATTTTATAACCAAATATTACCTTTCAAATCTGACAGGACTATTAAAATTGATGAGTTTTAATTTGCAACTGCACCAAATAAATAACTATTGAAGTTTTTTTTTAAAGTTATTCCCTCTAAAATTGAGGGAGATTTTCTTGTCCATCACCCTATGGCATATTTCTCAGCAGCTGTCTTTCTGAAGGACTTTTAATCCCATAATCAGCTTCTAAACTCTGACACCATTGCATACACTAGCAAGATTTTGCTGAAAGGACCCAAAGATAGCTGTCTCTTGTGAGACTATGCAGGGGCCTAGCAAACACAGGAGTGGATGCTCACAGTCAGCTATTGGATGTATCACAGGGCTCCCAATGGAGAAGCTAGAGAAAGTACCCAAGGAGCTAAAGGGATCTGCAACCCTATAGTTGGAACAACATGATGAACTAACCAGTACCCTGGAGCTCTTGTCTCTAGCTGCATATGTATCGAAAGATGGCCTAGTCAGCCATCACTGGAAAGAGAGGCCCATTGGACTTGCAAACTTTATATGCCCCAATATAGGGGAATGCCAGGGCCAAAAGAATGGGAATGGGAGGGTAGGGAAGTGGGGGGCGGTATGGGGGACTTTTGGGATAGCATTGGAAATGTAATTGAGGAAAATATGTAATAAAAAAAAAAGAAAAAACTGGATTTATAGGGAATTAGCAATTTCATTCCACAAATTAAAAGTAACATTGACAAGTACTGTATTCCATGCACTTTCAACAGATTGTTTTTTCTTTTTTAGAAACTACACTTGAATAACATACAGAAGACTTTTACACTACATAGTAAAAAGCCATCATGGATATAGTTTATTATCTAGTAGTTAATAAAATTAGGTTTGCCTCAAATAGTATTTTTGTCATTTCTTTTAAAAACTAAACTCCACCAGAGACATTACTTCAGTGTCTATTGACTCACAGGTATAATAGTGGGCACCTGGATTCTACCTCTTCTATATCGTCATCTTATGTAAGTGGAAGAAATTGTTTAATGCACATTTGATACAGGAAATTGACACTTTACATACACCTAAAATTTAGGTTAAGATGCTGACTGGAGTGGTTAAAGGCGCTATAATGCTAAAGAGACTACATGTTCAATTCAAACTTTATCCCCTTTTCTCTTCTTTAAAAAGCATGTACGTAAGTGCTGCGAGGCATTATTTGGTTTTTGAAAAACCACATTTAGTGACACATTCAAAGGACTGTGTTGATTATTCAAATAAAATTGTTGTAGCAACAGAGGCAGTATCATTGGAGAAAGCTCATTTGTATATTAAAATCTATTTGTTGTTTGGAAGTTTACAAGGTGGCTGACTTGTTCAAACTAGTTATTCTGTCTATAACTTAAGAACCCATCCCTTCACAAGAGCAGTGTGAAATTTGTCATAAAAGTAAAGGTGCCTAAATAGTAAAAATTTTTCCAAGTTTATGTTTGGACATTTTAAGAAAGCAATGCCCAAATCAAGTAGAATGGTATTTTTGATTTTTCATTATTTTGCAATTAGAATTCTTTAAAATGATTCACCAGCTGAGCATTTTTCTATATTTTTCTTGGCACTTAAGACTATTGAAGTCCACTTTCTCAAAATGTATTATTCTCAAATAAAATCTTAAGGTTATAAAATGTGCTTAAACATCCTGTTCAATAATTTTTAATATTAACAATTCAGAAATAAGATGTGATTTTATAAAAGAGAATGAGTAAAACTTCCTTTTAAAATCAAACAAGAACAACAACAAATATATGGTCGATGTACTATTTTATAGTATAGTGAAGACTATTGGCCATCTAAGAAACACCAAACTTTTTATCTGGGACAATTGAAAGAAAGTATGAGTATTTAACGTGTCCATCATATTACAAGGCTCTTAACCTATAGAACCACTCCAAATATGTATGTGATTTGCTAGCATTAAACAACTCAACATAAGCCTGTCAGGAGGAGGCTACAGGGATATCTGCATTAATACTTCATACTTCTCTCATTCCAAAATAGAAGGAATCTGCTCTTATTCCCAATTTTCTATCCTAGTTCTTTTTATGGTGTTGTGAAGTATGGTAGACCAAAAGCAACTTCAAGAAGACAATGTTGGTTTGGTTTAGATAGTCCATCATCAAAGAAAGTGAGGCAGGAACTAATGGAAGCAACTTGAAGCAGAAACCTCGAAAGAATGCTACTCACTGGCATGTTCTCTCTGGGTAGCTCAGCTAGCACTTTGTATATATTCTAGGTCTACCTGTCTAGGTATGTACCACCTAGAGTTGACTGAGCATGCACAGATGTCTAACATATAGGTCCATAGGTCAATCTAATAGAAGAAATTCTCAAACTCATTTTCCTTCTTCCCAGGTGTGTCGGGTTGACAATTAAAAGTAGCTATTAGAGACATATATAAGCCAAATTTATAGAAAATATAAATATATCTGAAATATATCAAAAGCCTTCATGCTTTAATTTATAAACTAATAAACTCATAAGACCACAAAGTATAGAATGTAAAAATAAAGACTATAAATATAAATACTTTTCTACTTATGTTTTATTCTTTTAGATATATAAGAGAAATAAATGGTCATCAAATTTTGAATTTTTATTTATTCTTGGGGTATTATTAGGCGGCAGCAAACCAGCTCTTAGGACACATGAGGTCAGTATTTTGTGTTATCTATGCTTGTGGATAGAATTATTCAATATACAAATATATACATATACACAACAATATACTCAGTATATATATTTAACACTTTGTTTTCATATCTGCTTTATGTTTTTTTCCAAATATAGAGAATTGTAAGTGGACTGAACAGATTCATGATAGGCTAGCTAAGTTGTGTGTAGTAAGTTAGGTTATTAAAGGCTTTGCGACTTACAAATATTACAATTGAGGAATATATGTATAGATAATAAGCAAGAGAAAATTATCAAGAACAGTTCACATGTTTAGTACTCAAAGAATAAAGAGAATATGGATTAACAACAGTATACAGCTATACATATGTAAGAAACCACTTTGCTGAGTCTTGTGATAGTTCAAAGGAGACAGTGGGTTAGAAATAAGCCATTTTATTTGTTGAGGTACAAAGGTAAAACTTCCAGCAATAACCCAAGTATTGAAGCCTGGTATATAAACCATGAAAGGTGCTGGGGTAGGGAAGCACAGAAAGATCTCATCACCAATAACACTGAATTATAAACAAGGTTATTGGGTGTTTATGGTTTACAGTACATGGTTAGAGAGCACCCAAAGAAGAAGAGGAAATGCCATAGAAAGAGATTCTGACATAGGAGGCAGGAAAACACACACAAGAGTAGATGGTAATTCATCTTATGGTCTCAGCATTTATTTCACTTGAGTTCTTTCCTAGTACAGATAAGATCCTAGGCTCAATTGCCAGAACAGTATTAATTAGGTGTGCAAACAAATACCTGTAATCCAATACTAAAGAAGTAGAGGCAGGGATCTCCATATGCACCTGGAGCTGATCCTATGCCACAGCATCCAGAGCTGATCTTGTGCCACAGTGCTCCATACTCAAGTACCATTAGGAGAGAGCTTGTCTTTCAGGAGTGCTAACACATCAATGAGCACATATAAGACCACCACTTCTGCTCAATTCTGAGCCCAAGCAGGACCTGTCAGGAGCCATCAAGAAACAGGAACCAAGGAAGAGTCAAGAACAGATCCTTCCGGTTTCCATCTGCAACCCAGAGCTGACCTTGTACCATAGCTCTCCATACTCAAATTCCTCCCTGAGAGAATTGGTTTCCCATTCTCTCACACAGTCTTGCAAAAGGGACAAACTACAGTCAGAGACAGCAAGACCAGCTAATACCAGAGATAACCAAATGGCAAGAGGCAAGGGCAAGAACATAATCATCAGAAACCAAGACTACTTGGCATCATCAGAAACCAGTTCTCCCACCATAGCAATCCCTGGATACTCAAAACACAAGAAGTACAAGACTCTGATTTAAAATCATATCTCATGATGATGATAGGGGACTTTAAGAAGGACAAAAATAACTCCCTTAAAGAAATACAGGAGAGCACAGGTAAACAGCTAGAAGCCCTTAAAGAGGAAATATAAAAGTCACTTATAGAATTACAGGAAAACACAACCAAACAGGAGAAGGAATAAAACAAACCCTTCCAGGATCTAAAAATGGAAGTAGAAACTATAAAGAAATCACAAAGGGAGACAATCCTGGAGATATAACACCTAGGAAAGAGATCAGGAATCATAGATGCAAGCATCACCAACAGAATACAAGAGATAGAAGAGAGAATCTCGGGTGCAGAAGATACCATAGAAAACATAGACACAACAGTCAAAGAAAATGCAAAATTCAAATGACAGCAGATGCTGGCTAGGATGTGGAGAAAGAGAAACACTCCTCCATTGTTGCTGGGATTGTAAGCTTGTACAACCACTCTGGAAATCAGTCTGGCAGTTCCTCAGAAAATTGGACATAGTACTACCAGAAGATCCAGTAATACCTCTCCTGGGCATATACCCAGAAGATGTTCCAATTTGTAAGAAGGACACATGCTCCACTTTGTTCATAGCAGCCTTATTTATAATAGCCAGAAACTGGAAAGAACCCAGATGTCCCTCAACAGTGTAATGGATACAGAAAATTTGGTACATTTACACAATGGAGTACAACTCAGCAACTAAAAACAATGAATTTATGAAATTCTTAGGCAAATAGATGAGATCCATCATCCTAAGTGAGGTAACCCAATTACCAAGGAACACACATGATATGTACTCACTGATAAGTGAATATTAACCCAGAAACTTAAAATACCCAAGATACAAATTTGTAAACCACATGAGACTCAAGAAGAAGAAAGACCAAAGTATGGATATTTCGTTCCATCCTAGAAGGGACCAAAATACCCATGGAAGTAGTTATAAAGACAAAGTTCAGAGCTGAGACAGAAGGAAGGACAATCTGGAGACTGCCCCACTTAGGGGTCCATCCCATAAACAACCACCAAACCCAGAGACTGGTGAAGATGCCAGCAAGCTTTCCTACAGGACTCTGATACAACTGTCTCTTGTGAGGCTATGCCAGTGCCTGGCAAATACAGAAGTGTATGCTCACAGTCATCTATCGGATGGAACATAGGGCCCACAATGGAGGAGCTAGAGAAAGTACCTAAGGAACTGAAGGAGTCTGTAACCCTATAGGAGGAACAATATGAACTAACCAGTATCCCCTGAGCTTGTGTCTCTAGCTGCATATGTAGTAGAAGATGGCCTAGTCGGCCATCATGGGGAGGAGAGGCCCTTGGTCTTGCAAAGATTATATGCCCCAGTACAGGGGAATGACAGGGCCAATAAGTGGGAGTGGGTGGGTTGGGGAGCAGGGCTGTTGGAGGGTAAAGGGGACTTTCAGGGTAGCATTTGAAAAGTAAATGTAGGAAATATATAATAAAAAATTGGTTTTTTTTTAAAGCCCAGTACCAGACAGATGTAGTGCAGAATTCCATGAGACCTTCAAAGAAGATCTAATACCAATACTCTTCAAACTATTACACAAAAATAGAAACAGAAGGAACACTACCCAATTCAAAATTCCAAGCCAAAATTACACTGTGTCTTTTCCCTTGGAAATGGAATGGTTTCCATCTAATCAGCTACCTGTCACAATTTCCTTTCATAGAGGACTTCATAAGAGATTTTTTTCTATTTCTTTTTTTTTATTATTGGGTATTTATTTCATTTACATTTCCAATGCTAACCCAAAAGTCCCCCACACCTTCCCACACCCACTCCCCCACCCACCCACTCCCACCTGGCATTCCCCTGTAGTGAGGCATATAAAGTCTGCATGACCAATGGGCCTCTCTTTCCATTGATGGCCGACTAGGATCATATGCAGCTAGAGACAGGAGCTCTGGGGGGTGGGAGTGGGGTACTGGTTAGTTCAAATTGTTGTTCCAGCTATAGGGTTGCAGATCCCCCCAGCTCCCTGGGTACTTCCTCCAGCTTCTCCATTGGGGGTCCTGTGATCCATCCAATAGCTGACTGTGAGCATCCACTTCTGTGTTTGCTAGGCCCGACATAGTCCCACAAGAGACAGCTATATCAGGGTCCTTACAGCAAAATCTTGCTAGTGTATGTAATGGTGTCAGTGTTTGGAGGCTGATTATGGGATGGATCTCCGGGTATGGCAGCCTCTAGATGGTCCATCCTTTCGTCTCAGCTCCAAACTCTGTCTCTGTAGCTCCTTCCATGGGTGCCTTGCTCTCAATTCCAAGAAGGGGCAAAGTATCCACACCTTGGTCTTCGTTCTTCCAGAGTTTCATGTGTTTCGCAAATTGTATCTTATAACTTGGGTATTCTAAGTTTCTGGGCTAATATTCACATCAGTGAGTACAAATCATGTGAGTTCTTTTGTGATTGAGTTACCTCACTCAGGATGATGCCCTCCAGGTTCATCCATTTGCCTAGGAATTTCATAAATTCATTCTTTTTAATAGCTGATCCTTTCCCAATCTGTTGGTGGCCTTTTTGTCTTATTGACGGTGTCTTTTGCCTTACAGAAGCTTTGCAATTTTATGAGGTCCCATTTGTCGATTCTTGATTTTACAGCACAAGCCATTGCTTTTCTATTCAAGAATTTTTCCCCTGTGCCCATATCTTTGGTTAAAGTTACACCAAGATATTTTATATTATTCATGGCTATCATAAAGGGTGTTGTTTCCATAATTTCTTTCTTGGCCAGTTTATTATTTGTATAAAGAAGGGCTACTAATTTCTTTGAGTTAACTTTGTATCCAGCCACTTTGATTGTTTATCAACTTTAGGAGATCTCCAGTAGAATTTCTGGAATTGTTTTTGTATACTATTATGGCATCGGCAAATAGCAATATTTTGATTTCTTCTTTTCAGATTTGTATCCCCTTGATCTCTTTAAGTTTTCTTATTGCCCTGGCTAGAACTTCAAGTATTATATTTAATAGATAGGGAGAGAGTGGGCAACCTTTTCTTGTTATTGATTTTAATGGAATTGCTTTAAGTTTCTCTCCATTTTGTTTGACGTTGGCAATTGGCTTTCTGTATATTGTTTTGAATATGGTTAGGCATGTGCCTCATATCCCTTACCTCTCTAAGACTTTTAACATGAGAGGGGTGTTGGATTTTGTCAAAGATATTTTCAGCATCTATTGATATGATAATGTGATTTTTTTCTTCCAGTTTGTTTATGTAGTGGATTACCTTGATAGATATTCACATATTAAATTATTCCAGAATCCCTGGGATGAAGGCTTCCTGATATGGTGGATGGTGTTTTTGATGTGTTCCTGGATGCAGTTTGCCAGTATTTTACTGAATATTTTTGCATCAATTTTCATAAGTGAAATCAGTCTGACATTCTCTTGCTTTCTTGAGTCTTTGTCTGGTTTAGGTATATGGGTGACTGTAGCTTCATTGAATGAATATGACAGTGTTCTTTCTTTCTTTCTTTTTTTTTTATTTTGTGAAAAAGTTTGAGGAGTATTGGTATTAGCTCTTCACTGAAAGTCTAGAAGAACTCTTCAGTAAAACCATCTGACCCTGAGCTTTGTTTGGCAGGAATCCATCTAATGACTGCTTCTATTTTTTTTTTTTATTTTTTTTTTTAGGGGTTATAGGACTGTTTAAATTATTTACCTAATTTTGATTTAACATTGGTAAGTGGGTATCTGTCTAGAAAACCATTAATTTCTTTAAGATTTTTTCAATTTTATAGAATATAGGCATTTGAAGTAAAACCTAATGATTCTTTGAATTTCCTCAGTGTAATTTATTATGTCTCCCTTTTTATTACTGATTTGGGGTTTTGTGGATATTTTCTCTGTCTTTTGGTAAGTTTGGCTAAGGGTTTGGCTAAGGCTACCTTAACCAGCCCTTGGTTTCCCTGATTTTTGTGTTGTTTACTTTGTTTCTATTTGATTGATTTCAGCCCTTATTTTGATTATTTCCTGCCTTCAACTCCTCTTTGGCATGCTTGCATCTCTCTTTTTTAAGTTTTTTCATTTTACTTTTTTATTAGGTATTTTCCTCATTTACATTTCCAATGCTATCCCAAAAGTCCCCCATACCATCCACCCCACTCCCCTACCCACCCACTCCCAATTATGGCCCTGGCTTTCCCCTGTACCGTGGCATATAAAGTTTGCAAGTCCAATGGGCCTCTCTTTCCAGTGATGGCTGACTAGGCCATCTTTTGATACATATGCAGCTAGAGTCAAGAGCTCCGGGGTACTGGTTAGTTCATAATGTTGTTCCACCTGGATAGGGTTGCAGATTCCTTTAGCTCCTTGGGTACTTTCTCTAGCTCCTCCATTGGGGGCCCTGTGATCCAACCAATAGCTGACTGTGAGCATCTGCCTATGAGTTTGCTAGGCCCTGGCATAGTCTCAAAAGAGACAGCTATATTGGGTCCTTTCAGCAAAATCTTGTTAATGTTTGCAATGGTGTCAGCATTTGGAAGCTGATTATGGGATGGATCCCCGGATATGGCAGTTCCTAGATGGTCCATCCTTTCATCACAGCTCCAAACTTTGTCTCTGTAACTCCTTCCATGGGTGTTTTGTTCCCAATTCTAAGAAGGGGCAAAGTTTCCAAACTTTGGTCTTCGTTCTTTTTTTGAGTTTCATGTGTTTAGCAAATTGTATCTTATATCTTGGGTATTCTAAGTTTCTGGGCTAATATCCACTTATCAGTGAGTACATATTATTTGAGTTCTTTTGTAATTGGGTTACCTCACTCAGGATAATGCCCTCCATGTCCAACCATTTGCCTAGGAATTTCATAAATTCATTCTTTTTAATAGCTGAGTAGTAATCCATTGTGTAAATGTACCACATTTTTTTGTATCCACTCCTCTGTTGAGGGGCATCTGGGTTCTTTCCAGCTTCTGGCTATTATAAATAAGGCTGCTATGAACAAGGTGGAACATGTTTCTTTCTTACTAGTTGGCACATCTGGATATATGCCCAGGAGAGGTATTGCAGGATCCTCCAGTAGTACTATGTCAAATTTTCTGAGGAACTGCCAGACTGATTTCCAGAGGGGTTGTACAAGCTTGCAATCCCACCAACAATGGAGGAGTGTTCTTCTTTCTCCACATCCTCGACAGCATCTGCTGTCACCTGAATTTTTGACCTTAGCCATTCGGACTAGTGTGAGGTAGAATCTCAGGGTTGTTTTGATTTGCATTTCCCTGATGATTAAGGATGCTGAAATTTTTTTCAGGTCCTTCTCTGCCATTCGGTATTCCTCAGGTGAGAATTCTTTGGTTAGCTCTGAGCCCCATTTTTTAATGGGGTTATTTGATTTTCTGGAGTCCACCTTCTTGAGTTCTTCATATATATTGGATATTATTCCTCTATCTGATTTAAGATAGTTTAAGATACTTTCCCAATCTGTTGGTGGCCTTTTTGTCTTATTGAGGTTGTTTTTTGCCTTACAGAAGCTTTGCAGCTTCATGAGGTCCCATTTGTCAATTCTCAATCTTACAGCTCAAGCCATTGCTTTTCTGTTCAGGAATTTTTCCACTGTGCCAATATCTTTGAGGCTTTTCCCCACTTTCTCCTCTATAAGTTTCAGTGTCTCTGGTTTTATGTGGAGTTCCTTGATCCACTTAGATTTGACCTTAGTACAAGGAGATAGAAATGGATCAATTCACATTCTTCTACATGATAACAACCAGTTGTGCCAGCGCCATTTGTTGAAAATGCTGTCTTTCTTCCACTGGATGGTTTCAGCTCCCTTGTTGAAGATCAAGTGACCATAGGTGTGTGAGTTCATTTCTGGGTCTTCAATTCTATTCCATTGGTCTACTTGTCTGTCACTATACCAGTACCATGCAGTTTTTAATCACAATTGCTCTGTAGTAAAGCTTTAGAACAGGCATGGTGATTCCACCAGAGGTTCTTTTATCCTTGAGAAGAGTTTTTGCTATCTTAGGTTTTTTGTTATTCCAGATGAATTTGCAGATTGCTCTTTCTAATTCGTTGGAGAATTGAGTTGGAATTTGGATGGGGATTTCATTGAATCCCTAGATTGCTTTTGGCAAGATAGCTATTTTTACAATGTTAATCCTGCCAATCCAAGAGCATGGGAGATCTTTCCATCTTCTGAGATCTTCTTTAATTTCTTTCTTCAGAGACTTGAAGTTCTTATCATACAGATCTTTCACTTCCTTAGTTAGAGTCACACCAAGGTGTTTTATATTATTTGTGACTATTGAGAAGGGTGTTGTTTCCCTAATTTCTTTCTCAGCCTGTTTATCCTTTGTGTACAGAAAGGCCATTGACTTGTTTGAGTTAATTTTATATCCAGCTTCTTCACCAAAGCTGCTTATCAGAACTCCTAAACAGGAGTTCTCTGGTGGATTTTTTAGGGTCACTTATATATACTATCTTATCATCTGCAAAAAGTTATATTTTAAGTTCATCTTTTCAAATTTGTATCCCCTTGATCTAGTTTTGTTGTCAAATTGCTCTGGCTAGGACTTCAAATACTATGTTGAATAAGTAGGGAGAAAATGGGCAGCCTTGTCTAGTCCCTGATTTTAGTGGGATTGCTTCCAGCTTCTCACCATTTACTTTGATGTTGGCTACTGGTTTGCTGTAGATTCCTTTTATCATGTTTAGGTATGGGCCTTGAATTCCTGATCTTTCCAAGACTTTTATCATGAATGGGTGTTAGATTTTGTCAAATGCTTTCTCTGCATCTAATGAGATGATCATGTGGTTTTTCTCTTTGAGTTTGTTTATATAATGGATTACGTTGATGAATTTCCATATATTAAACCATCCAAGCATTCCTGGAATAAAACCTACTTGGTCAGGATGGATGATTGTTTTAATGTGTTCTTGGATTCAGTTAGCGAGAACTTTATTGAGGATTTTTGCATCAATATTCATAAGGGAAATTGGTCTGAAGTTTTCTATCTTTGTTGGGTCTTTTTGTGGTTTAGGTATCAGAGTAATTGTGGCTTCATAGAATGAGTTGGGTAGAGGACCTTCTGTTTCTATTTTGTGGAATACTTTGTGCAGAACTGGAATTAGATCTTCTTTGAAGGTCTGATAGAACTCTGCACTAAACCCATTTGGTCCTGGGCTTTTTTTGGTTGGGCGACTATTAATGACTGCTTCTATTTCTTTGGGGGATATAGGGTTGTTTAGATCATTAACCTGATCTTGGTTCAACTTTGGTACCTGGTATCTGTCTAGGAACTTCTCCATTTCATCCAGGTTCTCCAGTTTTGTTGAGTATAGCCTTTGGTAGAAGGATCTGATGGTGTTTTGGATGTCTTCAGGATCTGTTGTTATGTCTCCTTTTTCATTTCTGATTTTGTTAATTAGAATACTTTCCCTGTGCCCTCTAGTTAGTCTGGCTAAGGGTTTATCTATCTTGTTGATTTTCTCAAAGAACCAGTTCCTTGATTCGTTGATTCTTTGAATAGTTCTTGTTTCCACTTGGTTGATTTCACCCCTGAGTTTGATTATTTCCTGCCATCTACACCTCTTGGTTGAATTTGCTTCCTTTTTTTCTAGAGTTTTTAGGTTTGTTGTCAAGCTGCTAATGTCTGCTGTCTCTAGTTTCTTTTTGGACGCACTGAGAGCTATGAGTTTTCCTCTTAGAAATGCTTTCATTGTTTGAAAACATAAGTTTGGGTATGTTGTGGCTTCATTTTTAGTAAACTCCAAAGTGTCCTTAATTTCTTCCTTTATTCCTTCCTGGACCAAGGTATCATTGAGAAGAGTGTTGTTCAGTTTCCACGTGAATGTTGGCTTTCCATTATTTATGTTGTTATTGAAGTTCAGCCTTAGTCCATGGTAGTCTGATAGGATTCATGGGACAATTTCAACATTTTTGTATATGTTGAGGCCTGTTTTGTGACCAATTATATGATCAATTTTGTAGAAGATACCATGAGGTGCTGAGAAGAAGATATATTCTTTTGTTTTAGGATAAAATGTTCTGTAGATATCTGTTAAGTCCATTTGTTTCATAACTTCTGTTAGTTTCACTGTGTCCCTTTTTAGTTTCTGTTTCCATGATCTGTCCATTGATGAAAGTGGTGTGTTGAAGTCTCCCACTATTATTGTGTGAGGTGCAATATGTGCTTTGAGCTTTACTAAAGTTTCTTTAATGAATGTGGGTGCCCTTGCATTTGGAGCATAGATATTTAGAATTGAGAGTTCCTCTTGGAGGATTTTACCTTTGATGAGTATGAAGTGTCCCTCCTTGTCTTTTTTGATAACTTTGGGTTGGAAGTCGATTTTATTTGATATTAGAATGGCTACTCCAGCTTGTTTCTTCATACCATTTGCTTGGAAAATTGTTTTCCAGCCTTGCACTCTGAGGTAGTGTCTGTCTTTTTCCTTGAGATGGGTTTCCTGTAAGCAGCAGAATGTTGGGTCCTGTTTGTGTAGTCAGTCTGTTAGTCTATGTCTTTTTATTGGGGAATTGAGTCCATTGATATTAAGAGATATTAAGGAAAAGTAATTGTTGCTTCCTATTATTTTTGTTTTTAGAGTTGGCATTCTGTTCTTGTGGCAGTCTTCTTTTTGGTTTGTTGAGGGATTATTTTCTTGCTTTTTCTAGGGCATGCTTTCTATCCTTGTACTGGTTTTTTTCTGTTATTATACTTTGAGGGTCTGGATTCATGGAAAGATAATGTGTGAATTTGGTTTTGTCCTGGAATACTTTGGTTTCTCCCTCTATGGTAAATTTAGAGATTGGCTGGTTATAGTAGCCTGGGCTGGAATTTGTGTTCTCTTAGGGTCTGTATAACATCTGTCCAGTCTCTTCTGGCTTTCATAGTCTCTGGTGAAAAGTCTGGTGTAATTCTGATAGGCCTGCCTTTTTATGTTACTTGACCTTTTTCCCTTACTGCTTTTAATATTCTATCTTAATTTAGTGCTTTGTTGTTCTGATTATGATGTGTTGGGAGGAATTTCTTTTTTGGTCCAGTCTATTTGGAGTTCTGTAGGCTTCTTGTATGTTCATGGGCATCTCTTTATTTAGGTTTGGGAAGTTTTCTTCTATAATTTTGTTGAAGATATTTGCTGGCCTTTTAAGTTGAAAATCTTCATTCTCATCTACTCCTATTATTCTTATCAGTAGGTTTGGTCTTCTCATTGTGTCCTGGATTTCCTGGATGTTTTGAGTTAGGATCTTTTTGCATTTTGCATTTTCTTTGGTTCTTATGCCCATGTTCTCTATGGAATCTTCTGCACGTGGTTTTCTCTCTTCCATCTCTTTTATTCTGTTGCTGATGCTCACATCTTTGTTTCCAGATTTCTTTCTGAGGGTTTCTATCTCCCATGTTGCCTCACTTTGGGGTTTCTTATTGTGTCTACTTCCCTTTTTAGGTCTTGGATGGTTTTATTCAATTCCATCACCTGTTTGGTCGTGTTTTCCTGCAATTCTTTAAGGGATTTTTGTGCTTCCTCTTTAAGGTCTTCTACCTGTTTAGCAGTGTTCTCCTGTATTTCTTTAAGTGAGTCATTAAAGTCCTTCTTGATGTCCTCTACCATCATCATGAGATATGCTTTTAAATCAGGAACTATCTTTTCGGTTGTGTTGTGGTGCCCAGGACTGGGTGGGGTGGGAGTGCTGCATTCTGATGATGGTGAGTAGTCTTGGTTTCTGTTAGTAAGATTCTGATGTTTGCCTTTCACCATCTGGTAATCTCTGGAGTTAGTTGGTGTAGTTGTCTCTGGTTAGATCTTGTTCCTCAGGTGTTTATGTTAGCCTCTATCAGCAGACCTGGGAGACAAGCTCTCTCCTGAGTTTCAGTGTTCAGAGTACTCTCTGCAGGCAAGCTCTCCTCTTGCAGGGAAGATGCCCAGATATCTGGTGTTCGAACCTGCCTCCTGGCAGAATTTGTGGTCCACTCACAGAGGTCTTAAGATCCTGTGGAGTGTCCTGTGTATACCTTGCGTATGTCCGCAAACTCCACACCTAAGGTACCCTGGTGCTGGCATGGACCAGAAGGGACTTGTGCCCCTGATCAGGCCGGGTTTTCTGCTTCCCTAATTAATGCAGTCTCAGGTCCCTCGAGATTGGAATGGAGCAGCAGCTGTGTTCCACTCACCAGAGGTCTTAAGATCCCATGGAGGGTCCTGTGGGTAGCTTGAGGGTGTCCTCAGGCTCATTGCCCAAGCTACCCTGGTGCTGGCGGGGACCAGAAGTGCTTGCTTCTCTTATTTCTAGCACTTTCAGCTGTACTTTTAAATTGCTGGTAGGAGAACTTTGTAATTTATTTATGGAGGCATTTAATGTTATGAACTTCTCTCTTCCATTGTGTCCCATAAATTTGGATATGTTGTGCCTTCATTTTCGTTGAATTCTAGAAAGTCTTTAATTTCTTTTTTTATTTTCTTTATTTTTACCCTGAGCCAGAGATCATTGCGTGGAGTGTTGTTCAATTTCCATGACTGTGTAGATTTTTTGTTGTTTCTGTTGTTGAAGTCCATGGTAGTCTGATAAGAAATTTTCAATTTTCTTATACTTGTTGAGGCTTGCTTTGTGACTGACTATATGGTCAGTTTTGGAGAAGGATCCATGACTTCCTGAGATGAAGTTATATTGTTTTATGTTTGGGTGAAATGTACTATAGATGTTTGTTATGTCTGTTTCATTCATAATGTCTGTTAGTTTCATCATTTCTGTTTAGTCATTGTCTGGATGACCTGCAATTGGTGAGATTGTGGCATTGAAAACTCCCATTACTAATATGTGAGGATTAGTGTGGATTTAAGCTTTAGCAGTGTTCTTTTACAAATGTGGGTGCTTTATATTTGAACATAAGTGTTCAAAATTGAGATATCATCTTCGTAGATTTTTCCTCTGATGAGTATGAAGTGCCCTTCCATGTTTCTTTTGATTATTTTTGGTTGAAAGTTTATTTTGTTAGGTATTAGAATGGCTACTCCAGCTTCCTTCTACTGTCCATTTTCTTGGAAAATGTTTTCTGGCTTTTTTTCTCTGAACTAATGTCTATCTCTATTGCTGAGGTGTGTCTATTTTATACAGCAGAATGATGGATCCTGTTTTTACATCCATTCTGTTAGCCTTTGTCTTTTTATTGGGGAATTTTACCCACTGATGTTGAAAAATGATAATGACCAGTGCTTGTTATTTCCTGTTATTTTGATGTTGGTGGTGTTAGTGTGTCTGTGCTTCCCTTGTTTTTGCTAGTATGGAATTACTTATTTCTTGTGTTTTCTTGAATGTAGTTATCCTCCCTGGGTTGGAGTTTATTTTATTTTATTTTTCTTTCTAGTATTTTCTTCTATTGTATCTTCTACACCTGAGATTCTGCCTCCCATCTCCTGTATTTTGTTGGTGATGCTTGCATCTGTTGTTCCTGTTCTTTTTCCTAGGTTCTCTGTCTCTAGGATTCCCAAAGTTTTTGTATCCTTTATTGCTTCTATTTCTACTTTCATGTCTTGCAGTCTTATTCATTTACTTCACCTGTTCAATTGTATTTTCCTGCACATATTTAAGTGATTATGTGTTTCATCTTTCAAGACTGCTATCTACTTCATGGTATTTTCCTGCATTTCTTTAAGGGATTTATTCATTTCCTTTTTAAAGGCCTCTGTAATCTTTATAAGATTGGATTTAAGGTCATTTTCTTGTTTCAGTTGTGTTAGGTTATCTGGGTCTTCTTGTAGTTGGGGAGCTGTGTTTTGGAGGTGTCATATTGCCCTGGATTTTCTTGACTGTGTTTTTCAAGGGACTTTAGCCATCTCAGTGGTGTTGGTCCCTGAATGTTCTTGTTTTAGAAGGTATTGGGACAGGAATAAACTTCAATCATCCTGGTATGACAGACCTCTGATATGGAATATCGTTCAGCTCTATGGTTCAGAAGGCACAGGACTGATGAAGGTTGGTGCATAGGTGGCAGGAGAATGGAGGTCCCTCTGAGATAGATGCCTTCTCAGGGCATCTTGGCTTGGTCAAGAGAACTCAGAGAGACAGGAAGATGGGTTGGGAAAGGAAAGCTTACCTGTATGGTTCAGGAATCACAGGTCTGATGAAGGTGGAGGAGTGGTAATGGGAAATGGAGATCCCCCTGGGGTAGCAAGCTGTTCAGTGCATCTTAGCTTGGTTGAGAAGGCTCATCCAGAAGGTGAGATTAGTAGGGGAGAGGACACTAACCTGTTCGGATCAGGAGTCTGAGGTCTGATAAAGATAGGAAGATAGGTGATAGGAGAATGAACTAGTATAAGTTTTTTCTTTTAATTATCCAAGCAGTTATTTTAATATAGTCGTAAGCTGACTAAACTTACAAAAAAAAATCGGTTGTGCTTTATAATAAACTACAACAATATGAAATATATAACAATGTTTATAAATGATTAAAATATTTTCATCCTTAGTAAACTTATAAAACTGGAGAGAGAGAGAGAGAGAGAGAGAGAGAGAGAGAGAGAGAGAGAGAGAACTCTGTGTAGTTATAAAATCAGAAAGAAATGAGTGAGTGTTAGAAATGAGTGTCTGAGTACCTATCCTTGATGCCCTTCAATGATGAACAGAACTGTGGAAATGTAATCAGAATACACCCTTCTGTTTTCAGCTGACCATTTGGTCCTGATGTCTCATCACAGCAATAGAAAATCTAACTAAGACAATGATAAAGGAGACATAGCCAGGTGTTGCTTGTTGGTGATAGATGAATCAAGAGTATAAATGACCAAACTGATAAAGATTGGTCAGAAGAAATAAATACAGAAGGTTTATATGATTTGTTTCAGTTTAACTACTAAGTGTGTGGATTTATATGCTGTTTATAAAAACCAGGAAAGTGTAAAATAGAGACCAAAGAAATTAATAATGCAAAGAAACATGCTAACTATGTCCCAAGGTAATGCTACATGTGAAGGACTTAGCAGTTCTCCAGATAAAGACATCCATCATGTAACCACAGAACTATACTGCAGGTAAGAAGCAGGGCTGGAGAGAAATGGATCAGCAGTTAAGAACACTTGTTCCTTGTCAATAGGCCCTCTGTTTAGTTCTTAGTAGTCACATCTGCCACTTATAACCTTATGTAACTTAGATTTGGGGTCCTAATGCCCTCTTCTGGTCTCTGTGGGCATCAGCACACATATGATGCACATGTATATTTTCAGGCCCATGCACATATAGATAAAATAAAAATAATAAAATAAATCTTAAAAAATGAAAAGAAAGAAAGAAGTGTGGATAGTCTCTATGGCTTCTATATGGGCTCTTCCTCCAAATGGCACCTGTGTGGATAGCAAGCTCCTCATCTAGTGATACCTCTGAGAATTGGCTGTAGCATGAGCGTATTAACTACATCAGTGGACTGACCAATTCACTTGTAATTTAATATTTGAGCAGGAAGCAGGTCACTGGGTGTTTTCAATGAAGGGTGTATTATACTCCTGATCTCTTCTTGCTTCCCTGTGTACTTTCTGGCTGCCATAAGGTTAGCGACATCCCTTCACTATGTCTTTCTACCATGATGTTTCTAACTTGCTAAAGGCCTGAAAGCAGTGACACAAGTGGGCCATGAACACAACCCTATTGATCTGTAAGCCAAATACATTCTTCCTGTTTTTAAGTTGTTTATAATGAAAAGTGAATTAATACAATGGCCTAAGTGTTGTCATGATGTAAATAATTAAAGCTAATGGTTTTAAACCCACTAAAGAGTGCTACTGACATATATTGATATTTGATTTGAATCACTGGGGATGTTGTAAGATGTTAGGACTTAATATGGACTTTGAAATATTTATTATCTCTTTGATAATTTATTGTCTATTTGTTCTTAGACTGACCTCAAATCCATGTTCCTTTTATTTCAGTTTCCCAAGTGATTGTTTTGCAAGTCAAAGTCACTAGTTCAGCTATAAAATGTGTTTTTTAATATAAAATTTAAGTTTACTTATAAATGAGTTTTTTCTATGTCTTTGGTTTATCCAAAGCCAGAGGAACATCTGCCTCTTCTTCCTACAACACCTCACCACATACATTTTTCTGAAGAATTTCAGACCAATTTGTTTTGCAGAATTTATCAGCTATAATCTAGTTCAAATCTTGAGTTCATCACATCAAGGATATGAATTATGAGGTCACTTAGATTACTGAGTAATTAATATAAGATGGTCATGATAATTTAATAAAGCAGTTTGTTTTAAACTATTGTGCTAAATTGATCATGAATCAGGGCAACAAGAAAATATAAACAAAAGCTAATTATATATATACACACATATGTACTTTTACAGTCATGGAAAATTTAAGATGATACCTAGACTTAGGAAGTCTTTTCAAGTACTCTACTTAAATTTTATCCCATTTAGTATACTCCATCTGGGTTTATTTCAGAATATCTTCAAATGCGAACTCATTTTCAAAGTCCCCATAAATCTATATGTAGATACACACACACACACACACACACACACACACACACACACACACACACCCTGCTAGTAAGACATTCAAATTTTGCTGGCTTTGGGTTTCAGATTTAAATTACAAAAGCTGAAACCCCGAGGGCCATCAGAAAGAATAGAAACAAGCAACTTCTAGAGATAGGAGGTGGAGGGACCCTCCAGAATGTATCAGAGACCTGGGAGGTAAGAAACTCTCAAGACTCAAAGTGAGGGACTTTAGATGAATACCTTACAGTGGGGAGAGGGAACTTATAGAGCCCACCTTTGTTAGAAAGACAGGGCATCCAGTGAGGGAGAGGCTTGCCATCCCAAAGTCAAAACTCTGATTCATAATTGTTCCTGTCTGAAGGAACTTCAGGGATGGCAATGGAGAGGAGCCTGGGGAATAGGAGGTCCAGTGACAGGCCCAAAATGGGATCCAGCTCAAGAAGAGGTTCCAAGGTCTGATACTATTACTGAGGCTATGGAGCACTCACAAAAGGTGACCTATCATGACTGCCCTCTGAAAGACCCAATAAGCAGTTGAAAGAGTTAGATGCAGATAGTTGCATCCAACCAATGAACAGAAGCTGCTGACCCCTGTGATTGAATAAAGGAAAAGCTGGAAGAAGCTGAGGAGGGTGACCTTGTAGGAGGACCAGCAGTCTCAATTAATGTGGACCCCCAAGATCTTTCAAACACTGGACTATCAAACAAACAGCATACACCAGCTGATATGAGGCCCCCAACACATATACATCAGAGGACTACTCAGTCTGGGTTCAATCAGAGAACATGCACCTAACCCTCAAGAGACTGGTGGCCCCAAAGAGTGGGGAGGTCTGGTGGGGTGGGAACATTCTCATGTAAACAGGGGCATGAGAAGGAGGTAAGGGATGTGGAACAGTCAGAGTGTGGACCAGGAGGGGAATAAAATCGGGAGTGTAAGAAAAAAAAAGATTAAATAAAAAATTTAAAAAAACTTACAGAACCCAACAATACAACAATAGTGAATATAATTACTTTCCCCATGTATTTTTGGAAGTTCTTACTGATTTCGAGCTACATTCCTGCTGGTCACCAGAATCTCCTATTCTAAAGAGTTGTGTCTTTGCCAACATAGTCATCATTCTCACTTTTGTGGTTATCTTGTACTTGGTGCCTTTGGTGAATCTAGATTCATGGTAATCATTCTTGGGGACAACTATTTTCCAGTCCTAACAGTCATCTCCAAATTTTCTTGGAGGCCATAATACCAAGACTACAGTCATACATGTTGTGTTTCTACTATTCAATAGAAGTGAAACAAATAAATAAACAGAACCAAAACCAAAACCAAAACCAAAACCAAACCCAAAACCAAAACCAAAACCAAAACCAAAACCAAAACCAAAACCAAAACCAAAACCAAAACCAAAACCAAAACCAAAAACCAAAACCAAAACCAAGCCAAAGCAAAGCAAAGCAAAGCAAAGCAAAGCAAAGCAAAGCAAAGCAAAGCAAAGCAAAGCAAAGCAAAACAAAGCAAAACAAAACAAAACAAAACCCTTCCCTCATATTTCTTTCCTGACTTGACTTGAAAAAGACAAGCTAGGGAATCAACTTTGTTCGAAAGCCTAAGTGAATGTTTGCTTCTTCTCTGAAGATGATGTATCCATTATTACTGTATCAAACTTAAATATATGCTTCCCCACCATGTAGATGTACATCTATGACTGACATAATTTGCTTTTGAGTGAGTAGGATGGCCATTTTTACTAATTCTGAAGCAACTGGCATTTGTTCATCCTGTTTTATTCATACAACTGCTTGAAGAGCCATCTTCTTAGCAGTACAAATTAGGCTATTACTATGATGTGACTTGAAAACACTCATCATTTCTTGGATAAAGTTTTGCTTTTCTGCAATTAATTGTAGAGGGAAGAAATGGACCTTTTTCTCACTTATGTTTAAATGCATAGGCCCAAATGGAATGCTCAGAGCTTCATACACAGGGAACAAAGCATATGAGGTTCCACTTATTAGTTGGACTCATAGAGCTATCAGCATTCTGATCAGAAAATGTTTTCCTGTGCTATTGTGTTCTAAACAATTCCCCACGTTTTCTTCTGTCAGGTTTAGTATATCTGGTTTTGTGTTGAGACCTTTGATGCATTTGGTTTGAGTTTGTGCAGGGTGATAAATAGTTAACTATTTGCATCTTTCCACGTGTACCCATCCAATTTGACTGGCACCATTTGTCGAAGCTGCTGTCTTTTCTCCTGGTGTGTGTTTCTGGTTCCTTCCTTCCTTCCTTCCTTCCTTCCTTCCTTCCTTCCTTCCTTCCTTCCTTCCTTCCTTCCTTCCTTCCTTCCTTCCTCCCTCCCTCCCTCCCTCCCTCCCTCCTTTCCTTCCTTCCTTCCTTCCTTCCTTCTTTCTTTCTTTCTTTCTTTCTTTCTTTCTTTCTTTCTTTCTTTACTTCTTTCTTTCTTTTTCTTACAAGATATCAGTGGGTGTCTGGACTTATGACTTCTTCAATTTAATTACATTGGTCGATTTGAATATTTTGTGCCAATATCATGCTGTTTTTTTTTTTAATTTTGTTTGTGCTTTTTCTTTTTACTATAACTCTGCTGTACAATTCAAGGTCAGGAATGGTGATGTCTCACACGGTTCTTTTTTCATTCAGAATCGTTTTAAGTTATTTTGGGTTATTTTTGTTTTCTTTTTTTTTAATTAGGTATTTTCCTCGTTTACATTTTCAATGCTATCCCAAAAGTCCCCCATACCCACCCCCCCAATCCCCTACACACCCACTCCCCCTTCTTGGCCCTGGGGTTCCACTGTACTGGGGTATATAAAGTTTGCAAGTCCAATGGGCCTCTCTTTGCAGTGATGGCTGACTAGGCCATCTTTTGATACATATGCAGCTAGAGACAAGAGCTCCGGGGTACTGGTTAGTTCATATTGTTGTTCCACCTATAGGGTTGCAGTTCTCTTTAGCTCCTTGGGTACTTTCTCTAGCTTCTCCATTTGGAGCCCTGTGATCCATCCAATAGCTGACTGTGATCATCCACTTCTGTGTTTGCTAGGCCCCGGCATAGTCTCAAAAGAGACAGCTATATCTGGGTCCTTTCAGCAAAATCTTGCTAGTGTATGCAATGATGTCAGCTTTTGGAAGCTGATTATGGGATGGATCCCTGCATATGGCAATCACAAGATGGTCCATCCTTTAGTCACAGCTCCAAATTTTGTCTCTGTAACAACTTTCATGGGTGCCTTGTTCCCATTTCTAAGAAGGAGCAAAGTGTCCACACTTTGGTATTCGTTCTTCTTGAATTTCATGCGTTTAGCAAACTGTATCTTATATCTTGGGTATCCTAAGTTTCTGGGCTAATATCCACTTATCAGTGAGTACATATTGTGCGAGTTCCTTTGTGATTGGGTTGCCTCACTCAGGATGATGCCCTCCAGGTCCATCCATTTGCCTAGGAATTTCATAAATTCATTTTTTTTAATAGCTGAGTAATACTCCATTGTGTAAATGTACCACATTTTCTGTATCCATTCCTCTGTTGAGGGGCATCTGGGATCTTTCCAGCTTCTGGCTATTATAAATAAGGCTGCTATGAACATAGTGGATCATGTGTCCTTCTTACCAGTTGGGACATCTTCTGGATATATGCCCAGGAGAGGTATTGCTGGATCCTCCAGTAGTACTATGTCCAATTTTGTGAGGAACCACCATACTGATTTCCAGAGTGGTTGTACAAGCTTGCAATCCCACCAACAATGGAGGAGTGTTCCTCTTTCTCCACATCCTCGCCAGCATCTGCTGTCACCTGAATTTTTGATCTTAGCCATTCTGACTGGAGTGAAGTGGAATCTCAGGGTTGTTTTGATTTGCATTTCCCTGATGATTAAGGATGTTGAACATTTTTTCAGGTGCTTCTTTACCATTCGGTATTCCTCAGGTGAGAATTCTTTGTTCAGTTCTGAGCCCCATTTTTTAATGGGGTTATTTGATTTTCTGGAGTCCACCTTCTTGAGTTCTTTATATATATTGGATATTAGTCCCCTATCTGATTTGGGATAGGTAAAGATCCTTTCCCAATCTGTTGGTGGCCTTTTTGTCTTATTGACGGTGTCTTTAGCCTTGAAGAAGCTTTGCAATTTTATGAGGTCCCATTTATGGATTCTCGATCTTACAGCACAAGCCATTGCTGTTCTATTCAGGAATTTTTTCCCCTGTACCCATATCTTTGAGGCTTTTCCCTACTTTCTCCTCTATAAGTTTCAGTGTCTCTGGTTTTATGTGGAGTTCCTTAATCCACTTAGATTTGACCTTAGTACAAGGAGATAGAAATGTGTCAATTCACATTTTTCTACATGATAACCGCCAGTTGTGCCAGCACCATTTGTTGAAAATGCTGTCTTTTTTCCACTGGATGGTTTTAGTTCCCTTGTCAAAGATCAAGTGACCATAGGTGTGTGGGTTCATGTCTGGGTCTTCAATTTTGTTCCATTGGTCTACTTGTCTGTCACTATACCAATACCATGCAGTTTTTATCACAATTGCTCTGTAGTAAAGCTTTAGGTCCAGCACGGTGATTCCACCAGAGGTTCTTTTATCCTTGAGAAGAGTTTTTGCTATCCTAGGTTTTTTTGTTATTTCAGATGAATCTGCTGATTGCCCTTTCTAATTCGTTGAAGAATTGAGTTGAAATTTGGATGGGGATTGCATTGAATCTGTAGATTGCTTTTGGCAAGATAGCCATTTTTACAATGTTAATCCTGCCAATCCATGAGCATGGGAGATCTTTCCATCTTCTGAGATCTTCTTTAATTTCTTTCTTCAGAGACTTGAAGTTCTTATCATACAGATCTTTCACTTCCTTATTTAGAGTCACACCAAGTTATTTTATATTATTTATGACTATTTAGAAGGGTGTTGTTTCCCTAATTTCTTTCTCAGCCTGTTTATCCTTTGTGTAGAGAAAGGTCATTGACTTGTTTGAGTTAATTTTATATCCAGCTACTTCATTGAAGCTGTTTATCAGGCTAAGGAGTTCTCTGGTGGAATTTTTAGGGTCACTTATATATACTATCATATCATCTGCAAAAAGTGATATTTTGACTTCTTCCTTTCCAATTTGTATCCCCTTGATCTCCTTTTCTTGTCTAATTGCTCTGGCTAGGACTTCAAGTACAATGTTGAATAGGTAGTGCGAGAGTGGACATCCTTGTCTAGTCCCTGATTTTAGTGGGATTGCTTCCAGTTTCTCACCATTTACTTTGATGTTGGCTAATGGTTTGCTGTAGATTGCTTTTATCATGTTTAGGTATGGGCCTTTAATTCCTGATCTTTCCAAGACTTTTATCATGAATGGGTGTTGGATTTTGTCAAATGCTTTCTCAGCATCTAAGGAGATGATCATGTGGTTTTTGTCTTTGAGTTTGTTTATATACTGGATTACGTTGATGGATTTCCGTATATTGAACCATCCTTGCATCCCTGGGATGAAACCTACTTGGTCAGGATGGATGATTTTTTTGATGTGTTCTTGGATTCGGTTAGCAAGAACTTTATGGAGGATATTTGCATCGATATTCATAAGAGAAATTGGTCTGAAGTTCTCTATCTTTGTTGGGTCTTTTTGTGGTTTAGGTATCAGAGTAATTGTGGCTTCATAGAATGAGTTGGGTAGAGTACCTTCCATTTCTATTTTGTGGAATAGTTTGTGAAGAACTGGAATTAGGTCTTCTTTGAAGGTCTGATAGAACTCTGCACTAAACCCATTTGGTCCTGGGCTTTTTTTTTGGTTGAGAGACTGTTAATGACTGCTTCTATTTCTTTAGGGGATATAGGACTGTTTAGATTATTAACCTGATCTTTATTTAGCTTTGTTACCTGGTATCTGTCTAGAAACTTGTCCATTTCATCCAGGTTTTCCAGTTTTGTTGAGTATAGCCTTTTGTAGAAGGATCTGATGGTGTTTTGGATTTCTTCAGGATCTGTTGTTATGTCTCCCTTTTCATTTCTTATTTTGTTAATTAGGATGCTTTCCCTGTGCCCTCTAGTGAGTCTGGCTAAGGGTTTATCTATCTTGTTGATTTTCTCAAAGAACCAGCTCCTTGATTGGTTGATTCCTTGAATAGTTCTTCTTGTTTCCACTTGGTTGATTTCACCCCTGAGTTTGATTATTTCTTGCCTTCTACTCCTCCTGAGTGAATTTGCTTCCTTTTGTTCTAGAGCTTTTAGGTGTGTTGTCAAGCTGCTAATGTGTGCTCTCTCTAGTTTATTTTTGGAGGCACTCAGAGCTATGAGTTTTCCTCTTAGGAATGCTTTCATTGTGTCCCATAAGTTTGGGTATGCTGTGGCTTCATTTTCATTAAACTCTAAAAAGTCCTTAATTTCTTTCTTTATTCCTTCCTTGACCAAGTTATCATTGAGAAGAGTGTTGTTCAGTTTCCACGTGAATGCTGGCTTTCTATTAGTTATTTTGTTATTGAAGATCAGCCTTGGTCCATGGTGATTTGATAGGCTGCATGGGACAATTTCAATAATTTTGTATATGTTGAGGCTTGTTTTGTGACCAATTATGGGGGTAAATTTTGGAGAAGGTACCATGGGGTGCTGAGAAGAAGGTATATCCTTTTGTTTTAGGATATAATGTTCTGTAGATATTTGTTAAGTCCATTTGTTTCATCACTTCTGTTAGTTTCACTGTGTCCCTGTTTAGTTTCTGATTCCATGATCTGTCCATTGGTGAAAGTGGTGTGTTGAAGTCTCCCACTATTATTGTGTGAGGTGCAATGTGTGCTTTGAGCTTTACTAAAGTTTCTTTAATGAATGTGGGTGCCCTTGCATTTGGAGCATATATATTCAGAATTGAGAGTTTCTCTTGGAGGATTTTACCTTTGATGAATATGAAGTGCCCCTCCTTGTCTTTTTTGATTATTTTGGGTTGGAAGTCGATTTTTTTAGATATTAAAATGACTACTCCAGCTTGTTTCTTCATACCATTTGCTTGGAAAATTGTTTTCCAGCCTTTCATTCTGAGGTAGTTTCTATGTTTTTCTCTGAGATGAGTTTCTTGTAAGCAGCAAAATGTTGGGTCTTGTATGTTTAGCCAGTTTCTTAGTCTATGTCTTTTTATTGGGGAGTTGAGTCCATTGATATTAAGAGATATTAAGGAAAAGTAATTGTTGCTTTCTGTTATTTTTGTTGTTAAAGTTTGCATTTTGTTCTTGTGGCTGTCTTCTTTTAGGTTTGTTGAGGGATTACCTTCTTGTTTTTTCTAAGGCGTGGTTCCCGTCCTTGTATTGGTTTTTTTTCTGTTATTATCCTTTGAAGGGCTGGATTCGTGGAGAGATAATGTGTGAATTTGGTGTTGTCGTGGAATACTTTGGTTTCTCCCTCTATGTTAATTGAGAGTTTGGCTGGGTATAGTAGCCTGGGCTGGAATTTGTGTTCTCTTAGTGTCTGTCGAACATCTGTCCAGGCTCTTCTGGCCTTCATAGTCTCTGGTGAAAAATCTGGTGTAATTCTGATAGGCTTGCCTTTATACATTACTTGACCTTTTTCCCTTACTGCTTTTAGTATTCTATCTTTATTTAGTGCATTTGTTGTTCTGATTATTATGTGTCAGGAGGAATTTCTTTTCTGGTCCAGTCTATTTGGAGTTCTGTAGGCTTCTTGTATGTTCATTGGCATCTCTTTCTTTAGATTTGGGAAGTTTTCTTCAATAATTTTGTTGAAGATGTTTGCTGGTCCTTTGAGTTGAAAATCTTCATTCTCATCCACTCCTATTATCCATAGGTTTGGTCTTCTCATTGTGTCCTGGATTTCATGGATGTTTTGAGTTAGGATCTTTTTGCATTTTCCATTTTCTTTGATTGTTGTGCCTATGTTCTCTATAGAATCTTCTGCGCCTGAGATTCTCTCTTCCATCTCTTGTATTCTGTTGCTGATCTATGGTTCCAGATTTCTTTCCTAGGGTTTCTATCTCCAGCGTTGCCTCACTTTGGGGTTTCTTTATTGTGTCTACTTCTCTTTATAGGTCTTGGATGGTTTTATTCAGTTCCATCACCTGTTTCTTTGTGTTTTCGTGCAATTCTTTAAGGGATTTTTGTGTTTCCTCTTTAAGTCTTCTACTTGTTTAGCAGTGTTCTCCTGTATTTCTTTAAGTGAGTTATTTAAGTCCTTCTTGATGTCCTTTACTATCATCATGAGATATGCTTTTAAATCCAGGTCCAGCTTTTCAGGTGTGTTTGGGTGCTCTGGACTGGGTGAAGTGGGAGTTCTGGGCTCTGATGATGGTGAGTGGTCCTGGTTTCTGTTAGTAAGATTCTTATGTTTACCTTTCGACATCTGGTAATCTCTGGAGTTAGTTGTTATAGTTGTCTCTGTTTAGAGATTGTTCCTCTGGTGATTTTGTTACCCTCTATGAGCAGACCTGGGAGACTAGCTCTCTCCTCTGAGTTTCAGTGGTCAGGGCAGTCTCTGCAGGCAAGGTCTCCTCTTTCAGGAAGGTGCACAGTTATCTGGTGTTTGGCCCAAAACAGGATCTTTCCCAGAAGCTGTGTTGCTTTGGCCTGTCACAGAAGCCGTTGTTTCAGTAGTCCACACTCTCACCTGTGTAGACTACTTTCCACGGAGTCCTAGAACCAAGGTGGCTCCCGCAGAACCTGAGGCAGAAGCCTCTCGGGCCGGGCGGACACCTGTGCTCTGACCAGGAAGGTGGCCGGTTGTCTGGAGCCGAAAATGGTGCTGCCTCAGAGGCTCTGTGGCTCTAGCCTGTCCCAGAGACTGCTGGCCTCTGTATTGCACACTCTCACTTGTGCAGACTGCCCTCCGTGGAGTCCCGGAACCAAGCTGGCTCCTGCGGAACCTGAGGCAGAAGCCTCTCTATTTTTATTTCATGTGAAGCTGAAAAAATTGTCCTTTCAATATTTGTGAAGAATTATGTTGAAATTTTGTTAAGGACCATATTGAATCTGAGATATTTTTACTATGTTAATGCTACTGATCAATGAGCATGGAAGATCTTTCCATCTTCTGATATATTCTTCAAATTTGTCTTTAAGGTCTTAAAGGTTTTGTTATACATATATTTTGCTTGGTTGATTAGAATTACTCCCAAGATATTTTATTATTTTGTTAAATTTTATTGAGGATATTGTGGAAGATATTGTTTCTCTGATTTCTTTCTTAACCCATTTGCCATTTGTATATAGAAAGGCTACTGATTTTTGTGTTTTCATTTTGAATCCTGCAACATTGCTGAAAGTGTTTATCCACTGTATGATATTCAAGTGAAATTTTTATGGTCCGTTATGTATACCACACTATCATATGAAAATAAGAAGACTTTGACTCCTTCCCTTCCAATTTTTATTCTTTTGATCTCCTTCATTTGTCTTGTTGCTCTAGCTAAAACTTCAAGTACTTTATTGAATATGTATGGAAAGAGCGGATAACTGTATCTTACTCCTGAATATAGTGATAATGCTTTCAAGTTCTGTTCATTTAGGTTGATGTTGAGGCATTTCTTTTATATCTTCTGTCTCTCTAGTTTGTCATGAACAAGTATTGGCTTTGTCAAAGACCCTTTTCTTGTGTGTGTCTAATGAGACTCACTTCTGAGTAAATGAAACAAAGAGACAGAGTCCCTGGATGTTCTCTAGATCCATTTCAAATTTGTGTTTCAGTTACAATGATCCCTAGATGTTGCTCCACAAACATGTATGTACACTCAAATCCTGTTGGCATCAGCCAGCAGGTGGCACAGGGAGCAGGTTGTGTTACTTCTATAACTTGGGCCTGCATTTCCAGGATTATCAAGGCTGGCTCCCATAGTCAGCTTCATCTGCTAGACTATGACTTCTGCTCTTGAGTTCTAGTAATATGTCACACTCCTCTCTCCCTTCCTTCTGCAGTTGGTAATAGAGTATAGCTGTCAGAAATCTCTGAAGAAACTCACCAGCACTTGTTAGCTCTCCTATTTGATTTTATGTATACTTCTCCTGCATATATGTCTATTATGACATATGGCCCACAGAGGCTAGAATGAAGCTTGGAATCAATTAGAAATGGAGGTGTAACTGGTGGATGCTGCCACAAGGGTGCCAGGAAAGAAGTTTTGTTTGTTTCTATCATTTTGGTAAAGGTATTTATTTTTTAAGGACAGGCAATATTTTTTTTCTGGTGAGACACAAGTTCTCTGGTAGTTGTATTATCTCCAACATTTCATTTAAAGAAATATTAAAAAGTAAATGAATTAAAAATACACTTATATGATATGCAATTCATATACTACAAGTGAATAAAGGTCAAAATAATAATTTTTATTCATACTTCTCTGTCAGTTTTGTCCAATGAAAGCATGCAACCAAATTTATTGTTTGACTTGAAAATAGCGTGAACAAACACACACACACACACACACACACACACACACACACACACTCATACACATACACAAAATCACCCACCAATTTAAGCCAGTAGTTACTAGAGACCATGGTTTTTTCTAATAATATATTGCAATTTTTATATCATGACATTAGCTACATTAAAAGTCACACAATCAGAAGATGGCCTAGTTGGCCATCATTGGAAAGAGAGGCCCATTGGTCGTGCAAACTTTATATGCCTCAGTACAGGGGATCGCCAGGGCCAGGAGGTGGGAGTGGGTGGGGGAATGTGTGGGGGACTTTTGGGATATCATTGGAAATGTAAATGGAATAAATACCTAATAAAACTGTATAAAACTGTATAAAAATATATAAAAATGTCACACAATTCTTCTGGGTTGTAGCACAATATTCTCTTATATTTATTTGTTCCAACAGCTGATGATTTTTGGATTGATCACAACACTATGCTATTGCTAGTGAGCTGTAGATTATTCCTGCACATATGCTATTATTTACAACAGTCTTTATCTAAATATACACTTGCTTTACTTAAAGTTGTATACATTTTATTACTTTTTACAAAATTCACTGCAACTAGTATCCTCAGCTCTATTTTCTATTATTTATATGTAACACATATTAGTGTGTCAATAAAAAGTTATCCGAAGTGAATATGATAATCTTTGATCTAGATTTTACAGTGCACCTTGTGGTCCTTCATGTACTCAACAGGTAAAACTGTAAAGAGAGTTCAGCAGAAGACTCTAAGCAAATCTTACTTTCACTTGCACCATCACATCGGAGTGGGAAGTATCTTTCAGTTATCACTTACAGAAGAATTCTCCCCACACAGTTCTTCCTCCTTCTGAGACATAAGATGCAACATTCTCCTTGCACTGTGACACCAGTGATAGGTGATGAGTGTGACATGCCTTTGAATGGTGTTAATTTTTAGACAATTATGTATGTTCCTTTGAATAATGTACCAAATATTAATAGTATAGTCACTTTGTAGAGGTTCAAGTGAAGATACAAGAGGCAGAAATGTACAAATGTACACAACTCAAAAAAAAAGAGAATTGGAGGAGCTCAAAAATCATCTTTATACTGAAGAACTTACATTTTTCTTCTTTCTTTTTCTTTTCTTTTCTTTACTTTTTTTTTTTTTTTTTTTTTTTTAGATGGAGTTTCTCCGTGCATCCCTGGCTGTTCTGGAACTCACTCTGTAGACCAGGCTACCCTTGAACTCATAGAGTTCTGCCTGAATCTGCTGCCCAAGTGCTGGGATTAAAGGTATGCACCATCCTAGTCCTGCTATTTGTTTTTTGTTTTTTGTTTGTTTTAAATTTCAGGTGAAAGTAATACTTTTTAGGAGAAAAGAAGACAAATTGCATTTAAAAATATTTGTTTTGATCTTTTGTGACAAATTGAAAAATTAGTGGAGAATTAGAAAGAATATGACTAATAAATACATATAATTATATGCATTTATATATTATTTTACATATTAATAAATATATAGTTGGTTACATATAATAAATTTATCTTCTATACTATGTTTGGAGATATAAATATATTGTGATATTATATTCATATTTTTTACATTTTTAACATTTTATACTCTTTCCTGTGTATTTGAGTCTCACCTGATTATCATATCCTTTAAACATAAAATATTTGTTGAATACATACTTATATTTTTATTGACAGTTTCATACATTTTTATAATATGCTCTGATTATTCTCTCCCTTGAGCTCTTTAGACCAGAAGTAGCCTGCATACTGGCACAATAAACATAGGTACTATTAAAATACAAGTGTGTCATCGACCCTTTAAAGAACTGACTCAGATAACATCAGTTTCAGATGTTTTCTGTCCCAAAGGAAGTACCCAAAATAAGAAAATATGTTCAAATTTATCATGAGACAAATTATGAGAAAAAGGGTCTGGATATCAAGAGCAGAATATTCAGTTTTGAAAACCACAAAGATCATGTTGAGGGCAATGATCTAAGAATTGAACTAATTACAAGTCATTCTGAAAGACGAAGGGACTACAGGCCATGAGAAGATAAGAATAAGGTCAATAGTGTATGGAAACAAAACTTATTTATTTTTGAAGAACATTTTATTACCAAGGGGTAGTTCAGAACTCTATACACCATGTGCTAACCACGGTGACAAAGCTCAAATTATGATTGAGATGAATTACAGCGTAGGCCATGGGCCTAAAATATACTAAGTGGCTGCAGTCAGGATCTTTTATGACTTAAGAATGTTGGAGGAGAGAACAACACTGAAAACTGAAAGCAGTGCATATGTGACTAAATTAAAATGTGACTAAATTAAACGGTTACTCTTCTAACTTATGAGGAACAAGCTGGTCTTGCAAGAATATGGGGGAGGGAGGGCTGGGAACTGGAGATTAGCAAACTGAAAAGCACCAGTGCAGAGAATCTTAAGTGAACATAAATATTGGCACTCTTAAAGGACAAAAACACTTAGAATGTGGTTACTTGCAAGTATATAACTGAGACAACTTGAAAATTCCATCAATGAATAAAATGAATAAATGTAATACAGAACATGGGAAAAATAAGATACTGGACATAAATATGGTAGATGGAGGTTAGCTCTCAGCTGCATCATTTGCTAGTCATGTGACAAGAGCAAAGTTATTTTAACTCCATAGATCCCAAATTCCCCATCTGCATTCTGTCTTAGCAAAACAACATGTCATGAGTCTTTGTAGGAATGAAATACAGATCCACAAACATTAGCATTATTCTTTGAGGGAAAAGAGAAAAACAAGGGTTGGTGAACATTGTGTGTGGAAATAGAGACTAAATTTGGACAGATTGTCAATATTCATTAGGACAGTAAATTACAATGGGAAAGAAACAAGAAGTGGGTTTAGAGAAATGTATTTCAGGGAGCACCTAGCAGACAGCTTCAATGAACACAGTGTGCCTGACCTGCGTACGTGGGAACTGTGTCTGCTCAGTGTGTCCTTAGAACATTGTTTTGGTAGTGTGAGAAAGCAAAGAACAGCTATGCTGTTAGGTTTGAATACTTTCTTCCTAAGATTCAAATGGCACCAGTAATAGACGAAGTAACTGATTGACATATTCACATGGAAATGGAATATGTGCTTATACCTCATAGAGATAGACCAACACCTTAATTACTAAGCATCATAGAGCAAAAGACACAATAGCCAACTGGTAAACCAAAACCAGAGAGAATGAGGGAGGGGGGAGAAGTATGAATCTCTAATTTATGTGAGAAAAATAAAATGTTCGCACTTATCTTTGGGTAGTAGTTTGTATATTCTGTGTAGATTGAATATTTAAATGAAAAGACTTTTATTATTATTTATGGATATAGTACCATACCCTGAATGAAAGTGTAAAACTGCCTATATTGTTCCCACTGCATATTGTAACATTCCACTTACTCATTCATGTTAATAAAATAAAATAGGAACCTCCACTGTTGTCCTGCTTTGCATCCACTGCATCCTTGGAGAGAATCTCGGGAGCCATCCAGAGTTCTTAGGCACAGAAGGTGGGGTTCTCTGTTCCCTCCCTCTGCTCTGCTCCCAGCACGCCTTTCACTCTCTCGTTCTTTGATTGTGATGGTGTTGTTTTTCTCTATTCTGTTCTTTTCTGGGTATGGAAGCATAAACGCTGAATTAATCCAACTTAGGTAGCCCTTAGGATAATTTTTTAAGCAGCAGGAAATGGGCTATCTAGCTGCGCAGATAATGATATCAGCTGCTTCCTTCCAAAACAACAGGTGCTTTGGCAGAAAATGTATGTCATCACACTGGGACGATGACATCAGTTCATACTTCAGCTTAATTATAAACCACCTCCATTAATCCTCCAGTAATTAAACATTTTGTGTGTATTGCAAGGTGAAATGTAAAGTTAAAGGTGCCCTGTAATTCATCACAGGATTTAAGAAAGCATTTTCTTCACAGGGTATTTCCTTTACACAACAAAACAGATATTTCCAAAATCTTTGTGCCATACTAGAAAACTATTTTTTTTCTTCTTTTAGAAAATTATAAACACAAAGGTAATTAATAAAATGTAACATTTTTATATGTAGTATTCATTTAAGAATACAAGGAACAAAGTAGTTAATGCAGGCTTTATATGATTCAGAATTAATAAAAAAACTCTTTAATTATTTAAAATATTAAATATTCAGGGAAACAAAAGTATTACTATTTTAGTTTTGTATTTTCAACAAAAAACATGAAATATGCTTATTTGTAATTTAATAAAAATATCTAAACTAGTTACACTGATGAGTGTCATAAATATTAGAAATTTAGGTGCTTTGTTAAGCATGAAACAATTTTTATAGATATGTGGATCATTGCTTAAATTTTCAATATTTAAAATTTTTCATGGGAACATTTTGGTGCTATGATTAACATAATGAGATGCAAAATGATATTATAATACATAAAACTTTTCTTGCTTCAAAATATAAATACAATAAATACGAAGCATACTGGATCTTCCTTTTAGCTTTAAGAGATAAGGCTGTCAATTTATTTGAAATTGTTGTTTTCTTCAGGGGTCACAAAGCTTCTAAGCAAACTGTTTATGAGGAATATGAGTATCTAAAAACCTAACCACTCAAGAATCAATCTATTCTTCATTTGCGACCAGATAAGGCCCATATTGGCATCTTTGAAATTTCTGCACACAGCGCTTAACAATTTAGCTAACATGATTTTTGTGGAATGACAGAACAGCGTTTAATACAATTGTTCCCATTAAGAAATAGCTGTTCCCGAAGATCTTAGTTATTCACTGTATTATTCACTGTATATCCATTTAAAAGTCCACCTTCAGATAGAAATGGAGTAATCTCTGGGGTGTTGCCAAATACATCATTCACTCTTTATCACAAAGCTGTCATAACAAGCTGCAGAAAATTGTTCTTAAATAGATTAGTTTTAAAAAAACGTAACCAGTTAACAAGACTTTCTCTCTTTGTAGATGCAAAATGATAAATCCATATAAGAAGAGTTTTATTTTTTACAAGTGAAACTTAGGCTGGAATTTTTTTTTTTTTTTTTTTTTTTTTGTGGATTTAGTTGGAGCATTTGGGGGAGCATATGGAGCTCTCTGCGGCGCCACGGGACCACGCGGTTATGAAATCTGATCAGTGCTTCCCCAGTGACAGCTGTGCCTTTACACCATCAGAAAATTTTCAGACTTCTAATTTGTCATAACTACCTCCTGTGGAAAGGAAATATGTTATGTAGCCAAACAAAAATTTTTTTAGTGCTCAGCCCTATAAACAGTTAATTCCTAAGCTTCATTTTTTGTGGTTCATTGATGCAACTCTCACACCAAAAACATACAGAGCCATCAAAAGCTAGGGCGAGCTACTGTTGCCCTACCCACTCAAAAAGCATTCTAATGGCAATGATTCTAGAGAAAGATTCTGTCACAGAGTTTAGCAGTTTAAAGACATTGAACTCTTGATTGATCTCAAAAACCCACTGAAAGCATTGAGAGGTTTTAGTCTGGATTCTCTGAACACTTGTCTCTCTCTTCATCAAACACTCTTTGGAGTGGCTGAATATTATGTTGTACCTCTTAGGCCCTGCTTCTTTTTACATGGAGAGTCTGAAGTCTTGTAGTTACTTCTACCTCTTAGCTTGTCATGCCTTGATCCAGCCACTCTAGGAAGAAGTATTTACTCTTCTCCCATTTGAACACTCATGCAGGGTTCCATGTTGTCAGTCTTCTTATAGCCCCACTGTGGAGAGAGACAATGGGATGCAATTTGGATGTTATCAACCCAACTGTCATTGAAGACGCAACTTCAAGTTTGACATCAGCATCTATTTCTGGACATTTGTTTGTTTGGGAGTTTTTTGAAGGGTCACCTCATTAGACGAATGAAATATTCACGTATACTTCCCCTTGCTAAATAGGTGAGTCTCACCACCTTTACTCTACATATAATCAAGATAAACGTCATGGGTGTCTTTCCTTTTACTTTAGGTTAGCTGTGCAGGCATTAGCACTACATATACTCTTCCTTCATTGTTCAGTGTTTCATGCCCATTACTAAGTGTAGAACAAAATCTTCTATAATATCAAGAATGACTCACATGTGCAAACATATTCTGCATTCCTCTTATATCTTGTAGGACATAATAAGCAAATGAAATAGTAAGTTATCATAACTAAATGAATTTAAATCTAAATAAATTAAATGGACGAACTAGCTCACATATCAACTGATTAAAATAGCTTCACGGTAGAGACAGTGTTTATTATTGCCATTTTTAAGATAAGGAAAACAATACACCACTGAGGTAAAAAAAAATTATAGTAGATTTAGAGGTTGAAACCATTTTGTCCTATGTGGTACCAATGCTCATCAGCATGAGGAAGTATGGAAGACTCAATATGGAATCTGAACTTGACATTGATAAAAGATAAATGGACACGAGTTCTATTAGTTCTTCCAATTGACCTAGCTCATGACACTAACAGGGCTGCTTGCAGAGTCTTGGTTGTTATATCTTTAACATAACAGGATGAGACTGGTAATATCTTTTTCACAATAAAATTGTATGCTCTAGATTACAATATAGAGCCATTTGTGAGGACATAAATAATTTTACATATGCTGTTTATCTCTAACTTCCCATTTCCTCATGGTTAATACTTTGTACTGACAGAAGAGGGACAGTAAATCAGTCAAATAATCACATCAAAGCCACGATAATAGTCTATTTCTTTCCAACTCTACATCGATATCCTTAGAATGCATCTATTTAAATCTTATTTAATCTGCAACTAAAACTTAGATACAAATTTGAGGCTGTGGAAATAGTTGTTCTGATAAAGTGGTTATTCCACAAGCATAAAACAAACTTGTGAAACCACCATTGGGGAAGTAGAGACAGGTCATGCCTAAGTCAAGCTTTAGGCCAAGGAGTGACCCTGTCTGGAACAAACAAATAAAAGAAAGTAGACAGCTTCAGCTTCAGAGAAACATCATTAGAGATTGACCTCTGCCTTCTAAATGAACAACACCCCCACACACATACAAATGCAAACAAAAGCAAAAGAAAAGTCTTATGTTTTGCCTAATATGATAAGACTGTGCCAGCTATAGCTTAAAAATAACATTTTCTTTAGATGAGGATGCCAAGTATTTGAATCAATTCTTTCTATTTCATTGATATCTTGAAATGTAGCTATTCTGAGAAAAGGTTAACTTTTGTCGTCACATTTTATAAGGCAAAAAGGGGCATATGAACTTTGCTGTAAGCCAGTGTACCAAGGCCATCCTAACATTATCTATCAGACCACGTGTTAGAGCATGTTGGCAAAAGGAGAACATAGCCCTGATCTGGTCCCACAGTTAGACTCTATTTGCTGTGAAGTTACTTGTTGCAAATCAATCATACACAAATAAGAAAGTATTAATATGATGGTGTCAATGTTAATGGATGGCAGTTTGGTAGAAATATGTGGCAGATACCCAGAATAAATAAATAAATGTCTCTCCAAGCAAGCACAAAGGTCTGCCTCTTTTATCTATTGACCCTCTCCTAGAATGGGGTTCAATAGAATTGGCTTGCTGGTTGATCACTCAAGTATCCATATTGAATATTCCAATTTTGTCTCTGGCTGACACAGTAGTTAAACTTGAGTACAGGAGGCAAGCTTTGATAAATTTAGATCTTTGTTGTTGAGCCCATACATAATGTTCTGTCTTTGTAGTCATGACTGATTAAGAGGAAGGTTAAATTGGTACCCATAGAGGATACCTGGTTCAGTTGACTACTATGATCTTTTTTGTCCAGGTCACTTTTGGTGAGCACTCACATAGGAAATAATTGTTTTGATTTGTTTTGCACATTCCTAGGTGTTTCTCCAACACCTCATAGTCATGAAATTGAAAATCATATCACTTCTTAAATAAGTCTCAAGAATCAATCATTATGGTCAAGGGTTCTCAAGCCAAGTCTTTGATCATCCATTATGAATCATTGTAAACTCTTACCATACTTAATAACTTAATTATTTTACTGCTATGTACGTCAAAAGCTGACACTGATATTAAGACTGTGTCCTTTTTATATCCTCTCACAGGATCTTCTACAAACAATGAGAATAAGGGAGGTCAAGGCTTCACTGAGCTGATAAATCTCATTAGTTGAATGTCTGATTTCATGGCTTCCAGTCTACTTTCCACTTAACTTTAGGACAAAATTCCACTAAGATTTTTTCCTTCTCCTCCAGTATCTAATTGTGTGTTCCTCGTTTCCTCCTGAGCTTCACCAGGAACATTTTAATATACATATATGTACTTAGAGTCTGGTTATGAAATTTTAATTATTCTCTAAAATGAGCTAGGTACTCTTTTCCATACTTCTCATTTCCTATGAACCATTAATAACAGAGTTACTGACAAAGATATTTTTACTAGAAATAGGTTCAAGGATGGGTATTTTCAAAAGAATTATGTTTCTAAAACTCCTCTGGTGTCTTCTCATTGCCAGACCCCCAAAATTGCTGGTCATAGATGCGTCTCCTTTCTCTTCACATAAGCTTGGTACTGATCTTAAAATCTTAAAAAGTAAAAAATGAATAAGGCGCACCCATGATATCTAATGTGGCCTTAAAGTTATCTAACTACTGTCTTTAATCAGATTTATAAAGTGCCTTAATAGAAACATATAGAATTATGCCTTAATAAGTAATCCCTAACTATACTTTTAGATAAATAGGCACATCCAAAAATGCACAACAGTATGTTAAGTGTAAATATGAACTTTTTTTTCCTTTAACCTTTTGTTTAAGTAGTTACAACTGGATCATCAAGGAGGTTAATGGAAACTGTAATTATATGCCAGGTGATATTAAGATTAACACTATAGATAGTTGAACCATGTAATGGGTATTTAGTAAGGTTACTCCTTAGAAATATTCCATCAAGTAGAAATAGAATGTATAAAACTTTAGTAAGCCATTCCCAGAACAAACTAAAAATCATCTTTCAGATATTAAATTAGAAAACAGATTACCCTGATACAATTATCTGTTTATACCTCTCTAACTTTCTCTGGTTAGGATGCAACGACATGACCTTCTCAAGTCATGTATCAGTTTTACCTTCCCCATTACTAGTGCACCGTTAGCAAGTTTGCTCTATTGTTTAGAAAGTGTCTTCTTTTGCTGTTTTGCCCGTGTTATTTTTGAGTAGTCACATGATTGTAGCATTCCTTCATCAACCTTTATGACAGTGCTATCACTGAGGATAGTTACTACTGACTGTACTTTACATTTTCTACAAATTAAGATATATTCATAACATTGTATTTTGAATTTTTAGATTCAGGTCTACAGAGTATCTATGATGACAGATATAGCAGATTCTGGGGGTGAGATAAATATTTAACAAATGAGCATGTGAGGAGACAGAACAGTATCAAAGATTACAGCTCTAGAGTATGTACTATGTTCTCAGAAAAAAATTTATGCAGAATATTAACCCAAATAAATAAAGAAGATGAGGTGCTGTTTTAAAAATAAGTTAGATAGGGACACAAAATAATCATGTCTAGTCTCTTGCAGAATCATGTTTTTTTTTTTAATTTTTCTCTTAAAAATTTAGCTAAATAGAGTTTGTGATTCTAACAGAAACATCTTTATTGTTCTACAGTTGCTGATAATTGAACACTTACATGTTGTTCAACCTTACCAGTGAACCCTAAAGAGGAACAACAGTAACAGAAAGTAGCACAACAGGAAAAGAATCCCCTAGAAGAGTACATGCTGGCAATATAACCTAAGTTCAATGCTAGCCCTTCTGTTGAGTATAGCATCTGAGATCAGAATCTGGCTGCTACATCAAGCTCGGTA
Source organism: Mus caroli (assembly GCF_978045245.1). Lineage (NCBI taxonomy): Eukaryota > Metazoa > Chordata > Mammalia > Rodentia > Muridae > Mus > Mus caroli. Next base: position 90,736,543 of record NW_028227266.1, read on the forward strand.
TACTATGGGATAAATCAAGCAAACTCTATGTGCAGTGATCAAATCGAGATCCATTTACTGGTATATGTTTCCTGGCTTCTGCCACTGCCAGGATAATTGCCACTGCCAAGGCTGTATGTTCAGTAAATTCAGTCAGTCAGTCCAAAAAGTCATGTGATGTTGCTGTATGGTGCCAAGCCAAGGGGAGAGTTACTGGGGAGCATGAGAGGGGGGGAAGCTCATACAAATGAGCTTTTTGGCAGGACATAATCCCCTTTGGAGGGACCCCCACCTTTTAGAGAGCATACTGCATTTTGCTAGGAACAAGTCCCAGCTGTGTTTCTTCAGAGAAATCCAGTAAGCTTTACCACCTCTGATGATAGAGCACCAATGGGGGCTGAGCTTCATTTGAGGAAAACCTTCTTCCCTAAGAGAAGCTTCCAAGACATCATCCAGTCTGGAAATATCTTTAGTTGCCATTTCTCTTTTTAAGTGAAACTTTCCAAATTTTCTAGTGCTTTGCCTATAGCTAAACGTTCTCTTAATTTCTCTTACTTCAAAATCAAAATGTATGAAGGCTATAAAACAGACAGGTGATAACAATCTGATACAAAACAACACAGATAAAATAAAGCTATTTATGGTTGAGCTTGTGGTTGTCTTAGAGCTAGTACTTACCTTTGTCTTTGGGTATAAATGATTTGTTCTCTTGATTTTCATCTGCAGATGCCAGGAGGCATTTTATTCATCTTGCACACCATTTTTTTTTTTTTGAAATCAGACCAAAAGAACGTTTCATTTCTTTATCCTAGCTCTTCCAAAAATAGTCTAGTTTTTATTTTACCAAATTTTTATCACGGTGGTGCTTTGGTATGCTTCCATGTTGTGTTAGAATTGGCTCCTTGAGAGTGTAAGAATATGGTTGCAGCAAACACTGCTAAAAACCTCATTCTTTTATTCAGCTGGCAAAAGACAGAGCAAGAGCTGAGATGAATAAATTTAGCTTTGGAATGGTAACACTGTTCTTTGCTTCTGTACCATTCAGGGCCTAAAATATTAGTTATAAATTTTTTAGATTTTTTCATTTTTAATTTATTTTATTTTTTTGTGTATTGGTATTTTGATGCATGTTGCTTATGTACCACATGTGTGTCTAATAGCCATGGATGGCAGAAGAGCACATTCAGTATCCTGGAGCTGGAGTTAGAGATGATTGCGAGCTACCATGTAAGTGCTGGGAACTGAGCCCAGGTCCTCTGGAGGAGAAGTTAGGTCTCTTATCTAGTAAGCCATTTCTCCATTCCATAGAGATTCCTTACATTTTTATATTAATTCAAATTTTATAAAATACTATGTATGGAAAAATTAACAGAAATGAAAAGGGCAAATATTTTAAATATTAGTACCTCTAAAATACTATGTTTTACATTTTAAAGTCTAAAAGAGAGCATTTAAATGTTCAAACATATGTAAACATAAATTATAACTTATATGATGCTTATTTCTAGATTTGAACAGTATGTTTATCTTTGCTTATTTTCTTTCCTTGCTGTTGTTGCTATGAAAAATTGTGTTTTCCAAAAAATAACTAAGATTTACAGCCCAATGATTGTTCGGCAAAAAATATGTAAATTAATATTCTGATGTTTGATATTGTTACAGGAAATGATAAATATTTTGCAAACCACTTAGATGAACTATCCTTTTCTGGGACAAGTAGTCAATTAAAAATATATCCAGTCTATTTGGTTTTTGCTTGATAATTTTTTTCAACACTTCACAATAAAAGAGCTGAAAAGTTTCTGGTATGTAACGGAATTCTCATAAACTCCATTAATTTAAACTGTTATCTGATACACAAATCTCCAATCATAGTCGCTAGAGCTCAACAGCTTTCAAATGATTCTCCCTTTCCATGATGGTTCTCCTTATAAGCCATTCTGCATGTGCAGTCAGAAAGATAAATGTCGTCATCCACACCAGGGGGTAGAGTTGATCAACAGCTCCATCATAGGTTTAATTTCAAACTTAAAGATCTTTTTCACAATATCTTTGTTATACCTTCTTCTCCAGTTTCATCTCTCACCATGCTCTTCTTTTTTTTCCACACTAGTATTTCCACAGGAGTATTTTCCACAATAGCTGGCTTGCTGTATATCCACCGGCCAGACTAGGCATAGAAAGATTGGGATTCTTCCTATCTTATCTTTGCTTGATCTCGGAAAGGAATTACTGCAGCTAATTTATTCACTGATGATCTCCCCCATCATAAACCAGCTCACATCTGTACTTCACATATGGCATTTGAAAACTGTAGATGAAGTCAGGCTTCCCTCTCATTCTATCCCAAGTACTCTGTGTGGTGAACAGAGTCTCCTGTTTCCTCATCACCATAGTTTCTATCATCATCAGGTGTTTACTTCTCCATTCACTCACATTCTGTCTCCTTACATCAGTTTTGAAGCCCATGATAAAGCCACCTATGTTCTCATTACTTCCCTCCAACCCTGGGCAAGTGAACAGAAATGAAACCCAAGGTTAATAAGATGTCAAGACTGGGCCAAAAATCGTAAACAAAAAACTGTGATTATGATTACTAATTGAATGATCACTGGTAGAGTTTACTTTCTAACTGACATTTAAAAAATTGGAACCACATAATGTTAAAATTATGCATGTACAAAATAAAACATCAATAACTAAGAATCTGGGACAGCTAATAAATGACCGTCCTTTACAATGTCTTCTTGTGCTTTCCTGAGGAATGATGGAGCCTACGGCGGAGATGAGCAAGTGAGGTCCCTGCTGAGTGCAGAGGTAGGCAAAAGATTCTCCTGATATATGGGGCAGGGAAAGAGGGGGCCTTCCCTCAGGACCTTCTCACAACCTGGAGAGTAATCTGCCTTATGTTCATATGTCTAGTGTATTACAGCCAATTCATTTCCTCTTTAAAGGGAACTACAATTCTTGCATATATCTGAATGTTCTGCTAAACATCTTTTAGTTTTAGTCTTATTAAAATTTTATGCTTTTTAATGCCTTTTGAGAAGAAATGGCAGATATTTTCAAACTTGACTTGCACAATACCTTGATTTTTCTAGAATGCATTTAGAACACAGTCATTATATCTAAGCCTTGGTTCATCTTTTCACGACTAGAGGTAGAAGACTATGAAAATAAAAATAAACACTATGTAACAAAACCTGCTTATCTTTATGAGATTTTGAAGAACAGAACCAAGCCTAGGGATACTATCTATAATGCATCCTCAATATGATACCCTTGTGGGAGGTTACTGTAAAAATATTCTCTAGTGGGACATAGGTCACAATAGGAATGATTAACAGTGTACTTTATAGGCCCAATTAACTTATATTTCAATTTGAAAACAAAATGAGTGCTAAAGTTTTTTAAGCACACATTTCCCTTATGTTGCATAGAGTCTGTTATACACATTATTTCATCTTAGTCTAAGTTCAGGAAAACGAGTACATAATGATGGAATTTATCATTCTTGAAGCTTCTTTTCTCACATGATCCATGATTCTGTCTGTCCTAGGATATTAAAAATACAAAAGTTCCTTTAATACATTTACCAATAGAGTCTCTTCTCTGGACTAGAAAGCCAGGTATACTTGATTTTAAGTTTTAAGATGTTCTGCAGCTCTTTACCCTATGTTGCATTGATAACTACAAAATTGCTATTATCAAGCACAACTGAGGGCACTGCGAGTGCAGACAACAAATAGCCATGCCTAGAAAGCAGGTGGGAAACACTGGGGAATCAGGCATAAATGTGAACATCATTTATACAAGAATCATTCCAGGGTACCTTCCCCAAAATTGACCATATAAATGGCAAGAAAATGAGCTTTAACAGATTTAAATAATCCCATGCTTCTTAGCAGATCTCTACACACTAAGATTAGACTTCAAAAAGAACAAGAACAACAGAAAGCCCACATACTCATGGAAACTGAACAACTCTACTCAATGATAACTTGGTCAGGGAAGATAAAGAAAGGAATTAAAAACTTTCTAGAATTCAATGAAAAAGAAGACACAGCATATTCAAATTTATGGGGCACAAAGAAAGCAATGCTACCAGGAAAATTCATAGCACTAAGTGCCCTCATAAATAAACTGGAGGGATCCTACACTAGCATCTTAACAGCACACCTGAAAACCCTAGTAAAAAAAAGAATCAAACACACCCAAGAGGAGTAGACAGTGAAAATAATCAAACTCAGGGATGAAATCAACCAATTAGAAACAAAGATAGTGATACAAAGAATCAACCAAACCAAAATCTGGTTCTTTGAGAAATCAACAAGATAGATAAACCCTTAGCCAAAGTGAAGAACACATAGACAGTATCCAAATTAACAAATCAGAAATAGAAATGGAGAAATAACAACAGAAGCTGAAGAAATTTAAAAACCAAAATCATCAGATCTTACTATAAGATCCTTTACTCAACAAGACTGGAAAAACTAGATGAAATGGATGATTTTTGAGACAGATACCACATAAGTTAAACCAAGAACAGGTAAACTATCTAAACAGTCGTATATCCTCCAAGGAAATAGACATTGTTAAAATCCTCCCAACCAGAAAAAGCCTAGGTCCAGATGGCTTTAGTGCATAATTCTACCAGAATTCAATGAATTTAGTGTAGAATTCTACCATAATTCTTCATTCAATGAAGAGCCAATACCAACATTCCTTAACTATTCCATACAACAGAAACAGAGGAAACACTACCCAATTCATTCTATGAAGCCATAGTTACACTGATACCTAACCCACACAAAGACCCAACAAAGAAAGAGAACATCAGACTAATTTTGCTTATGGATATTGAAGCAAAAATACTCAATAAAATCTAAGCAAACCAAATCCAAGAACACATCAAAACCATCCTTCACCACAATGAAGTAGGATTCATCCCAGGGATGCAGGGATGGTTCAAGATATGAAAATTCATTAAATTAATATACTATATACTACATGGTCATTTTTATTTTTATTTTTTGAGAACTTCTGTTGAGGCTCAAGACCCCCTTTTGGAGGCAGTTCATATGATTTTTGATTCTGTTTCTTGAGTCTTTTATTTATTCTGGATGTTAATCCTCTGTCAGATGTATAGCTGGCAAAGAGTCTCTTCCATTCTGAAAGTGTTATTTTCATCCAATTGGTTGTTTCTTTAGCTGTGCAACACACATTTTAAAATTTAGCTTAAATATTAATGGCCTCAATTCTTCAGTCAAAAAAAGAAACACAGGTTAACTGAATTGATCAAGAAACAGTATCCATGTATCTACAAAAAACAATTTAGTTTAAAGCTAAATACAGCCTTAGAGTAAATGGATGTGTACTCCAGTCAAGTGAGAACAGAAAGCTAGAAGGTTTTGCTGTCCTAATCACACAAAGAATAAACTTCTAATAGGTTCTATTCTACTCTGGTGGAGGAGTGGATCTTGGGGAGAGAGGAGGTGGGAGGGAACAGGGAGGGGTGGAGGGATGGGAATCCCCATGGTCTGTATATATTGTATGAGAGCAGAGTCTATTTTAAATAAACAAAATGCATGTGTGTGTGTGTGTGTGTGTGTGTGTGTGTGTGTGTGTGTGTGTAAGCTTCAAGTAAACAATTAATCAGAAGAGCTAAAGAGGGACACATCTAATTAAGCAGACTGTTAACCAAGAGGACACTATGATCTTACACATATATTCACCAAACTTGGAGTTATTTAATGGCACAGGTTAATATCAACCCACTAATAGTATGTGATTTCAGTGTTATACTTTCTCCAATATATTGGTCATCTGAAGAATAAAAACATGACCATTTACTCGTGTCTATCATATATTACTTCTGCCTGATTTTGAACTTCATGTGACTGGAATCAAGAGTAAGGTCCATTTTAACTTGACATTTTGCTTTTGAAGTTACTTAAGTTGTTGATTGGAGCTATAGTCCCCCACCAGAGAGTAAGATTGGCAATTATCATTACACTTAACTATTTGTGTGCCTATGATATCTGGGAATGGGCATGGTATGTGATTGAACATCCACAAAAAAACCTCATGGAGGTATTTCTCCCTTCTCCCTTTATGTGGGTTCTGGGATTGGATTCAGATGGTCAGGCTTTCATGGAAAGTGCTTTTACCTGCAAGCTCCACGGTTGGCAATTGTTGTTTGTAAAAGATAAATATGCTAAATATTTAATATTTACAACCTATGATTTCTTTTATTCAACTCTGACTTTGGCAATCTAGAAAGAAAGCCACTGTAGATTAATGTAAAATATGCCTCCCTTCTAATAAATTGAATATATTAAAGTAGTTGTAGACTTTAAGTTATAATCTATGAACCACAGATTGCCAGGCTGCAGAATATTGTATTATAAGAATATTATGTATTTTACTTGTCTAACTATGAATAGTCTTGCCATTTTATTGATGATATTAAAATGTGTTCTTTAGGTATATTTTGACTCTCATGTATAATAATTTTTGTTGTGTACATGTGCAATTGTAATTACATATTCACTCACTGTAATTACATAGATCACTACACATGCAATTATATATAAGTCATAGGGTCATAGAAAAGCTTGGCTTTAGTTTTCATAGATACTGCTGGACAGCTTTTTTAATTCCTCCCTACTACCAGTGGACATTAGGATGCTGTAGTTCTCTCAGTGTTCAATTGGGCATCGTGGTAATTTAGTCCTTAAACAGATTATAATATACTATGGACTATATAATATAATATAATATTTTATATATATATATATATATATATATATATATATATGAAGAAATGTAACTCTCTGGAACATATTACAATAAATTATATTAAAATTAAAGTTTAATTACTGTTGAACTGTACCCCCTCACTTTGGCATGAATACATGCATAAGAAGCTGAAACAACACAAATGTATTTGCCAGTTCTAAAAGGACACTGGGATTATCTATTGTGATTCAGGAAGAAACACATCATGGATATGTATGCTTAGAGAAACAGAGAGGAAAAGTCTAGCAGCCTATTATCTTTAAGAGGCCCATTTGAAAACCACAGAAACCGTCTCTAGCCAGTGCTTCCGAAGTCAGCTCAAAATGTCGTGGGATGTGCAGAAAATGCTTGTTAATCAGGCTTACTGTGAGTTAGGTTTTCAGTTCTAGGGACCATTTCTAATCATTGGTAATTAGAGTAATGCTTCTGGAAATGTTTGCCTTGCTAACCATGAGGCGTCGAAACATTCTCTTCAGGGAAAGCGAGCAGATGGTGTCACTTCGTTTACTTGTTCCTGTATGCCAGCGAGGACTATGGCGTTTAACTGTCCTTTCCATCTCTCCAACCTAGCTTTGGAAAGTCGTCTAGTCTATGGTCATAATTCTTGGGTCAGCTATTTCATGTCCAATTCTCCTTTGTTTGATATCACTTTGATCCTCACCCAGTATCAGCAATGCTTTGCTTGGATGGCTCTCATTCCAACTCCTACTCTCTTTCTTGGCAGAAGTATTCTATTCTTTGGGTTGTAAGAATCTGGCCAGTAATGAGGTAGCGAGCTCCTGTGGAAGCAGCGGGAGTTGTCAGGGCCCCTTTCTTTCATTAACTTTCTTGGGCTGTAGCCACAACAGCAAGACTTCAGGGACAGAAAATTTAACCTTCTCCAGCACTGATCATTTTTCCACATGGATTCACATGGCCCTATAGCCCCTTGGCCCCTTTCCCCAGTGCCCCACCCCCTCTGCTTTTTTACAGATTATCCGGCACAGTCAGTCTAGTGCTCTCCAGGGCCACCATGAAATCATGCGCTGGACGCATTTCCTTTTTTAGTTAGCTACCTTTTATTCATTGTTGGAAAATGAAAAGCTCTTTTACACCACCTTAACAAAAGGTGCTGAAATACCAGAAAACAGATGTTGCAAATAGTCTTTTCTTTTTCTTATGAAATAAGCAAGTAATTTGTAATCATCATTATTGTATAACATCATGTCAAGTAGTTTAATTCTGCTGAAATGAAAGGTTTTATTTCTTCTGTACAATGCACAATAGAGAGTTAGAATGTATTTCTGAGTAGTGAATCTTTAATTTAGCATTCATATTTTCATTCAGTGATTAAACTATTCTGAAGTGATATTGATACAATGACAGGAATATTTGACTTGATTTATTGTGATAATAACGTGAATAATAATAATAATAATATATATAATAGCAAAAATTGTGATAAATGGGTCATCATAGTTATTATATTTTTTTTGGTCAGTTTGGGATGGATTCTTGCTGTGTGGTCTACCTTCTAATTCAGCAATCCTCCTGTGTCAGCTCTGTTCAATGGAATGATAGGCATTGCCAACATATCTAGACCAAGCATCACTCTTTACCTGTATACTAAGTTTTAGGCACAAGGCTGGATTCTGTAACAATCCCGGGGTAGAAAATATCTAACTCTCACATGAACTGCTATGAAAGTATGGTCATGTCTTTCAAAATGAGGAAAAAATGTAGACAGCATTTTAGCCATAGTTAAATTTATATTAGATGTTTTCTATCCTTCCCAAGTTACTACATCCTTACTCTTACTTAGCTTGTTGTTATCTAAAACTTTGCTACCATTCATATTATTGATGTTCATATGATACTCCTAATGTATTAAGTATTCATTTATAAAAGTATTTCCAGTATGAAGACTTATACGTTATTCCTTGACCTAATATCTAAGTTCAAAGACTATTGGCCAATGTTTAAATTTCATTTTGAAAATATATATGCATTGTAATTATATAAGAACAATAACTTATTCTTTACCATATTAGTAGTAGAATAATTATTTATAATAACTGAGGAATTATATTTTTGTGCTTATAGGATTAAGAAAATAGAAATAAGTACAACTATTCTGGCTAGTTTTTATGTTGCCTCTATTATTCCCTAGTTTTTTGTTTTGTTTTTGGTTTTTGGTTTTTGGTTTTTGGTTTTTGGTTTTTTCGAGACAGGGTTTCTCTGTGTAGCCCTGACTGTCCTAGAACTCACTCTGTAGACCAGGCTGGCCTCGAACTCAGAAATTCAACTGCCTCTGCCTCCCAGGTGCTGGGATTAAAGATGTGCACCACCATGCCCCTATTAGTCCCTAGTTTTTTAAACAGCAAGATAGTTTTTGTCTTGGGAGAATTCAACTTGATATTAGTAGAGAAAATTTCTATTATAGCTCATTGTTCTACTCAAAGATGAGCATCCTACACTCTTACATTTTCTGCAGGTTTTGGGTAGGTAGGGAGTGGCGATAAATATGGGGAGAATTCGGGGACAGAGATAAACATGATCAAAATACATTATATAAAATTCTCAAAAACATAATTTTAAAAACAAAAGTTCCATAGTCATGCATATCTCCAATTATATAAAAAAATGCTATTGATAAATGCATACTTTTTTTAAGTAATTGATTTTTGTTGCAGTTTTAAGTTCATGGAAAAATTATGAAGGGAACGAGTGTTCCCATTTCTGGTGCATGCGTACATACACACTGCCTCATTTGTCAATGAAATATAATTTTAATTGATGATGGCAAAAGGGCACAGAATTATTTTTAGAGTCATGAATTCAGTTGGAGTTTACTCTTGGCCCTGTGAATTGTGTTTGTTAAGAACAAATTTATCTGACATTATATCACAGAAAGTAGTCTATCTGCCATAAAAATATATTTTCCTTCTAACCCTTGCCGTTTACTCTCAGGTTGGGTAGGTAGAAATCTTTCCTGGCACCATGACTATTTCTTTTTCATAAGGAAACAGAGTTGGCACCACACTATGTAGTAGCTTTTCAGATTGGCTCAGTTTACTTCTATATGCTTAAGCTTCTGCTGTATTTGTCCCTTTGCATAGTTTGATAGCTGATTTGTTTTAAATATTAAAATCTAAACATTTTTGTATTCGTTGATTCTTACAGTTCGCTTACTTGAAGTGATGTAATTTGTTTTCATGCACTGAGGTCGAAGAAATTTAACTTGGAATGCAATCAACAGACTTAAGTATGGTCTCAGATCTCACACTGTTGTTAGATACACAGGACCTTGACTAAGTAACTGACTTCCTTCTTGTTCCTTTTCTATAAAATAAAGAATTTGGGAAGAGTGACCAATTAATCCCTTTTTATGTGGACATTCATAATCATCACTGTTGACTGGTATTTACTGAAATAATTTGAGTAAAACACACCATGTATTAGTTTTCGTGTGAGTAGAACAAGACTCTAAAAAATATTACTTACATTAACCAGAGCAATGTTTGTTCCCTTGTGAAAGATAATGCTAATTGAAAATAACTAGTTCTGTGGTCATGACACTCACCTCAGTACAAAGTCCCTCAGTGGCTTTTACCATTCTTTAGAGAAAGCTATAATTCTGGTCTACAAGTTAACACCCTGATGTACTCCTGTTAGCTGGGCCAAATGTTTAATGATTCAAACAAAGTAGATATGCATATTTCATTTAAATAGTACTCCACAGAGGAATTCTGCTTATCAGGCCTCCTAAGAGTGCCTCAGGAACTATATTTTCTTCTCATCTCATGGCTCAGATGTTGTGTTGGATCATTGACTTTTTGGTGTTCAGTTGCCAAGAGGGTCAAAAAGGACAGGAGTTGGCTCAGAATTGTCACACATCCTTTTTCACATTGTATTTCATGGAAAATAGTCACATGCCATGCTAAAATATAAAGGTGAGACACTGGAAAATACAGTGTTGCTGAGTGCACAGAAGGAAGGCAGAGTGAATTTGAGTTCTCAGGTTTACTGTTCTGACAGCTTCCTTGTGTATAAACCCCACTTAGTTCCTTTCAGTTCCTGGAATTTCCAAATACAAGTCCCAGCAGCATCCACAGTCTAACCCGTCACAGACTCTCATGCTTGTTTTCAGTTATGGTTTCCATTCTATGCTTCTGGGCAGGATATTTCTGCTCTCTTCTGCTTTGATTTATCATTATATTCACTGCATTGTATCTAAGCTCCTTAAACATGAATCTCTGTCTTCTCACTGTGTACTTCATAAGAAATGGAAAATGAATCAGCAAATGATGGGAAGGGAGAAAGGATGGAGAAGATCCTGTAATTGTAAGGAATGGAAAGTTCTGTTTTAATAATTTTACTACTTTAATGGATGCTACTCAGTGTACAATGATTTAGATTACTTGGCTTAAGTGTTTCCTGGTAAATTGGATACAAAAACATTGAAAACCACTTATGATGTAACTTGAAATTATTTAAGATGATGTATCTTTCTACCTTGTGTTCTCACAGAAGGAGTTAAAAGACAGTGAAATTTCAGTAAAATTATATATTAAACTTTCACATTTCATTAGTGAACAAAGATTTTCACAGGATGTGTGATAACAGCAAATAGGTAAGTTATGACTGAAGTACTCACATTGCCACAGAGATCATCTCTGGCCTGGAATGGTTTAAATTCAATGAAAAGCATCAGACTGTATATGTTAAAATATACAAATATAATAAATATATTATAAAGAAATATAAAGCACCACAGCCTCTAGCTACCTAGATGCTAATTCTGGGGTTATTAACTTTAATGTTTTCATTGATTGCAGATAATTAAAGTTCTATGTCTTTCCTTGGCGTTGTCAATCTGTTTATGATAATAAGTGATGTTCCTGTGTTAATGTAGTGTTATCTTGCTGTTGGACGTGATGAGAAAAATGGATATTGACGCCTTAAAAGAAAAACTATCCTTAAGGTTTATGTTATTTTTAAATACAGAATCTAAATTGTCTACTCTCTTACTTCAAAGGAGAACCAACGACTGAGAATTTTATGAGGCTTACCTGAACTAAAATAAATATTTACCAATGTATCAAGGGTTTCCTCCTTTAGTTTTTATGATTTTTTTCATATTTTGATTATTTAGATTTAGTTCAAAACAAAATTTCATCTCTTCAAAGGAAACAATGTCTCTCTCTATTTAGAGTGGGTGATTTTCATCCATTTATCTTTCAGCATGGTGACAGTTGTTTCAGAGAAGCACACTGGTAATGGGTTATTTTCATTTTTTTTTCAAGATTAGAAAAACAAAACATAGAGAACAATGATATTTTAATTAGAGCAAATGGATGTCCTTAGATATTCAACATGAAGTCTATATTGTCATTGAATCTGATTAAAAGAATTTATGTGGACAATCAGAACTAAAGATGTTTGCCCTTTTTATTAAGACCATTTGAGAAGTTTTTAGTGTTACCCCACACTATCATCCATCTGTGGATACTGGATCTTCTCCAGATGTTTGATTTCTATTGTCTTGGAGGTGATGGGGTGTCCAGAGGTCACATTGTTTGCTTGTGTCAAATTCACAGAAGTAGATAGTTTTACATGTTTTAAGTTAAGGATGGAAAAATTTGAAGATAGCTCTTTTAGAGTTAAAAATGTGCTACATGGCCTTTCTGAAGACAGCTGGCAGGTACATAGACATTTAGTGATATAAACAGACTCCTAAATTAGGAGTTCTCTCCATGTGTGTATTTTAATTATTTTTTATAACTACTTCTTTCTGGAATGGTCTATTAGGAGAATTGTTGGAACAGTTTTATGCAATTTGACATTAATTACACAATTATACCACAGCATAAGATAAACAGTCTGTTGAGTTTGTCTGTTATTTGGCAGGAAAAAATGTAATTCAACACCAGACTCTTTTCATCCAATAGTCTGTTTCAAGAAATGACAACATATTTTTCAGTGAATCTTGGCCAGAATAGCAAAGCAAGTTGTGACTATTTTAAAAGTACCCTTCCTGTTCTATAAAAGCACAATATACCAAAGGAGTGTGTGTGTGTGTGGGGGGGGGGATCTGCACAAGGGAAAATCAGTATCTTTATCATGCTACCCTCCAGGAATAATTTTCCTCTGTACTCAACGAAGGTGCAGTCTTTTCTCAGTTGCAAACTAGGGTATAAAGGTGGGCATTTCAGGATGCTATGTTCTTGAAATATCTGGGATCTCACTCAGAAGTCATATCACAATAAAGGTGATGATTTCAGGGTGAGTAGCAGGAAACTCTGCTCTGAGCACAGTCTATGAAAAGAACCCAATTCTCCATTAGAGATACTTCTCTTTAGGTCTTCATATTTAGGAAATGAAGACACGTACATTTTTACTGAAAATAAAGTTATGGCTAAAATACATATTCAAAGTCTAGAAAAATATGAATTAAATTGTAATAATTTGAAGTAAATATTAATTCAATCATAATTAAGAAATAGCTCTTACATGTGTATGTTTCTCATTCTAGTCTCTACTAAAATATCATCTGTCTACTGATCATCATCTGCCTACATATACCTCTACTCTCTGTCTAGTTATCTACATAATTGGGGAGAATTGGGAAAATGTATCATGTAAGTTGATTTCTTTTACATTCAGATTTATCCAATTATATTTCCCACATCTGGGAAAATGTATCTACCTGTTTTCAGAAATAGTATTCCCTGGTTGATATACTGTTTAGAAAGGAGTAGGAAATATGAGTTTTTTTTTTTTGAGAAGATATAGCCTTTTGGAGTAGATGTGTCAATGGGAGTGGCCTTTGAGGTTTCAAAAGCTTACACTAGGTCCAGTCTCTCTCTCTTCTCTTCTCTTCTCTTCTCTTCTCTTCTCTTCTCTTCTCTTCTCTTCTCTTCTCTTCTCTTCTCTTCTCTTCTCTTGCCTGAGGAACAAGATGTAAAGCTCACAGTTACCACTCCAGAGCCATATATGTCTTTTATTAACCATGGTGATAATGTACTAACCCTCTAAAATTGTAAGCAAGTCTCCAATTAAATTATTTTCTTAAGTTGCCTTGGTCATGGTGTCTTTTTATAGAAATAGAACACTAAGACTATATCTCTTGCTGCCAAATGAAATCTCAATTGCTGGGGATAGGTTATACTAATCGAACTGTTGTCCAAAGGAATCCCATGAAAATGCCCAAACAATCCAGTCTTTTTCAAGGATGTTAGTTGTTCTCCACAAATTGATGGTAGCTCTGTTGCTGAATACAATAACTACATTAGTTATTGAATATCGAGAAGTCAACCTAGTAGTTGCCTAGAGCCCTCTGCCCTACAGACTAGTATTTTAGTACTGGGAGGTAGTCTGCATGCTCTCAAAGGAGAAAAGTAAACACTAAACCATCTACCAACCCTTCTATCTACAAAGGTTGCATTCCTACAAGAGATGTTGGTGCAATAGTGTCACAAAGATTTGAGAGTACTCAACCACTATCTGATTGGAATTGAGGTCCATTCCATGGGATGGAACCCATGTTCAACACTGATTGGATGGCCAAGATTCTGAAACTAGATAGCAATGGACCTAGAAGGAAGCCAAATAGTATAGTTTTGATAAACAAATGTAACAAATTACTTCTAATGATATTCTGCTATACTCATAGATCAAGTGTCTTGCTCAGCCATCACCAGAGAAGCTTCCTTACAGCAGCAGGAAAAATGGGACACACATACTGTGCAGAGAGCTAGAAACCTTAGAAAATTCAGTTCTAAAATGGGATGACTCCATCAAATTCTTCACCTAAGAACTTGGGGAACTCTGTAGAAAGGGAGGTAGAAAGATGGAAAGAACCAATGGAGATAAAAAATATCAAGGAAACAAAGTCTCCTAGATACAACCAGACTGACAAATGACAGACAGATGAATTCACAGAGATTGTGGTAGCTGCACTAGTCCTGCAGAGGTTTATATGGGGTTCCAAGACTAGGAGGGAAATTGACACGAGTCCATATCCCTAGCCCACAATATATCTTCAGTTGATAAGTGCTCACAAAGGAAAGATTAGTCTTCTTCAACAGAGTCTCATTGGATATGTAAATAACCCTTAGGTTATGCCCCATGCTCAACAGTAGGCAGACAACACAAAACAAATTGGAGGATTTTGGAGGGTGTGGTGGTTTGAATATGCTTGGCCCAGGGGATGATATTATTAGGAGGTGTGGTCTTGTTAGAGTAGGTGTGAGTAGGTGTGGCCTTGTTGGAGGAAATGTGTCACTGTGGGCATGGACTTTAAGAACCTTGTCCTAGCTGCCTGGAAGCAGTCTTTTCCTAACAGCTATCAAATGAAGATATAAAACTCTCAGCTTCTCCTGCACCATGCCTGCCTGGACACTGACATGTTCCTGCTTGATGAGAATGGATTGAACCTTTGTAAGCCAGCCCCAATTAAATGCTGTCCTTATAAGAGTTGCTGTGATCATGGTATCTCTTCACAGCAATGAACTCTAACTAGGACAGAGGATTTGTCTCATAATATTTTATCTTTTCTGTTTGTTTGTTTTTCTTTAGTTCTTTAATTTTGTTTTGCATTTTAGGTATTTTGTTACATAATTTCTGAATTTGTATTTTTATGGTATTTGTTTGTGCAAATATGTATATCTCTGCATATGTATGTGGTTTTGTGCCTTTGTCTATCTGTTTATTTGGTCCTGTTCAGTCCCACTTGTTTTAATTTTATCTTATTATTATTATTTTTAGATGTTGATTTGTTTTCTAATTATATATATATATATATATATATATATATATATAGAGAGAGAGAGAGAGAGAGAGGTGGGGGAGGGAGAGGGAGAGAGGAAGAGGGAGAGGGAGAGGGAGGGAGAGTGAGAGAGAGACAGAGAGACAGAGAGAAAGAGAGAGAGAGAGAGAAAGGGTGTGGATTTTATTGGGAAAAGATCTAGGAAGAGTGAAGGAGGGGAAATAACACTCAAAATATATTGTATGAAGAAAAATCTATCAATAAAAATAATAATAATAATTGAAAAAATATGTAACCCGTTTACTGCACTGAGTTTTGTTATTTTTCTAGAAGAGTGTGCGTCATCCCATTATAGAGTAACTCCATTTAACTCTACATATGTTCTCCCTTCCCTGTATTCGCTCTGTCCTTTCTTTCAAGACCCCATCACAATTTACAACTTCATTTTTCATTATTCTCCTAAAAGCCTTTATATTACTTTATTCTATCTCCTTTTATATGAAAACCTCTCCCCAAGGCCCCCTATTAATTTCCTAATGTCTTGGTTTATTCCAAATAAAATACCATATTTGTGGTCTCAGAGCTAACATCCACAAATGAGAAAAAAATTCATACAATGTTTGCTGTTGTGGTATTGTATAACTCCCTCAATATAATTGTTTCTAGCTCCATCTATTAATCTGCCCATATCATCCTAAATGGAGATACACTTAATACTGCTAGAGTCAGGAACATTATAGGACTTACTATTATTCTTACTCTTTTATAATATTTTGATTTAAGCACTATCTGGTGCAATAAGGCAGGAGAATAAAATTATATGCATACAAATAGAAAAAGAAAGAGTAAAATTATCCCCATTTGCAAATGACATGATGTTATATATAAGAGATTCCAAAACCTTCTGGAAATATTAAATAGTTTCTCTAAGATGATAGGATACAGAATAAACCTGCAAAATTAGTAAGTTTTCTATGTCCTGGTATAGTATTGAGAATATTTTTATCCATATTTTTCAATGTATTGTCCTATAATTTTCCTTTATGTGTGTATGACTTTGTCTTATTTTGGTATTAGGGTAGTAGTGACTTTGTAAATGAATTTAGAAATATTCCTTCAATTTTATATTTTACAAAACAATTTTAGAGTTAATGATAGTTCTTCAAATATCTGGTAAAATTATGCCCTGAATTTATTTTGCTCTGGTCTTTTTTCAGTTGGGAAATTGTGAGATATTGATCATATCACAATGGATGTTGTGGGTTATTTAAATTATTTTCCTCTTAATTTAACCTTGGTTTGTTTATATCTATATGTATATCTATCTATCTATCCATCTATCTATCTATCTATCTATCTATCTATCTATCTATCTATCATCATAGATATCTATAGATATAATAGATAGATAGATAGATAGATAGATAGATAGATAGATAGATAGATAGGGATATAAATATAAATATATAGGTAAGTAGGTATGGCGAGAGATTCATTAATTTTCTTTAAAATTTTTCATTTGATAAAATATAGATTTGAGGTTTAGCATGATTTCTGAAATTTCTCAGAAATCTCTCCCTTTGTATTTCTAATTTTACTAATTTAGGTCCTCTTTTTTTTATCACTTTGGTTAAAGATTTGTCATTTTGTGAATCTTTTCAAAGAACCAATCATATATTTCATTGATTCTTTTCTGGTTCTTCTTTTCTACTCTATTAATTCAGCACTTATTTTAATTATCTCTTTCCATGTACTCTTTTTGTGTGTTCTTTATTCTTGTTTGTCCAAGTCTCACATTCATCATTTGACGTCTCAAATGTTTTGATATTGAAACATTGGGCTTCTTCTTAGTGCTACCTTCATTATTTCCCAAAGATTTTGGTATGTTGTACTTTTCTTTTTCATTTATTCTCAGGAATTTTACATTTCTTTCTTTTTGATGCTGTTTAATATCCATAAATGTGTACTATTGCAGTTTTCATTGCTGTTGATATATAGCTTTATTCCATTGCGTTCAGATAGAATGTAGGATATTGGCTTACTTTTCATACATATGCTGATATAGAGGAATTTTAATCCAGCAAAAATTGCTGTTCCAACAAGCAATCACATCTGAAGACCTTCTACATCTATGTGATCTGACTGGAATGCAGACACAGCACACACATTTAGCCCCTCTGTCTGGAATACTTTTTAAAACTATTTTAATGCCTAAAAATGAAGATAAGGATAGTTTATAGAAGGAGCTGCCATGTTTTAAATTGATGTCTATTTGAGGGACAGACAATGTGATGAATCAGAAAAAGATTTGATGAAATGAGCAGAAGATAGGATATACCCAGCTTTCACAAGAACAGGACGGACACACACACACACACACACACACACAGAGAGAGAGAGAGAGAGAGAGAGAGAGAGAGAGAGAGAGAGAGAGAGAGAGGCAGTTTTTCATTTTTTATTAGATATTTTCTTCATTTACATTTCAAATGCTATCCCCAAAGTCCCCTATACCCTCCCTCCACCTTGCTCCCCAACCCACCAACTCCCACTTCCCGTCCCTGGCATTTCCCTATACTGGGGCATATGATCTTCCCAAGATCAAGGCCTCTCCTCCCATTGATGGCTGACTAGGCCATCCTTTGCTACATATGTAGCTAGAGACACAGTTCTGTGGGGGTACTGGTTAGTTCATATTGTTGATCCTCCTATAATGTTTCCAATCCCTTTAGCTCCTTGGGTACTTTATCTAGATCATTATTTAGGGGCACTGTGTTCCATCCAATAGATGACTGTGAGCAACCACTCCTGTATTTGCCAGGCACTGGCATAGCCTCACAAGAAACAGCTATATCAGGGTCCAGTCAGCAAAATCTTGCTGGCATATGCAATAGTGTCTGGGTTTGGTGGTTGTATATGGGATGGATCCCCAGGTTGGGCAGTCTCTGGATGGCCCATTCTTCTGTCTCAGCTGAGAACTTTATGAGAGAGGCAGTTTTACCAGGACAGTTTTACAATAACAGGTTGCAGGTAAAGACAGAATGACTAGGAACCAGAAGAATAGAACAGACTGCCATAGTTAGTTTCAGTAAGAAAACTAAGCAGAACAATTCAATAAGAAGACAAGAGAAGCTAGTTTGAATCTGTCAGGTTGGAGAGGAGTTTGGACCAGAACAGCTGAGTTGAACCTGTCAGCCCAAGTTCAGAGAGAGCTAATAAGGATAAGTTTATTTAGCAGTAAGACTCTGAGACCCAGATGACAATTACATGTGGTGAATAAATTTACTTTTACAAATATGGATACTCTTTATTGTTGAATGTGTATCCTTTAGGATGCAATATTCTGTTGATATTTTTTGGTTCTTTTGATTCGTGTTATAATTTAACTCTAGAGTTTCTTTGTTTATCTCTTTCCTAGGATACTAGTATATTGATGAAAGTGGCAGATTGAAATCACCCCAAATCACTATGTTGAGATCAGTCTGTGGTTTTAGATGTAACAGTCTTGTTATTGTTGTCTGTTTGTTTGTTTTTGGTGTCACCTTGTTTGATGACAATATACTTAGGATTGCAGTATGCTGTTGATGGGTGTTTTCTTTATTAGGTTTAAAGTGGCCCTCCTTACCTCTTTTTGCTTCTTTGGTTTGAAGTCTATTGTTTCAGATATTGATATAGCTATGACTTTTATTTCTTTATTACATTTGCTTGGAATTTGACTTTGTATTTTTTTTCTTACTCAAAGATGTTGTTTCCTGTGATTTAGTATGTTTCTTGGAGGGGACAAAAAGATTCATCCTATTTTTTAACCCAACCTGTTAGTGTCTATCTTTTTTAAACCTCTCCCGCTGTTAGGAATCCCACAACAAAACACCAAGCTACACAGCTATAACAAATATACAGAGGACCTAGGTTAGACTCATGCAGGCCCTCATTCAACCTCAGCAAGCACCAGTGAGTTCAGGCTTGTTGATTCTGTGTATGAGAGAATTTTAAAACCCTAGTTACATTCAGCACTTGATCTTAGTCAAAAGTCCAAGAAGCAATTCCTAGTTACAGTTTGGATGTTGCGTTTTTATTTCCTCCATTACAACCTTCTTCCCATATCTTTTTCCATGTCTAATTTTCCCGTTTCTCTCTTCCTTCTATTTATTAGTCCAAACTGAGAAAGCAAACAGAAAGACAGAGTAGCCATTCAGCCATGGGAAAAGAAAGCAAAGAAAATGTAGAAAAGAGAAAAAAAAACATTAGAAAAATAAATTCTCATTTGAGGAGTATGTCCTTCTCATCACACAGTAGATTAAATATTACTGCTTTGACTTCTCAATCTCCTGAGATTGGTTTAGCTATGAAAGACTACAACAAAACGTTCATTAGTGTGACATATGGTAAATATAGCAGAAGTGGGCCCCAACAAACTCATTCTGGTTAAATCTTGAAGCTGTAATTGTAAGATAATGGCCTCATCTTATTGTCAAGCAGTTACAGCATGAGACTAATAGGATGCCAGGGGAAACGTTGATCAGTACTTGAGAGCCTTAATTTTACCCAAATTTTATTCACCAACTTGTTCAATGAATAGGCCTCTTTTCTGAACTTGCTATTCATGCATGAGCTACAGAGCAGTTACATGCTTAAAAGTGATGGCCAAACCATGCTGACTGAAAGGTTCTGGAGAGTACTCAAGAGAGAATATTAGATATATTACTCCAAAGTCTGGCACAGATTGCAGGAGATGCTGGCAACATCTAGTTTGTGTTTATATAAAGATTTTGCTGAGTATTCCACTCATGGTATTCAATACATAAACTACTGCATTTTCCTGCTTTTCCAGTTTGCTTCCCTTAACAAAGATACTTTCAGGTCTCCAACAGTGATTTGTGGGACTGAGCAAATGCTAAAGTCTGTTTAGTATTTTTGAGTTGCACTACAACAACAAATTCATATGTAAAGTGCTTAGAAACAATATCTCAGGACTACTGAGCTCTTAACTATTCAGCTATCCCCAATTAATGTTTGTTAATAGAAAATGATAGGTATTATATACCATTCTTATTTTAAATGAGTTAGGAACAATTGTATCCCAATAATTACTTATTTTGAATTTATTGATAAACTATTTACAGTACAGAGAAAGTGAAATGAAATCTCTTCCTTGTATCAAACTAGCAGAATGGGCAGCTCTGTTTTATGTAGTGTGTTGACCTCAGGGATGTTAGGATTCATTGTTCACACTTTGATTTTGAATGAACTTACCAACTGTCAAAGGTACCTAATACCTAAAATTGGATGTTAAATGCATGACGTGGATTCATAAAAAAAAATTAAAATATTTGAAGTGGCTTCTTAGAGTACATATCCAGCAACATTTCTAGACGTAGCAATTTGTGTAACAGGTTAATTGATCAGAGAAATTTAAGGGCAAAAAATGTTTTGGATAAAAATGTATGGAGAAATAAAAGATTTTGATTTTCCAAAATCAAGTATCTATGGTGCACTGGAAGGAGAGCTGCTGCTTTTTCTTACACTCACAGAATAGTTCCCACAGGTCACAACTGATAAGTAGAAGTGATCCCTCAGGTGAGGAACCAAGGAAGTCAAAATGTCCTTACCCTAGTCTTCTTGCCTGTCTGCCTTTTGTATCTTCTGTTACTTGTTATAATTCTGTTTTTTTTTTGGTCCTTTGAAACAAGGTCTTCTGTACCTCGGTGTGACCTTGAATTCCCAAAAATGACCTTGAAGTCCTAATACTTTTTCCTTTGCCTCCTAAGTGCTGAAACACTAGGCTTGTTTTTAAGATTTTGTTAAGCATACCCATTTCTGTTAAGATTCTCAAAAACTATAAATCATCCGTTTTCTTAAAATGCTCTAGCATCAGGCCTTCCAAACTCACTTAAAAGACAGCCCTCTCAATGTGAATATGTTTCTGTGCTTCTGTGTTCTGTTACCTTTGAACTTCATCTCCCACCATTCATGTCCTATTTAATTCTGCTAACTAACTTCCTCTAGATTGTGCACCAGGATTTTTCCTTTGCCTGGAAAAATAGGCATTCTATACCATGAGTGTTAGAGAAATCTGGTACCCCTTGGTCTCCACCATCTGCCACAGAGCAAAAAGTAATTGAAGCCCAGGTGAATCCCTAACCCTAAACTGGAAGCACCTGTATGATCCCTTATTTATTTCCAGAAATATGAGGTGGTAGTACCTGCTATGCTGAAAAATCTCAACACTAATGAAAACTTCACTGGCTTGCATATCTAATATTACACCACTGTTGGCACCCAGATTTCCCATTCTCTCTCTCTCTCTCTCTCTCTCTCTCTCTCTCTCTCTCTCTCTCTCTCTCTCTCTCTCTCTCTCTTTCTCTGGTAGTATTCATGTTGTCTGCCTTCTATAATCTATATATTAGTTCTGTCTTTCACAACTAGAATATAAGCTCTATGAGGCTAAGATTTCCCTCATCTATCATTGCTGAAACCATTGTTTAAAACAGTGCCAGGCACACAGTCTGTTCCAATAGCATTTGCTGTTTGAATGAAAAGGAATGACAGATGTGCATATCTCTTCCTTTTTCTGGACAGGTGTGAAAATGATTTGAACTTCCCTGGAGACTCTATGCTGGTTTTAGTTAGTCCTAGATTCCTATGGAGACTGCACGAGTAATTCAGATTTCCTCTTTTCTGAAATCTATCAAGTAATATAAAAGTGTTTTGAAAACATTTAAATTACTGTATTTTAATGTAATTTAAGTTCTCTCGAAAGTTTATTAAAAAAATTTTCTATTTGTTTTTGAACTAAAAAAGCTATATGTAGATAAAAAATCTCCAGTACAGCAACCTACGTAACAATATGTAAGTTTTGAACTACCCTTCTGTGATCATCTGAAGTCAATTTATAAGTTCAAACAACTCAGAATTCTCAATTTGTATTCAGCAGCATTGGTATGAAATTTCTACTGTGTGTTAGCCTAAGCAGAATACTGGTTTAAGGATGAAACAGTCCCTCCAATAAAATCTATACATTCCAAAAATATTATTAAACTTTTATTGATTATGAATTTTGTTTAATAAAAGGAAAGAAATATGTCAAATTAGATGTGAAAATAGAATTAATGGTACTCAAGAAGCTTAAAGATGTGCATCTGTCTAGTTATTTTTCCAAGAACTAAAATATCATTTTAAAGGAGTATATTCAAACACCATCTTATATATAAAGGGTCTCATATAGCCAAGAATGGCTTTGAACCTTTGCTATGGCAATGTAGTGAAAGATGGTCTTAACCTTCTGATTCTCCTAACTTCAAACCCTAAGTGCTAAAATTGCAGGTATATGCCAGCACTGTTTTATGCTGTGTTGGGGACTGAACTAGGGGCATTATTCATGTCAAAGACTCTTTCAACTGAGAAACTGACTCAGTCAAAGCGTAACTTTTTTTTGTTTTGTTTTGCTTTGTTTTGCTTTGTTTTTGTTTATTTTTTATTTTTAAAGTAGGTATTTATTTCATTTACATTTCCAATGCTATCCCCAAAGTCCCCCACACGCTCCCCCACCCACTCTCCCACCCACCCACTCCCACTTCTTGGCCCTGTCGTTCCCTTGTACTGAGGCATATAAAGTTTGCTTGACCAATGGGCCTCTCTTTCCACTGATGGCTGACTAGGCCATCTTCTGAAACATATGCAGCTTGAGACACGAGCTCCGAGGGGTACTAGTTAGTTCATATTGTTGTTCCACCTCTAGGGTTGCAGATCCCTTTAGCTCCTTGGTTATTTTCTCTAGCTCCTCCATTGGGGGCTCTGTGATCCATCCAGTAGCTGACTGTGAGCATCCACTTCTGTGTTCAAAGTGTAACTTTTAATCTAACATTTTTATCATAAAAATATTTATCCTGTGACATGACATTCTGAATGCTTGGGTAAGAATGTGAGTCTTTAGGAAGCTAAAAAGATTTCTGACTCTAATTGGTTCATTATAAATAGGGAAAATTTTGATTTTCAAATGACTTCAAGACAAAAATAATAACAGAAAAGAACAAATTTTAACCATTGATATCTGAAGATTGATAGATCTTCTGTTTGGCTGGGGAGAGATGGGGCTGAGAGACACAGAATCACCACACTTGGCACAAGTTAAAGCAATCAGCTAGAAGGTTAGCCTTCTATTGGTAAAAGCTTTCACTCCTACTTCATTGGCATGCTTGAGAGAGATGCAGCAGGGATGAGAGGAGGGGTGGATTAGAATCTCTATTGTGACCATTGGGGTTTGAGTTTTACTTCAAAGAAATGAAAAATGTGATGGGTACTATATTTAAAATATAAACTAACAGTAGTTTGTGAAGTCAGTGGAACAGGAAAAGGACTAGAGATTGAAGGATTGGCATGTATTCTGAAGAGAGTGTGGAAGACTCAGGCCTAAAGTGATTTCTTTGTCACATCTCTACCCTAAAGGCTCAGCTAACTATAGAAAAGTAGGGGTGGAAATATTGGAAGAACTAAATGGTGTAGAAGATTCCAAGGAAACTGTGTTTTCCAAGTACAAAAGGGCTGATGTACATGAGAACTCATGGGTACTGTGATAGGATGAACAAGACCTGCCCAAGTTCAAGCCAGTCAAAACCCTACTACAATAGAAAGGGGAGAACAGATGCGAAGTTCCACCCCTGGCCAATAAGCCATTTGTGAGTGACAACTGACTGAAGAGAAAAGATTGGTTTTCTTCTGGTGAAACTGGTTGTTTCACACTCCAGAGCAAGTCCTATGATCAGAAGCAGTTTTGGCCAATTCAAAACAGACTTCATGATTTGTTTGTTTGTTTTGTTTTGTTTATTTATTTGTGTGTACATAAGTAATTTTTTCATGTTTATTTGTTTTGTCATATTTTCATGATTATTTTTATGTAAAAGGAAGTTGCTGTACAAGTTGGGGAATAGAAACTTGGAATGAGTTGGGACAAGAGAAACAATTTGATCAAAATATTGTATGTAAACCTAATACATTTTCTATAAGCAAAAAGTGGTGCTACCAACAAAGCCAGAAGACAGCATGTTTAGAGAATTTAGTTGCAATAAATTATACATGACCACTTAGGGACTTGCTCACGGCAATGCTTACAATAACAGCAGATACCCATAGGTATTAAGGGAAGTCCACCATCATGTGAAAACAGCCATCATTAACAAAACCTTAGCACCAACTACAAGCAGCTTTCAAAACATTTTCTGCTTGAGTTACTGTATTGTCTTTTAGATGTAAAGATTTTGTTGTTGACTTAAGAAATTGAAAATAAATGTCTATAGTCAAATGTGAACTTGTACAACTCTTTTGCTTTTAGTGTTCCCTATTATAGAGCATAAACAAAAATAAAACTTGCAGAAATGAGTTAACGCTTGTGTAGTAAATAAAGTGTTCAGTCGATAAAAGGGGACACTTTAGAAAATAACAATTCTTTCCATTGACAGTATATTAACATGTCATGTTTTTAAAAACCTGTTTAACTTTGTGAATCTTCCCTTCTATGTATCTAGTTATCCATGCCTTCCCAGAAAAAGGAAGTTTTCTGATTATAATAATGTGAATTAAGATATTTTAAACTCAAAGAGAACACAGCATATAAATCTACACTGCTTAATTATACTGTTAGTATGTACTTTCCAATTACGGGAGGTTTCACTTGAATTAATGACTAGCATTGGTTAGTACTATTCATATAAAGCACATAAATGTGGTAACTGCTTTACATGGAACAACCTAACTCAATCTTCGGGATACATCTAATCATTAACTATCATTTACAAATTTACTAATTCCATTTGTACTCTGTACACAAAGTAAAACATAGAATCTTAGGATTCTATACTCATTTGTCAGTGAGACAGAGATCCAAACCTACAAAATTAAACACAGTCTTACTTTGACTCTATACAGTAGCCTAGTACAATGTTGTATGAGAGGCTTCATTAGCAATTGATGGAGACAGATGCAGAGACCAAATATCAGCAGAACTCAGGGAGGCTTGTAGAAGAGTCAGGGTGAGGGGAGGATTGAGGGAGCCTGAGGGGTCAAGCGAGCTGCAAGACCTACAGAGTTAACTAGTCTGGGTCCATGGGGGCTCACAGAGACTGAACCACCAACCAAAGACCATGCATGGACTGGACCTAGGCCCCCTTCACATATAAACCTGATGTGCAGCTTGGTCTTCATGTGTGTTCCCCAACAATTATAACAGAGGCTGTCTGCCTTGGACTCTGTTGTCTGCCTTTGGATCCCTCTCTCCTAGCTGAGCTGTCTTGCTTGGCTTCAGTAGGAAAGGATGTGCTTAATCCTGCTGCAACTTGATATCCCAGTTCAGGTTGTCACCTACGGGGTTCAGGATCTCTTCCCTGAAAAGAAGGGGATGGGAAAATGGGAGAAGGTGGTGGGAGAGTGGGACTGGGAGAAGAGGAGGGAGGGGTGGCTGTGATCAGGATGTAAAGTAAACAAACGAATCAATGGATGAATAAATAAATAACACAATCCAAAAAAAAAAAGAAGAAAAAGGTTCATTTCTAGAGCACTAATATTTTCATCCACGTTACCAATTATCATATTTATTTTATTAATCTTTATATTTTTTGCCAATTATGTGGTTGTTTATTGCTTTAAATTAGACTTTTAAACTATTTTTTGCATTTTATATATAATATCACATTTGCTTTAAAATTTTATTGAGAAATTGTAAATTTATTAATGATATAATAATGATCTGTGTACTCTCTGTATTTCTCTTGTTTGGCATAACTCTAAAAATAGATATGTTCCTTAATTTTCATTTCATGTACACCTCCAAATTTTTTAGTGTTTGTTTTCTGTGTGTGTGTGTGTCTGTGTTTCTGTGTGTGTGTGTGTGTGTGTGTGTGTGTGTGTGTGTGTGTGTGTGTGTGTGAATCTGCTTGGTCAGTTGTCACTGAATTTTTGGCTCCCATGACTTTATAGGACTGCAAGGATGATGTGCAAATTTTTGAAGAGTTCCATATTTGGACTGGCTTTTTAAGGAAAAATGAAAACAGAGTTGGGTAGTTATGGATATGGGGATCTGAGAAGAGTATGGGGAGCAGAAAAAGACTGTAAGAAATTTTCAAAGAATAAATAAAAACGTAAAAAGCTTCCACAAAAAGAAGATCATTTTTTTCAGGAGATGGGTTGGTCCAATGAGCAAAGGTTGTAAAATCAGTGTTCATCCTTGAGTTGAAAATGTTCCCTTGTAAGAGAAAAATAATTTCAGTGAACATTTTCTTCCAAAAGCCAATTTATGCTGAATTTTGTCACATATACACATCAGCCTCTTTCATTCCATTCTGAACTTCTATGGAGATAACAGTCATGGCAATCTTTTAGGAACATTTCCTTACAACCAAGGATGCTCAGAGTGGCACAAATAGCCTTCACCCAGGAAGAGCACACCAAATCCAATACCTAGTAGTCAGCCATGAATACAAGTAGTAGTAGCACATAAAACAATGAAAAAAAGAGCTCATGAATTTGAAAGAGAGCAAGAAAAAGTATTAGGGGAAGTTTGGAGGAAGGAGAGGGAAGGAAGATATGCTATAATTATATATATAACCTTAAAAATTATTGAAAACATAATTCATTAATTCATTTTGTATAATATGCACTTAATTCATTTTGTATAATATACACTTAATTCATTTTATATAATATACACTATTCAAAACAGGCAGTGGTGGCATATGTCTTTAATCCCAGCACTTGGGATGAAAAGGCAGGTGGATTTGAGTTCGAGGCCAGCCTGGTCTACAGAGTGAGTTCCAGGAAAGTCAAGGCTACACAGAGAAACTCTGTCTTGAAAAACCAGTATATATATATATATATATATATATATATATATATATATATATATATATACTATTCTACTTAAATCTTTTATCTTTTTACCTACTACAAAAAATAAATGAAGAAAGTTAAAATATTCCATTTTCATAATACAAATAGCTACTTCAGCATAGTTAAGCATTCTTTTGACTTTAAAGAAAATCCCAATTATATTCTTTTATAACTTTTAACATATGTAAATGAGAAGTTTTGTGTGTTTAAGTGTCAGTGGTCCTCAAGAGTTTTTCTCTTAATTTTCAACCAGGTGGAAATCCAGTTAATTCTGTAATTAGTAGAATTACAATGCAAACACACTTTTCAAAATGGACTCTGTTGCAGGGTGTATAAAGCATCTTAAGAAATGTCTCAGGATGCTTGGAATCTCTCCTGACCTTAGATCAATGTTAGAGATGGCCTTTGCATTATATTCACAGCACTGCCAGTGATGTCACAGTCTCTGCCTGGCTGATGAAAGAATACCATGAGAAAGAATAGTTCTGGGGGCTTTGTTCTCTCGCTGTGCATCAAAAGGATAGCCCTAAGGTGTCACCCACAAACAAATCATCACCCTCCCAAGGAACAGAGGCTGATTTATCTGCAGAGTAAAGTTTTTCCCCTGGGGGGGGGGGAGCATGTACTACATGATTATAAAAGAATACATAACATCCTCCTCTTAAATTATGTTGTCTTGAAAATTTCCAAGAAGTCTAATACAAAGAAACAGTGTAAGTGATGTTTTTAAAGCTTTTCACTTTGTACATTTTTTTATTTTTTATTAGATATTTTCCTTATTTACATTTCAAATGCTATCCCCTTTTCTCATCTCCCTTCTGAAACCTCCCCTATCCCATCCCCACTACCCCTGCTCACTAACCCACCCACTTCTGCTTCCCTGTCTTGGCATTCCACTACACTGGGGCATTGAGCCTTCACACAAACAAGGGCCTGTCCTCAATATTGATGCCCCACAAGGCCATCCTCTGCTACATATGCAGCTGGAGCCATGTGTCCCAACATGAATACTCTTTGGTTGGTGGTTTAGTCCCTGGGAGCTCTGGGGGGTACTGGTTGGTTCATATTATTGTCCCTCCTATGGGGCTGCAAACCTCTTCAGATCCTTGGGTACTTTCTCCAGCTCCTCCATTGGGAACTCTGTGCTCAGTCCAATGGATGATTGTGAGCATCCACTTCTGCATTTGTCAGGCACTGGCAGAACCTCTCAGGAGACAGCTATATCAGGTTCCTATCAGAAAGCACTTGTTGGTATCCACAATAGTGTCTGGGTTTGGTAACTGTATATGGGATGGATACACAGTTGGGACAGTTTCTGGGTGGCCTTCCTTTGGTTTCTGCTCCATACCTTGTCTCTGTACCTCCTCCAATGGGTATTTTGATTCCCCTTCTAAGAAGGACCTTCTAAGAAGGACATATCCATACTTTCATCTTCCTACTTCTTTAGTTTCATGGGGTCTGTGAATTGTATCTTTGGTATTCTGAACTTCTGAGCTAATATCCACTTATCACCTGTGTTCTTTTGTGATTGGGTTACCTCACTCAGGCTGACATTTTCTAGTTCCACCCATTTGCCTAAGAATTTCATGAATTCGTTGTTTTTAAAAGCTGAGTAGTACTCCATTGTGTAAATGTACCACATTTTCTGTATCCATTCCTCTGTTGAAGGAAATCTGGGTTCTTTCCAACCTCTGGTTTTTATAAATAAGGCTGCTATGAACACAGAGATAGACTTATTTGGTAGTTTTAATAAAATTCCTTAGGATGGTTCTGTTATGTTGGAGCAGAATAGGGAAAAAATGCATTCCTGGTTTTAAAAGGCTAGACTTTAGGCATTTATTTATGTTGTTTTGTGTTTATATGTCACATGTCTATTTTGCCATATATTTTAACCATTCTCATTTGTACATGTTTTTATAATTATATATACTTAAGCGTGATAAGAAATTCTGTTTAGTGTTCTTTTATCTACTTACAAACTCACTAAAATTATCATTAAGTTAAAACAGAATGACTTCACAAAATCTCTAAACCCTGGCCTTTGAGCTCAGAAACTTATTTGACACCTGAACACTACAGATCATGTTCTGATCTTCTAAGTTTAGATCCTGAGGCCAGAATTTATAGATAGATTTTCTTAGTCCTGACTTTACTGTCATTCTCTAAAGTAAATATTAAATACTCAACATATTAAAGTAGTTTTTATTTTTCCAAAAATTTTCACACATTCCTATATAGGAATATAGGTAAAGATTGGAAATATCTTTTTTCATTTCCAGTGTGTGGTGACAGGGGTTGAAATTTGGGGTACTTCGGTAATTATCATTGATGTCTCCATTTTTCACCTAAATTTATACATTGTGGTATAATATTTTTAACAAGCCTAAAATACCATCAATGTCACTCAAGCAAGGTCTCTTCCACACTACTTTTAAAGTAATTTTGGGTTTAAACCCCTTTACTTTGTTTTCTTTGCAAGCATCTACAGCTTAATTAGAGTGTATTTAACTAAACATCTGGATAAAAGTCACATTTTCCAAAATAGCTCTACGTGGGCAAAAAAGGGAGTCTGTTATTAGTATATTCCTCAATAACTAAGACATATGTAGTTTCCAATAGCACTCAGGGGGAATCACACCTGTCATTAAAACATCATATACATTATTCCTACTGCTTTGCTAGCAGATATTCAGTCACTATATAAATATTTTTTAGTCACTCCTCCTGAGAGTAGTTTCTTCTGAAATGACTACATGGAGAAGGAATGAATATGGAAGAAAGAACAGTACCATATTCTTATTTTTAAAATTTCTCCATATTATTTATAATATTGAGTGTTTCTTTGCTTTTAAATTGTATAAACAATCTGATCACATTAAGGAATACATTTCACAAATTCTTATTTTGTTTCATTCTGCAGTCCTCTGGGAATGGAGAAAGACACCACATGTTCTCTCTTAATGTGATCCTTAGTTTTAGATGTGAGTACATAACCTCGAGTAACCTCAGAAACCAGGAGAATAAAAAGGCTCTATGGTGGTGTGGAAAGATCTCCAGATAGGAACTACAACATAGATATAGTTCATGGGGAAATGAGAAAAGGAGAGGGACATTAATTGGAGTGGGTAAGAGAGTGAGAGAAAAATGTATAATAGTTTACACATACACACACACATATGTATATATATACATACACACATTGTGTTATGATACATGGCACATGGGATGAGAATGGTCCCATCAAGAGTCAGAGATTTTCTAACAAAATCCCCAATGCCAGGAAGACCTCACATGGACTAGTTGATCAGGAAATCCAAGTGACCCTTTCAACAATAATAGTCTATTGACATTGCCCTTGGTTTCTCCAAGAATCTGAAGATAAGACCCTATTGCTAATGACCCCCTAAAATTGGACACAGGATCTATAGAAATAAATGTGGAATTGACATGGAAGATTAATCCCTGAGGCTCTCACAGTACCAGAATGTAGTCTTGAACTCATGGGCACAGGAAAGGTCTTTCTGAGCAATACACTGATAATACAAGCATTAAAACTAACAATTAATAACTAGGATTTTATGAAAAAAGACACCATCATTAGATCAAAGTAGCACCATAGAGGATGGGAATCTTTACATATACATATGATAAAAGAAAAGTATTTAAAATATATAAAAAACTTACAACACAAATAACACAATTAAATCTGGGGTACAGATAAAAATGGAGAGTTATCAAAAGTTGAAGCACAGATAGTTGAGAAACACTTTTAAAAAAGTTCAACCTTCTTCTTCTTCTTTTTTTCTTTTAAAGTTCAACATCCTTAGCCATTGGAGAAGTGCAAGTTAAAATTACTTTGAGAGTTCATCTTACCCCAGTCAGAATGGTCAAGATCAATTAAAAAAAATAAACAGCATATACTGGTGAGGATGTGGGGAAACTGATAAACCAATTCATAGATGGTGGTTCTCAAATTAATACGGTCCCTATGGAAATCAGTTTGGAGGTTCCACAGAAAGTTGAGAATCAATCTACCACAATATACCATGTTTCTATATATACTCTACATTTTATTACATAAATACTTGCTAATCCATGTCCAGTGCTGCTCTATTCATAATAGCCAGAAATTAGAAACATACTAGATATCCATCAACTGGTGAATGGATAATAGCAATATGGTATATTTATACAATGGAATATTATTCAACTGTTAAAAAATGAAATTATCAAATTTTCAGATAAATTGGTAGAGCCAGAAACAAACATCTTGAGTGAAGTAAGCCAGATGACAACATACAAATATTACAGGTTTTCTTTTATATGTAAGATATCTGTCTTTAAATATAAACAACCACAGATATTAGTATCTTGTAAAAGACCAGGTACTAAGAAGAGTATCTTACAAGGAAGGAGAAATGTAGTATAGTGTTATAAAGAGATAAATGAGAAACTAGAATTGGAGAATTCAATGGTGAGTAAGATAGGAGAGTACAGTAAAGATAGGGGGTAGGGGTAGGGAGTCATTAAGAGTCATTAAAAATGTATGGAAGCCTAGTACTATTGAAGTTTCCTAAAATATATACATATGAGAAATGAATTAAAATGGAGTCAAGAAATAATGAGGAAGATAATGCCCCAACAAGACATCTTAAACCTCCAATGCAAAGAACAGGTTACATTTTATTGAGTATTTGGCCAAATGATGCCTTTCACTCAGAAGAAGTGGAGACAAATTGCCACACCTAAGATATTTTCAGTTAATATGTTCTGGAGAAGGAAAATCAGCTTTCTCCAATGGATTTTCACTGAATGCACCAACCACACCCCAATGTAGACTTGAATTCCATGAATAATTGGCCAGTGTAAAAAAGTACCCCACACCTTTTCTTCTGTTTTGGGTTTTTGTTTTTGGTTGTTTTTTATTTTTATGTCTTACTGGGTTGTTTGTTTGCTGTTTAATGTTTCTTGTGGGATTTTTAGTTTATTTTTAAAATTCTGTTTTTGTTTTGAGAAAGAACATAAAGTTGTATAAGTAGGGAGGGGGAGATCATTGAAGGAGTTGGAGGGAAAAGGATATGATCAAAATATACTATATGGGAAAAATCACTTTTAAAGAGAAAAAGATTAAGATTAATGACAAATAGTTAATCAAATTACCCAATGAGAGTAGATCTAATTCAATATATTTGAGATGAGAAGAGAGATATTACAACAGACATTCAGAAAATCAGACATAAAAACAAACTAGAAAACCTAAAAGATATGGAAGAAATTTCTAGATATATATGATGTAAAAAAGTTCAACAATGATGAAGTAAATAATTTAAGTATACCCATAAAATTCAGCAAACTAAAAGCAATAATTTAAAATCTTCTAAATAACAACCAAGTGGAACTAGATGTATCCAGTGGAGAATTTTTCGAGACACTCAAGTGCTCACATTATTACATCAAAATAACAAAATAGAAAAAGAAGAATCATTTTCAAATTTCTTATAAAAAGTCCAGGATTACCCCAACCCAAATTTAGGCAAAGACTCAGAAAATATATAATTGTAGGTAGATATCTAGGATTAACTTATGTGTGAAAATTTTCTTGCAAACTGAATTCAAGAATGTGTTGAAAAGATGTTCTTCATAACAAAAATGCAGGATCAACATTCAATAATCAATCAGGTATGCACAATATAAATATAATTAAAAAACCAGAAACTATTTGACTATCTCACTAGATCAAGCTAAGACCTTTGAAAAATCAAACATAACTTCATGAAATCCAATTATTTTTATTTAAGACCCTAAAGACTCCATCAGAAACCTTCCCTAACATGATAAAGACATTCATTATAGTATTACCTCTTCTCTCACAGACCTAGTAAAATAAGCAATGTAATCATCTACGCCTCTCTATATTTTAGACCCAATGGAAGACTCAGTTTCTCTTTGGTTGTAGATGCTTAAGTTTTTTATATCTACTTTGTTTAATTTTTCCATGTCACATTTGATCCAGAAATATATCTACTTCTTCAGTAGTTCCCAAATTACTGGTGTATATATTTTCAATATAGACTAATTATTTTAATTGACGCATACTGTAATCCCTTTTTATTTGAGATTTTATTTATTATGGTTTCTTCATTCCGTTTGCCTAATTTAGTGCCTTGTTTAGGGTTTCCATTGCTGTGAAGAGACATCATCGCCATAGCACTAAGAACATTTTAAAACATTAAATAAAAACATTTTACTAAAGCTGCCTTTGCCATGGCAGGAAACATAGGGGCATGCAGACAATGATGGAGAAGGAACCAAGAGTTCTACATCTAGACTGGTAGGCAACAGGAAGAAAGAGAGGTATGAGGTCTGACTTGAGTATTTGAAACTTCAAACCCACCTCCAGTAATGCATTTTGTCCAACGAAGGCACAATTCTTAATAGTGTCACTCTCTGGTGACCAAACATTCACATCTATGAGCCTATGGGGTACATTCCTATTCAAATCATGGCATCATCAAACATTTGTCAATCTTTTTTTCTTTCTTTTTCTCTGCTCTCCCTCTCTTTTTTTCTTTTCCTTCTTCATTTTCTGCTTCTTCTTTTTTTAAATCTTCCTATGCCTTTCCTTTCACTCTCAGTTACATAGATTAGCAGCAGAGACAATGCACAGGCAGCTCTACACAAATGCTAGCAATATGTCTCAGCTAGAATTAAAGGCTTGCAGAGAATACCCAGGATACAATCTATAGAACCTATAGGTCCCAAGTGAGGATACTTCAATCCCACTAGGGAGGGAGAAGAAACTAGAGGGCAAAGGGAGGGAGGGAACTGGGAGAGAAAGAGGATGGGTAGGGGGTAGGGAGAAAGAGAAATATGATCAGGTATTGGTAGCGGGACCCTGTCTAAAAGAACTGCAGGGGCAAAAACGGAGAAGAGACTGAGGGAAAGGAGGTTCATTTACAAGCCCAAATTGGGACCCATTTCAAGGGAAGGCTCCAAGGCCTGACACTATTACTGATGCTATGATGTACATTCAGACAAGAGCATAGAATGGCTGCCCTCCAAGAGGCCCAACAACCAGCTGACTGAGACAGGAGCAGATACTTACACCCAACCAATGGATAGAAGCTGGGGACCCATGTGGTTGAGTTAGGGAAAGGCTGAATGAAGCTAAGGAGGAGAGTGACCCCATAGGAAGACCAGCAGTCTCAACTAACCTGGACCCCTGAGATCACTCAGACACTGAGCCATCAACCAGGCAGCATATACTATCTGGTTCTAGGCCCCAGACACATACACAGTAGAGTACTCCTGGTCTGGCCTCAGAGAGAGAAGAAACACCTAACCCTTGAGAGATTTGAGGCCCCAGAGAGTGGGGAGGCCTGGCTGGTGTGACGAGTGTTGGGGTGTGGGGACATCCTCTTTGATATGGGGGGAATGAGGATCTGTCAGAGGGAATAACAGGAGGGGAATAATGACTGGACTGTAAAAAAGGTTAAAGATAACAAAAAATAAATAAAATAAAGTCAGTAATAAAAAAAAAAGAATTAAAGACAAGCATTCTAGAAGTTGGTTTCCAGAAGATAGGTCATTTCTCCCTTAAAAAGAAAATTAAAAGTTTCAGATCAAAGAAAGCAGAGGGACTTCAGCAGTAACTTTGGTGACAACAATACCATAGTCAAAAGTAATAAAAGAAATTAAACATACTTGAATTTGATAAATACTTTTGTCAAGTAATGAACAGGAATACTTAAGTAGCTACTTGAATTCATACAATGATGCTTTGCAGTCAAAGAAGTTAGAACAGTGCTCTATCATTTCTGCTTTTTACTTTGGGCTCTCTAATGCTCAATGTTCTGTCTGTTAAGCAGACATGGTGAGCATGATATTTTTAATGATGTAAGTGAACACAGTGAAATAATGCATATCAATGCTTAGCAGACTCCTCTCACACAGCTCCTAATAAATATTAGCTGTTTGGATTGAGAATCTTTTTTTTTTATTACGTATTTTCCTCAATTACATTTCCAATGCTATCCCAAAAGTCCCCCATACCCCCCCCCACTCCCCTACCCACCCATTCCCACTTTTTGGCCCTGGTGTTCCCCTGTACTGGGGCATATAAAATTTGCATGTCCAATGGGACTCTCTTTCCAGTGATGGCCTACTAGGCCATCTTTTGATACATATGCAGCTAGAATCTTAACAGTATTAATCTTCTATGTCTGTTTTTCTGGGTTACTTAGAATTTTTGTCATGTCTGCTTTGTGTGTGTGAGACTTTTAGAATAGTTTCTTTAGAGGTATATAGTCTCATTAAAGATGTGTGCGGAAATCGGCCATCATATTGGGAAATATGTGATTAACTGTTGCATACATCTCTCTCTCTTTTTTCAAAATAAATCATCTCCAAGTCCTCTCTAAATAAATCATAGTCAAGCTTTCTCTAGAAGTCTGAAAGCCTCTATCTGGAGCTCAGCTATCATTAAGATACTTTGTAGGTAACTACAGAAACTACATTCTTAGAAACTAAAAAAAATCTCCTTTGATTTCTAGGAAAAAAGAATTTATTTAGTTCACTGAGAAATTCTCCTCAGTCATAGAAACTATTAGTCAAACGTATTCAAACACCAATAGTTTCATGTTTCAAGATCAGATTTTATCAAATGTATGTATATGGCAAATGTTAAATCCATCATTTATTTAGTGGTGCTAATTTCGAAGACATACAAAATAATTAACACTCATGTTTATCCATGTCTGTTCTAAATATTCTACCCACACAGTGAGCCGTGTGTGAATGAGCTCCTGATGTACATGGCAGATGAGCCCTGAATAATTAAGATTTCTTAGCAAAGCAGGTCAAGGGTAGAAAGACTTAGAAACCCATGCAGACATAGCAAGGACAAGTTATCTGACAATTGTGAGCTTAGGTCATGCCACAGTCTGAACCTTCCAACTGCCCCCCCATCCCCTGCCCCCCACACCATTAATAAGGCAGTTTTTTTCCTTAAGCTCAATGCACTTTGTCTTCTCAAGTTTTAAAACTGAGTGTCCAATGAATCATTTTTGCATCCTCTTACTGTACCTTCCCAAAGTATTACAAATTCCTCTCTTAGACTTTTGTAATAAGATATAGAATCCAGTTTCCAATACCTGTTTGTATTCTTGACCATAGCCAGCCCTTTCACTTACTACCTATGCATAGGCAAAAGAACTAAAAGCAATATCCATGCTTGACCTTTCTGAAACATTTGAGAAAATCTCTTTACCTCCCTAAATTTACTCTTACACAACACTCTTAGGATTTCACCAAATGGTACACACTAGAGAGACTCCTCCCCTTTCCTCCTCTCCCCTCTCCCCTCCCCTGTCCTCCCCTCTCCCCTCTCCTTTCTTCTCCTCTCTTCCTATCCCTTCCCCTCCCCTGTAATGTACTGCCCTTTCCTGCCCTCTCCTGCTCTTTCCTGCTCTCTCCTCTCCATCCCTCTCCTCCTCTGCCTTCTCCTCTACTTCCCTTCCCCATTCTCCCCTGCTTTTTTTCTCCTCCCTTTTCTTCTTTTCAATTTTCTTCTCTTTTCTTTTCTTTTCTTCTCTTTCAAAATATAACTCTGATTGTCTGGAAACTTAATGTGCAGAGCAAGTTGGCCATGAACACACCTTTAATTCAAGCCTCTTGAGTCTGAGAAATTAAAAGTATGTGCCTCTGTATCCAACTTAACAGAGGAAATTTTCATTCACAAATTTTGGACTTACTTCATATATGTGTGTGTGAGAATGTGCATCCAATTGTGAAAAATAAAGAAGTAAAAATAATGAGGTATTAAAAATGAAGTTTCTAACTCTCAGAAAGTTGACCGTTTCAGATTTATGTCCAGTGTTTCTCAATTACATTTTCTGTGTCAACTGTTGAAATACAAAAGTGACATTGTGACAATACAGAAAAAAACCTTTGTTTTACTGTGTGAAACATACTTGTCAGAGTGCTATCAGGGATAGCTTTTATGTATCCACAGTCTGATCCTGTGATGAAGCTATAAAATATTATTAACTTTACAAGAGGGCAACATAAATCAATTTTCAGCTCAAGCATTATATGAATTTCACTAAATTGGAAGAAAAACAAACCTGATCTTTGTTTCTGCTCTGTAGAGGATAAAATTCCTCTTATGATTGGTAAATAAAATCGAATGCCTCAAAAGTTAAACTCATCCTTTTCCAACGTGAACATTTTGCTTCAAATTGACTTTTTAACACATGTGCTGCTAGAAAAGTTGAAACTTTATTAAGAGATAATGAAATTATAATTAACACTAGTTCTTTCACACTGGGAACAAAACCAAATGAATTACACCACCCTACATTTCCCATGATACTATGTTTCTGTGAAAGATTTCTCAGATCTCAGAGGTAGTATGCATTTATGTGAGCACTTCTGAGCACATTACACCCCCAATCTCAATTATCTCTCCTCTTGCTCATTCTAAAGAAGGATGAAAATGTTTGGCTCTCAGAACACACATTAAAGATGGGATTCATTCCTTTGATTTAATTCATGAATACCATTTTCTTTTTGAAACACAGCTGTTTGCAAACGTTCATACTTTTCTCTAAAACATCTAAGTTTTTAATTTTCTGTCATTTTAGAAAGGGAAAGTCAAGGATTTAAGAGGAAAGCTAATTAAACGTAATTGAGCATTAGCTGAAACAGGGTTGTAACACAGTAATTAGATTTATGAAAATCCCTGTTTGTCCTCTGATTATCATTTAGGTAGTCAAATAATTTCACATATGAAGAGAAATTATTTTGCTAAGGAAATATCTGCAACTGTGGTGAGGAGCAACGACTCACCAAAAGGTTGCTTAGCAGTGTCCTAGGGAGATGATTGGTGCATATTTTCCAGGAGTTTCTTCTTTATTATAATATTCCATCTTGTTTAGCCACTTGTGTTTAATGTTTAATGTATGGTACGTAAAGTAGACATTTGGTAATCATTCCATTACAGAGACTAACATCTCAAGTTCTTATATTTGTGTTGATTTTCATTTTCTGTGTAGTATACCTCTACTGGAAGCATCATGCATTGTATAATAAATATAACTGCTAAGAAACAACAGCAGACAGCTGTGTATTAATGTCATGAAAGGTGCAGTGTTTTACAGTATAACAAGAATGGGAGCTTTACTTTTGATTCAAGATTCAGTGACTGTCATTTACATTGTTTTGTCTTTAAAATATTATAGCAGAAGGAAGTGAAAAGAACAAGCTTAAATAAAAGTGGCTGTTCTTCACTTACACTCATTTTATTTTGATAGGAAAGCAGCCACCAACCAAAGAGCATACAGGGGCTGGTCTGTGGCCCCAGACACATATGTAGAAGAGGACTGCCTTATCTTACCTCAGTGGGAGAGGATTACCTAGTTCTGTAGAAACTTGATGCCCCAGGGAAGGGGGATGCTGGGAAATGGTGAAATCATAGTAGGTGGGTAGGTGATGGGGATGTGTAGATGGGTGGGTGGGGGAACATTCTCTCAGAGACAAAGGGGAGATGGTGAAGAATTCTTAGATTGGGGACCAGGAAATGGGGTAACATTTGGAATGTAGATAAATAAAATAATTTAATAATAAAAATACTCTAAGGAAGAATAAAACAAAAAGAGAGACAGAAAATGACACATACAGTTTAGATGTTTCAGAAGATTGTAAATTAGTTGTTAACCCTCCCTAAAACACTAATACTATTTGTTTCACTGAGGACTTGCAAACAGGTAATGCTGTGATTTTTTTTTTTTTAAGAAAGACAAAATGTCAACTAAACAAATGAACAAAAACACCGACAACTAAGCGGACAAGGCAACAAATGGATAGCTTTGATGTGGAGATACATCTCATCCAAATGAGATGTTATCAGTGGCTTACACAAGAGAAAGCAAAAGCTTTCTTCTCTGTTTTATAGTGCCTTATACCAAGCATAAGGTGAGACCAGGGAAGACCTTGGACTATACTGTCCATTTGAGTCTGCCACTCAAGGCTGTAGGATTTGTTTACTTGTTTATTGTCAATCACATAGGTAAGACAATCATTATTAATTTAGCTATCATATTGAAAGAGAGACAAACTTTTATGAATCCTGAAAGTAGACTTCCATTTCTAGTCATCTTTAGTCCAATGCAAACTTATTCAAACCTTGTGCTCAGTATTATGAATGTTAATCAAAAACTTATTCAGAAGTTTACCTATGTTATCTCCAAGAGGATGTAATTATACTGGAATGGATTCCTGCTTTAGTAATAATTCCATAGAGATAGGTAATTGCTAACATTATAAAAAACAGTACTGGCTGGTATACAAACTTCATCTACCTTTAAAAAATATCTTACAGTGATTTTGAAGAACTTCCTTTTTCATTCATAATCATTCTAAGATGTCTCTGATATACTTATTAAAGGAAAGAGATGGAAAAAGTAACAGATGGAAAAAAGTGACTCATATCAAATTTTGCAAGTCTTTCTAGAAAAATGCCTTAATTTTTCTCAACGGCTTCGTCTGTCATCAGTGCTGTTATGCCTTTGTGCAAACATGTCCTGGTAGATGTTTAAACAAAACACTAGAGTTTATAGAACAATTTGATCCCTGGTATAAATTCAACCCATATCTAAAACCAATATTTCTTCACTGTTCCTGTACATATATTCCATTTGAAATGTTACATGTAAGGGTCTGCTAACTTCACTGTTATTTTAAATATAATATAAATCATGAGCATTAAATCTAAAGTGAAACTGACCCATATGAGTTATTTTATTGGCACCATCCTGGCTACGTCATCGTTCATATGTGAGAAACAAGATAAGCATGATCACAATATGAACTAACCAGTACCCCCAGAGCTGGTTTCTCTAGCTGCATATGTAGCAGAAGATGGCCTAGTCGGCCATCATTGGGAGGAGAGGGCCTTGGTCTTGTGAAGATTAAATTCCCCAATACAGGGGAATGCCAGGGCCAGGAAGAGTGAGTGGGTGGGTTGGGGAGCAGGGTGGGCGGAAGGTATAAGAGACTTTCGGGATAGCATTTGAAATGTAAATGAAGAAGATATCTAATTTAAAAAGACAAGCATGGTCATTAAATATAACTGCATAGAAGGACAGGCTAAGATTCCTCAGGTGAGTTAGTGTCATTCTCTAATGCCATTACAGTCTGTGTATTAGTCCTGTTCTTTATGGACAGGCTGCATCTTTGGAGACACTTATCCCCTTTGGTTCTTAAAATATTTTCACATCCTCCTCTGCACAGAGCCTTGATCCAGATATCCCATTGAATGATGCTACAAATATGAATGCACAGAGACTGTGACAGCATGCAAAAGGCCCATACAGATTCAAACCAGACAAAAATCCTGGCATGGAGAAGGGAACACAAAGTCCCAATGCTAACCAAGAAGCTGTTTGCAATGGATACCCACCGATAAAGGAAAAATCATTTTTTTAACCAAAACATCTTCTCAAGCACTTTGAGGAGACTGAAGAGCCAGGTGCCTTGTTTTTATTCATTACGAACATCTCAGATAGGTATTTCTCTAAAAGTTTGTGGGTTTGCTATAACAGGACTTTGTCAGGTTTTCAATGGTTAGTTACTCCAAGTCTGTGTATAACAGTTAAATGATTGAATCTGACCTTAGATGTCACATATTTTCAAAACAGTGTGGATGATGACCTGTCATTTTCATTGGATTCTGCATAAAATGTACACACAGTTTGATGCTTTGTGGGAAGGGATAACATAGGCTGCGAAATGGTATAGATTTTAAAATGTTTCCGTGTAATACAGTCTTGGTTAGTGTGAATAAAACATGAGTTTGTTTTAGAACGGCTTCTTCAGTATTCACTGAATCTTAGCTAGAATTTGGTTCTCATTCTTAATGGATAAGAACGCTGCTACCATCTGAGGGCATACATAGATGAGACAACTAGGGAAGGTTACAGACAATGTTATCTTTAAACCTCCTATGATCTTTAAACGTTCTAAGCATTGCATTTCCCCTCGATTTCCCAAGAACTATATATTCGTGGCTATAAGTAAAGCTGCTGATTGTGATTTTTAGATACATAAGTGGTGAACACTGTAAATTCTGTAATTGTTCCCTATATGGAATGATTTCCATGAAAATAAATATTGTGATCCCAAATAACATTTTATGATATTCTTTTAGGTATTACCCAAATTTCTCACAATGGTTAGTGTGTCTTCACCACTGAGAGTCTTGACACGTTTCACTTGTCACTTGCTCCTTTTGCTCCTGTGCCTGGGCTCTCCTTTTCCGTTCCCCCACCATTATAATTGGAACCAACTTGTAAACTTCCAACAGAAGGGTCCCTTATGATAGTGGATCCAAGAGCTCCCAAATCCTTCACACACCAGGTACAAATACCTCAAGGTTTTCTCCAGTGGAAGCTGATTCATAACAATAAAAAGGGTAAAAGGAGGGTTATCTACCAGGAAAGAATGAAAGAGTCCCTACTGAAAAAAAGGTCTAGGGTAGAGCAAAGAAGAAAAGAGACAGCCAGAGAAAAATCTGTAAAAGATATTTCTGAGAAAGGTCACTCTGATTGATGTAGGGTTTTCTGTTATGAATTCCTTTTTATGTGCTTAGCTGTTAAATGTTAAACCTTCCATTGTGAGGGGGACTTGGATTTCACCATAGAATCAGGCACTAACCCTGGACATGATGGTCACTCCCTACATATGTATTTCATTTTGTGTTGTACGCTCTTTGCTCACGCTTTCTATTTATCTTATTCATGCCCTGATATAAGGGCACATATCTGTCTGGAATGTCATTGTGTGAGTGTATATTGATACCCTTCTGTGTAAGTGCCTCAGGGACATTCTTTTCTGATGGATGTTCCAGATGTCAGAGTTTACACCTATTCCTAAGTTCAAAATGTATACATTAACCAATAAAAATAGAGTTTTATAAGACTAATATGATGTTTAAACTAAGAAGCTTATGTAAATGGATACGTCAAGCTGTAGAAATATAAGTTGTCTTATGTTGCT
This sequence comes from Mus caroli, assembly GCF_978045245.1. Taxonomy (NCBI): domain Eukaryota; kingdom Metazoa; phylum Chordata; class Mammalia; order Rodentia; family Muridae; genus Mus; species Mus caroli. The sequence goes on from NW_028227266.1 coordinate 90,779,000, forward strand.
GTGTTGCATACATTACTTCTAGAAGAATACAAATACAATTTTTCAAGGGCAACTCTGAATTAAATATTATATGTTTCAGTAAATAAATACAGTAACTTAAATAAATGGCTTTCTGGTTTTCATGGATTTAAGATCCTTCCCCTTGACTGGTCATTAAACAGTTCACAGTTTAGTGAAAGAAAAATTGTAAATTTAAAAACTCTCAACCCTTGAACATAAGTAGAATTTGAGGACTTCATGAGTTGTTTATTTTTAAAGCACCAAGTATAAATTTAGAGAAATCTTAAGCTTTAGAAGAGAGACACATAGATTATATTATCCTGTTTAACATTTAAAACTGGTAGCTATCCAAAAATCCGTTCAGATATTATCTCTCAGTGTATACAGTATGATAAAGTATTGATTTTTAAATATTTATTTATTTAATTTTGTGTATATGTTCCTGTGTGGGGAATTTACACCTGGGTGATGGTGTCTAAGATATCAGAGATATCTGAACCCCTTGGATTTGGAGTTAAAAGTAGTAGTGAGCTGTCTGACATAGTTGTTAAGAATTGAACTCTGGCCCTCTGCAAGAGCAGTAGAGGCACAGAACTGCTGAGCCATTCCTTTAGCCCCTATAGAAAGTTCAAAATTACTTTAATATTATTTACCACTAACTACTTTAAATTCCCTTAATGAAAGCCAGACTATAAAGAGAATAATCTATTAAATACAAAGTGAAGACTAGGGGGTTTGGAGCGATGGTTCATAAGTTAGGAGTACTTGCTATTCCTATAGAACACTGGAGTTAAGTTCCCAGGCCCCACATGTTGGCCTACAATTTGTAACTCCTATTCCAATGGATCTGACATCATTTTCTGCACTCTGTGAGTGTGGTGTGCAAACATATACGGAGAAAAGAAGCTCATACTGTAACCAAACCATATCAAAATGATTACAAATTAAAGATTAATAGGTGTATTATTCTGAGTAAGATTTTTATGATTTCTTTTAACTTCTAATAAAATTTCAAAATGGACACAGTAGTAGATAGTTGACACAGAATAACTCTAAGAAGTTACTCCTACAGAGACATAAAGTATTTAGAAGAAATTTAACATTGTGCTAGAAGCCTCAGGATGAAAGAACTAAGGGCTTTAAGGGAAAAATCAGGAAAATTGGAGTCGGAAATGTGTTCTGATTTTACAGATGATCCAGTCAAAATTTTTTGGGTGTTAGATAGACTACCATCATCCTCTCTCTTGCATGAATACCATATGTAGAGGTAACAGAACTGAACAATGTTTGCAAAGATCTGAGGCTGTTTGAAAGCACGGGTTTAGTAAATGAACACAAAATTTCATAATAGTCTCTAAGATTAAATTAAGGGATGTGACATATAATCCAATTAAATAATTAAAGAAGACTGCGTTTTCAGAAAGCATATTTGGGGGAAGACATTTTTTGCCATTAAAAAAAAAGAGATCTCATCCCACTATTCTACTAATGCTAAACTATTTTTTTTAATTTTTAAATAAATATTTACTAGTAGCTTTTAAATTTGTGTAAAGGCTTTTATTTAAAATATTTTTTCTGTTATTTATTGTTTAAGTTGACAACATTCAGCTCTTTCAATTAATAGCTGTAATCTAAATTTTTAAACAATTGAAGTGACCTCATCTACATTTTAAAAAGTTTTTTATATACTATGATTGTATGAGAATTTCTTCAAATAGGACATTGAATATTTAATCCGTAGTCAAATCAATTACTACCATAATTGTATCTAAATTATAGATAATAGCAAAAGGAGTATTTTTTAAAAGCTGGGATTTAATTTGTTGATTTACTTTATTGTGTAACTCTTGCAAAATCAATAAGTGGTGAACTGTAATAAATTTTATCCTTTGAAAAAAATAAGGGCTATGGTTGTATGGGTTTTGCAATCACATATATAGATATACAGACACACTTATGCATTTATGCATACCTTTCTGTGTTTCTTTTTTCCATTTGTGAAAACAGATGGGTTAACTTTTAACAATTATATCAACTACTTTTTTTTTCTTTTTAATTTTATTTAATCTTTTTTTTTTTTTTTTTTTTTTTTTTTACACTCCAGATTTTTACCTCTCCTGGTCCACCCACTGACTGTTCCACATTGCATAGCCCCTCTCCCACTCCACTCCCTGTCTCCACGAGGATGTCCCCACCTTTCCTACTCCTCACCCCAAAAGACTTCCCCACTCCCTGTGGCCTCCAGTCCCTTGAGGGTTAGCTACATCTTCTCTGACTGAACCTAGACTTGAAAGAATTGTGTTGTGTATGTGTTGGGGGCCTCATATGAGCTAGTATGTGCTGCCTGGTTGGTGGCCCAGTGTCTGAGAGATCTCAGGGGTCCAGGTTAACTGAGCTCCTGGTCCTCCTACAGGGTCACCCTCCTCCTGAGCATCTTCCAGCTTTTCCCTAATTCAAACACAGGGGTCAACAGCTTCTGTCCATTTGTTGGGTGCCCTGAGGTCTAGCAGAAAGATTGGAAACAGGCAACCTCAAGAGGTAGGAGATGGGAGGAATCTCCAGAATGTACCAGAAAGGTGTAAAATGAGAGACCCTCAGGAATCAAAGGGAAGGACCTTAGATGAAATGCCCTACAGTGGGGAGAGGGAACTTGTAGAGCCCACCTCTAGAGGAAGACAGGACATCAAGTGAGGAGTGGGGTTGCTATCCCACAGTCACATCTCTGACCCATAATTGTTCCTGTCTGAAAGAACTGCAAGGGCAAAAATGGAGAAAAGCTTGAAGAAAAGGAGGTCCAGCAAAAGGCTCAAAGTAGTTTGGAGCTCAAGAAAAGGCCCCAAGGCCTGACACCATGACTGATGCTATGGTGTGCTTACAAAAAGGGGCCTTTAATGACTGCCCTCCGAAAGACCCCACAAGAAGCTGAAAGAGCCAGATGCAGATATTAACTACTGTTTTCTATCTTTTTGGATTATACTGATTCAGAACCCTTCTGTGTCCACTCTTGCTAGATGCTTTTCTCAGCTGTTAAAATTTTATTAGAAGTCGTTTTCCTCACTCATTCCTTTGTTTGTTTTTGTAACTTTAGTAAAAGTCCTAATTAGTTTCTATATGAGTGACTATGAATGAGAATGCATATAGAAATAGACTTTTAAAACTGTAAGATGAAGTATTTTATGTTCTTGAGTCATTTGATACTATGACCTGTTCCCTTGCAATCTAAATGTAAAGCATGTTCTTGTCAAAATTTGAATAATATAATAAAAACTCATCCTGATTTTAATATACTATAATTCCTTTATAATAATGATTATATGATATCATCAAGCAATGAATGTAGAAGCATCCAAATGTAAACATATTTTCATTGGCAAAAGCAGTCAGAAATTATGGATCTGACAGTGACGGAAACGGTGATACTAAATCAACAACAAAAGAATACAAACCTACAAATTTATGAGGCTGCACTGACAATTGAGAAAATTTAGGGTGATTAAGAATATAGAAGATAAGACATTTGTCTGTAAGTGTTGCCAAGAGAGGTTTCTCCAAAGACAGCATTTTAAAACACCAACTTATACCTCTATGTAGTAGAAATCTGGGTGGGTTCAGCTATTCTCTGACTTAGGTATTTCATGAGACAAAAACCAAGACTATATTTGTTAGGTTGCTTTTTAATTTGGGGACAGGATTTTGCAAGCTCCTATACTTGGCAGAATCCAGTCCCTTGCTAGGACTGTGTTCTTGGTTTCCTTACTGTGTCCGGTGGCCACTTTAAGTCTAAGATCAGACCATACATCATTCATCTCACAAAATCCCTTCCACTTTCAAATCAAGAACCAGAGATCAAGTTCTTTGCACATTTTGACTCCTGTGCCATGTTTGGAGACAGTTACCTGCTTTTTAAAAACTTGTGTGATTAGTGAAGGCCTTTTAGAATAACTTACCAATGTTAAGATGAATGGTTCCATTTAGCATAACTAAAGATTACAATGTTACTACTTTCAAAAGCTCCATGAAAAAGACTCGACACAATTGGACTATTTCAAAGAATATTACACAACTAACTGTAAGTAAATGTCCCACACCATAGGAAAAACTAACAATGTGTTTTTCTGTAAGGCAATGTTTATGTTTTCAAGGTATATTCTTGAAATGCTTGCAACCTCGGTAAAACTGCACAAATTTTGAGTTAAGAAAAGCACTGAATAAATATGAAGAAAATCTATATTGCTGTATTTTTTATATTTTTATTACGTAGTTTCCTCAATTACATTTCCAATGCTATCCCAAAAGTCCCCCATACCCTCACCCCCCCATTCCCCTACCCACCCATTCCCACCTTTTGTCCCTGGCATTCTCCTGTACTGGGGCATATAAAGTGTCCAATGGGCCTCTCTTTCATGTAAAATAATTAAACAGCAATTAGAATTACACTCTCTACTCACAAACATAGATTTTTCTATCAGCATCACACTCTTGTATCGCTTAAATTAACATTATGTCTTTCATACCTTTTAATCAGATTTTACTTTGGGTTAAGGAAAAGGACACACTGGCATATGTAAATTAACCAGCTTTTTTACTTAAGATACATGACTTGCATAGAACTCAGGCTATTCACCTACCCCTTCCATCTTCAGCCTCATGGCTTGTCTGCCTGTAATCCAAACTTATCGAATCTATGATAATTAAAACATATAATTTACCTGTATTGAGTTGACCTATTTTGAAAATATGTTTCTCAAGATACAATATTAACTCATGTAGAAAACTTGGAGAACATTTCACAACAAAATTGCCAGTTACTGGCACAGATAACACTGTATACAATGAGAAATACAAATTGTGGTCTTTACTGATTATGCTTTTGAATATTATTTTCCCTTTCATTCCATCAAGTCAAAGTAGTCTAATAAATACTTAGTTGGCATACTAATAGATACTTAACTCCCTCCAGTGTTCCTCACAATAATTTACTATTCGTAGGGAGAATTTGCTTAAAAATATATAAATTGCCTTATTTTGAATCATCTTCATCCAGAGTTGTTCAAAAATCTAAATTCAGATCTAAAATAAAATATAAATTATATGTGGTCCACATGCTATTAAACCAGTTTCCATCTCGGTCTTACTTCCTTTAGCCTTACCTTTCCCTAACCTCTGAAATTCTTTCTACCCATAACTGCCAAATACTATCCATATGTGTCCTCTCTGTATTCCTGAGCCTTTCTATATTTGCTCCAAATAGATTACATGCAAATTGTGACCTCTACCTCATGTATAAGACTGTCACACCTCCCCCAACTCCTATTACTTTGTCATAGCTTGACACTATCTGGACGTATAATGTACTTTCATTCTCTTTATATAACTAATGGTCTAGCTGTCTCTTGTGAGGTATGCCAGGGCCTGGCAAACACAGAAGTGGATGCTCACAGTCAGCTATTGGATGGAACACAGGGCCCCCAATGGAGGAGCTAGAGAAAGTACCCAAGGAGCAAAAGTGGTCTGCAACCCTATAGGTGGAACAACAATATGAACTAACCCGTACCCCCGGAGCTCGTGTTTCTAGCTACATATGTAGCAGAAGATGGCCTAGTCGGCCATCAGTGGAAAGAGAGGCCCCTTGGTCTAGCAAACTTTATATGCCTCAGTACGGGGGAAAGCCAGGGAGGGCCAAGAAGTGGGAGTGGGTGGGTAGGGGAGTGGGGGGGTCTGGGGGACTTTTGGGATAGCATTTGAAATGTAAATGAAAAAAACCTAAATAAATAAATAAATAAATAAAGCATATTCTATGTGGACTGTATTTCCTGTAAAGTTCTCTACAAAATACTTAGTATATGATGAGTGAAATGTTTTGAAATGGGGACTGGAGAGATGGACTGGTTAAGAGCATTGGCTGCTCTTTAGACCTCCTGGGTTCAGTTTCCAGCAACCACATAGTGGTTCACAACCATTTGTATCCTATGCCCTCTTCTGGTTTGTCTGATGACAGCTACAGTGTACTCATATAAATAATTTAAATTAAAAAAATGTTTTGAAATGGATTCACTGCATGAATGAGTTAAACTCTTATTGTTCATTGAAGATTGTCAGGTTGCTCCAGATCAGACCCAAAAAGTGCAAGAGAGCTTTGCCACATGTAGCTAACTAAGGCAAGTCACTTGAAAGGGGGACATGTGTTCTGTGCTGTAGGATATGAAAATTCATGTTAGTATAACAGAAAAATATTATGTTATTAAAAACCAAAATAAAACAGCAAGCCTTCTCTTTCACGAAGGAGCTGCTCTGTGAGAAATGTCTCCCTGCGCAGCTCTGTTCAGCTGGCCAAGGTTGGGGTGTGATGAAAAATTTAGAAAAATGGAGCAAATGGATGTGTCTGAGAGAAAGTTACAAGTATTTTTTTATGAAAATATCAATCAAGATAATTAGTATGCTCCAAGGGGTTAATTATTGTGTCTCATAAAGTGAAGACACATCTTTCATGGGAAATACCGAGCAGCTTGTGTGGAAGAAGGAAGTGCATAAGTAAATGGAGAAAGAGCCAGAACACAGGGCTGTGGTGCTAATCATGTCCCCTCTATTTCGTCCTATAGAATACCACAAAATAACTTCATCTGTGACACGAAAGCTCAGGTAAGTCTCACATCCAAACTCTCTATTCAAGAGAATCTTGGGGGCACATCAAAGCAGCTTTGTTTCTGTGATGAAGATGAGCACACACTGCAAAGCAGCAGGAACAAGCTGTCAGGGGGCCTACCTGTGTATTCCATTCAACAGCTATGAGAGGGGAGAGGGAGCAAGTAGAAACCCCAGGGCTTTAAGCACTGCCTCTTACAGTCACGGAGCCTGTGTGTAGCTGTAAGTACTCGAAGCTTGGGATTTCATGAACAATAATGAGGGAAAATGGGAAGGCAATTTCACCACAATCCAGGTACATAAAGCCATGTTGATTGGCACCCAGTTTATATTTGAACAAATACGATCTGAAAACTTTGTGGTATGTGGAACTTCACTGGTATTTGGGTATCAAATCCAGATATATTATTAGAAGCACACTATTTGAGTGTTCCTCTAGTAAGTTGGGACAGAACAAATTCCTCAGTCTTCTGACACACTGTCCCCAAAATGTCTCGATATTGCTTACTGCTCCTCTGTTTTCCTTTGAGTCACACTAGTTCCAGACACCGTTATCTTTGTCTGACATCATACTTATATAAAAAGAATACTAAATCCTTATAGCCCATTACTCCCTGGAAGAAACTTCAGTAGAAGACCAGACTAATTTCTGCAGCCAGCTGGTTGAGCAGTGTGGCCAGATCTGCCATTTAGTCTCAGTCCTCTGCTGTTGTCACTTATCTGTCATGAGTCATCACAGAGATGTCCACTGAAATGTAGGGAGCTTTGAGTATAGTATAACTGAAGATAAATGTTGCACTATCTGCAGTGCAATCTGTCTGTGCGGTTCCCGCATTATACTTATGTTCTTGATGTTCCTGCATGCTTACCCTCAACAAGAAACTAAGAGAGCTAAACCAGCCTGTGCCATTTGATGTTTTGTGAGCCACTCTCAAAGCAATGACTCTGGAAGAGGTCCAAATGGGAATCCAATTCAATGGGACTGTGTATTCCAAGGAGTTTGTGATGCGACCAGAGTGTCGCAAATGTGACCTGAGGGCACAATGTTCTGAGAAAACGACACAGTTCACATAAAAGAGGAGTTGGTTTTAACTAGTGGGGGCAGATTATAGCATGGATAGCCTGATACATAAGAAAAGAAAAATATTATAGCTCAATAAAATAGGACAGTATTTACTCTCTAAGCTTGATGGTTCATTGTGTTTTAATTTCAGCTAAAATTGTTTTGTTCTCATTATGTTCAATTTTTGCTACTACTAACACCACAGCTTGTTAGTTTATTCTTTTCTTTGTAGGGCTCCTCTGCCCTTTCCTTTTATTATAAATTGAAGCAAGGTATTTATTAGCAAATGATAAATACACCAATAGGAGCCATCTCTGCAGAATTCCTTTATTTTCAGCATGGCCATTTTCTCAATGATATCAGAATATACCATTCATTTAGCTCAAAACTTTTCATATATAGTACCATAATCTGAGGCAAAGATCCACTAACTTACTTTGAACAGCTTTTCTAGCAAGATTTGATCCTAAGGGGAAACTACTTTTAATCGTATATTTTAGAAAATTCTAATTATTGATTAAATTTGGTTTTGACAGTTTCATATATTGATTGATATTATCATCTCCTCTCACTCTCTTATCTCTTACCTCCTCTGTGAATCTCTTCCCTACAAATCCATTTCCCGCATTCTTGTCCTTGGTTTTGTTTTCTGGCCCACTGAGCTTAACCAAGACCATCTGTGTGACTGTGGGCCTGAAACTATTGGACCCTGGTGGGCTTACCAGTGGCACACAACTGAAGAGCTCTCTCTTTCCCAGAATCTATCTGTAGTGAATAGTTCATGTGGGAGGGGTTGGACCTCAAGAGTCCCTCCCCTATCCATGACTGACTGCTAACAGGTCCAGTCTTGTGCAGCCCCACAGCAGCTGTAGGATTCTGAGCAAAAGAACAGTGTCATGGTCAAAGTGAGGCCACTCCCTATCTCCCTGTCAGCCAGTCCTTGCATTCTTCGCACCTCTGCCATGATGTTCTTTGAGGCCTGGTGAGTATGGTATTAATGTCTTATTCAGGACTTGACTTTTGGCTATCACTTATTCTTTGAAAATCTTACCTTCTGCACACCTTGGTTAAACATGAGAACATTCAATAAGAAATGGGTTTGGGTATACATATCCTTTCTCCCTTCTCCCCAAAACACTATTATTAAACATGACTTAACAATCTGGATCTGGTACTGAACGTGGAATTTAGAAATTGGGTCAACTTACATCCTTCTAACTTTATCGACAGGGCCCCTTATAAAACTGAAATCTGTGCTCTCCTTTTCTATCAAACCATAAATACTGAACTGATTAAGTTTGCTAGAACACTAGTTCTCTAACCTCCAATCTTCCAATTTCTCTTCCTAAAACACAGAACTATTCCACAGATTTTATGTAACATTCAAGTTTCAATAAGTCTATACACATCTATATGAAAAGAACAAGCTGCTCTATTTAAATACCAGCCCCATCTTCTTCCTTATGGATCCTGCAGCTTAACTAGGAACAAAATCCTCTTTCACACACACACACACACACACACACACACACACACACACACACACACAGAGTAGAGGGCAAATTTGGCTCAGGGACCCCACTAAGAGGCTTGTGTAAGGGCCTCTGGCATTCAATTCACAAGGCTCACTGTAAATCTCCACCTTCTTTGTCACACTTTGTCTTCTTGCTTTTTATGAGAACTAAAGCATAATCAAAAAGATTAAGAGAGTACAGTGAAAAGGTAGTTATTTTATTTGAAACCATTGACTTTTTTTTAACTAACATTGACTATTTATTGCTTTCTGCCATTGCTGACATTAATCACTATAAATTTGTTGAAATATATTGTACTTGTCTACCCACAGAAGGGTGACCTTGAATACTGCATTTTTTTTCTGGAATTGGGTAGTACTGTCATTATGATTCCAACATCCACTTGGCTCAATGAGCAAAGCATTCTTTGTTCCTTAAATTTCAATAGCTCAGCAACGTTTTTACATTGGGGTTTATTCAGCCCACCAATGCAAGGTGCCCTAGCTGTCTTGCAGCTAGTAACTAAAATGTGGAGCCGAGACCATTTGTTTTTTTAATAACAATTGAAACCTCTGACATTGACAGGCCAAGCTCTCATAAAACTCTACATATTGATGTTATGTAGGGATTCCTAAAGTCAGGGAGTAAGAAGCCAATTTATCCTTAGTTACACTGATTTTTCTCCATCTGAATTAGGGTGAATTTGAAACACTAACTTTACCTGGAGGTCATTGAATCTGTAGATTGCTTTTGACAGGAGAGCCATTTTTACTATATTGACCTGCCAATCCATGAGCATGGGAGATCTTTCCATCTTCTGAGATCTTCTTTGATTTCTTTCTTCAGAGACTTGAAGTTCTTATCATACAGATCTTTTACTTCCTTAGTTAGAGTCACGCCAAGGTATTTTATATTATTTGTGATTATTGTGAAGGGTGTTGTTTCCCTAATTTCTTTCTCAGCCTGTTTATCCTTTGTGTAGAGAAATGCCATTGACTTGTTTGAGTTAATTTTATATCCAGCTACTTCACTGAACCTGTTTATCAAGTTTAGGAGTTCTCTGGTGGAATATTTAGGGTGTCTTGTATATACTATCATATCATCTGCAAATAGTGATATTGTGACTTCTTCCTTTTCAATTTGTATCCCCTTGATCTCCTTTTGTTGTCGAATTGCTCTGGCTAGGACTTCAAGTACAATGTTGAATAGGTAGGGAGAAAGTGGGCAGCTTTTTCTAGTCCCTGATTTTAGTGTGATTGCTTCCAGCTTCTCACCATATACTTTGATGTTGGCTACTGGTTTGCTGTAGATTGCTTTTATCATGTTTAGGTATGGGCCTCGAATTCCTATCTTTCCAAGACTTTTATCATGAATAGGTGTTGGATTTTGTCAAATGCTCTCTCAGCATCTAACGAGATGATCATGTGGTTTTTGTCTTTGAGTTTGCTTATAAAGTGGATTACATTGATTGATTTCTGTATATTAAACCTTTCATTGAAGGTCTGATAGAACTCTACACTAAACCCATCTGGTCCTGGGCAAATGGATAGACCTGGAGGGCATCATCCTGAGTGAGGTAACCCAATCACAAAAGAACTCACATGATATGTACTCACTGATAAGTGGATATTGGCCCAGAAACTTAGAATATCCAAGATACAAGATACAATTTGCGAAACACATGAAATTCAAGAAGAAGGAAGACCAAAGGGTGGATACTTTGCCCCTTCTAGAATTGAGAACAAAACACCCATGGAAGGAGTTACAGAGGAAAAGTTTCGAGCTGAGACAAAAGGATAAACCATCTAGAGACTGCCACACCTGGGGATCCATCCCATAATCAGTCTCCAAATGCTGACACCATTGCATTTCTCTAGCTGCATATATAGCAGAAGATGGCCTAGTCGGCCATCATTGGGAAGAGAGATGCCTTGGTCTTGCAAACTTTATATGGCTCAGTACAGGGGAACGCCAGCGCCAAGAAGTGGGAGTAGGTGGGTAGGGGGAGGGGGGAGGGTAGGGAGGACTTTTGGGATAGTATTTGAAATGTAAATGAAGAAAATACCTAGATAAAAAATATTAAAGTTAGTAAAGAATTATTCAGTCTATTTCTGAGAGTTTCTCATATATAAAGATTATCTCACAGAGTTTCCCATTGGTATGAGATTGCCTTGCATATCTCTTGCTGATCTGCATTCATTAGCCCAATGTCTACCTTTACCACACCTTCTACAAACCCGAGGTGGCTAGGGTCTTCTAGAGAAGTATTTAGAACTACCTTGTCTACAGTCTCTCTTCAAATGACTTCATCTCTCACAGCGGAGACAATCAGCCATTTTCATTGAGAACAGCTTCCTGTATAGCTTCTACTAAATTGTTCCAGTCTTGGATAATAATCCTGTTTTTATTCACCCAGGTATTTCACATATGTCTCACAGAGGATGAAGGCATTCCATAAGTTACTGTTGATTCTTCAAAATGTTTAAGATCTTTTATTTTAACAGGATTCCAGACTAGTTGTTCATTTTGTGAATTTTTACCACTTTCTGACATTTGTTCCTAGTTAACTGGGAGAACTTGGTGGGAGTAGGAGGGGGTTGCCTTTCCTTAATTTCATTAACACTGGTACTGTAGGTTCTATGGGCTGTCTATCTTGATCTTCAATCTTATTGGGTACCATAATTAGGTTCATAATTATTTACTTCCTGCTCTCTTAATTCCATTGTCTCTCAAGCCTTTGCATTATCATAGGTATTTTTTTCTTGTTGTACAAATGTTATTTTAACCTTCTTTGACCAATTGTTAAATGAAGGTCTATTTGCAGATGGTCCTCTGGTTTCTCCAATGTTGGTGGGCTTTCTTCTTCTCCAATAACATTGAACACCAGATGTAAATGATGCTATTGTTTCCACAGATGAAGTGATGATTAGAACAGTACCCCAGTTGTGTGACTTTGGACTGAGCCTAGAGCTTCTTCTCTGTTCTAACTACCCCTAGACCTAGGCATGAAAATTTCTACCCTCTGTACACTCTAATCTTCCATTCTGATGTTAAAATATCTGTAAAGTATTCAGGTTGATCTAATTTAATAGTTTTGTCTATACTAGAGTCCCATTTTTATATTTTTAATCAAAAATATATTCTTTTCTTATTCAATACATTTCAACCACAGTTTCCCCTCCCTCCACCCCTCTCAGATGCCCTCCACCTCCTCTGTCCCTCAGACCCACTCCTCCATTTCCTCTTCAGAAAAGAGGAGACCTCGAAAAAGAACATCTGAACATGACAAAAAAAGATAATATAAGACAAGGCACAGACTCCCATATCAAGACTGGACAAGACAACCCCATAGGAGGAAAGGGGTCCCAAGGAGAACAGGTCGACAGTCAGAGACACCCCACTGTGAGAAGTCCTCCCCAAACACCAAGCTGACAGCCATAACATATACACAGATGTCTTGGTGCAGACACTTGGAGGCACCATGCTTGCCACTCCAGTCTCTGACAGCCTGTATGAGCCCTGCTTGGTTGGTTCAGTGAGTCAATTCTTAATGTCATTGTGCTAATTTTCCTTTCTAGATTCAAAATTGCAAAGTAACAATTTAACCCCAATTAAATTCCAGGTGTGTATCCCATAAATAGAAAAGTTCAAACCTCTCTATATAATTTTATTTTTATTCTACTATGATCAACTCAATGCATTCTATTATCTAAGTTTTTCACCAATAATATATTTATATATCACTGATATCCTAAATTATCCTCCTTTGATTCTCTAACCAGTTTTTAATAATTTGTTTCCTAAAAGTGAGCACAAAATTTTTAAGTCTTCTTCAACATTGTAAGACTCTTTCGTTTTCTGTGTGTGACATAACTTATTGTTTATGTGTTTGGCCAGCATTTGACATTTGGGTTTAGAGTTGAATGCCAGTGTAGGAATTTGAAATCTGAGGACAGGAATATTATTAGTAGGGCTCAGAATTGTTTGTTATTAGTTTCTCTGGAGAACTTCATTTATTCTTCAATCTGTTGTTCACTGGACTTTCTGGCTAATCATTATAAATGTCTTTGCTTTTGTACTTACAGAATTATACAGCAGAAGAGTGGTCATGAGAGATTGGCAGTACTCTGAAAGTCAGGAGATGCTAGCCCAACTCTACAAAATGTTAAGCAGAAATGAGGGATAAGTTCATAATAGCTGCAATAAAACAAGAAAACAATTATTAATAACAATGGATTTGGCCCTTGACAGCATTGTAGAGAATATATATTTGTCTTGGAAACACACAAAAATGAGACCATGCATGTTAATCAGTTCAACTTGGCTACCTCATAATATATATATTTGTCAAATAGTACATTATATGCTACAGATAATTATTTTTTCATCTCCTGTAATTTAGTTTAAATTTTTGATAACCACCCCAAAGCAGAAAATTCAGTGCAGATTTTTAGATAGTCTGTTTTTTAACAAGGCCTGCTAATGAGGGATACTATTTCAGTTTTTATCATAAATGTATTGTGTGTGTTCTTTATTTTAAAAATTTTAAATAGTATATTGTGATCATGTTTTCCATTCCCCAACTTCTCGCAGATCCTTTCTAACTCTATTTTGACCTAACTTCAACTTCTTCTTCTCTTTCTCTCTTCTCTCTCTCTCTCTCTCTCTCTCTCTCTCTCTCTCTCTCTCTCTCTCTGTCTCTCTCAAAAGTTAAAACAAAAACAAAAAATTAAAACCAAACCAACAAATAAGACAAACATACCCAAACAAAACAAAATGAAATAAGAAGTGCCCACAACAACAAAAACAAAATGTGTCAATTTTGTCTTGGCCAACTACTTTTGGGCATGGGTTGCAGCTGCTACACACAGTGACACATATGGGGGAGAACTGACTTTTCTCAGCAGGTACCAATTGCAATAAAAAATTCATGGTGGAAAAATATATCGCATAATCGGCTATCCTCACCTCTTCGGTTTGATGGATATGTAGTGCCAGACACATAGGGCTAGGAGAAAAAGCCTTAGAGCTCTGCCATTGCAGAGAGAATTTGAATGACAAAGTGTAGGTGATAGTTTCTATGGAAATTTTATTTTATTTTATTTTATTTTATTTTCAGAAGGAAATTAAGATGGCCAGAGCTATGAAAGGGAGAATGGAGAATAGTTTACAAACTATTCAAATAGTTAAGAAAAAACAAGGTAACAAGGGTAGACAGTGCTGATACCGAATAAATGAAGAGTGGATCACAGAGACAGTGGAGGGCAAAATGGGTAGAAAGAAGGGATGACTTTAATGTGATAATAAACACTCCATCTTGACTATGCAGATAGCATCTCAGTCTAGTGATTACTAGTTTGATAATTGAGTGGAACAATTTGTCTCACAACCTATGTCTTATGGTTCTGGAGTAAGGAAACATATTTAACAAAAGCATAGGTCATATTTAAAACATATTTAAAAGCAGAAAAATCTCATGAGTCTTTTGGCATGGCACTGAAAATTTCTGCACAATGAGAATTTACTCCCTGTTTAAAATTTCCCAGTTATGTCAGTATCCTAAAGTAAGACCAATGTGCTACCAATGCCTGTGACATCCAGATTCAAACAATGATGCAATACTTAAAGGGAGCCAGTCATGCTCCTGCCTTAGAATCCACTGGAGAGTGGTAAAGAAAAATCCTTGTTTGCATGGAACACTTCATGCTTGCAAGAGGATGAGCAACTCCTTCGGTGAAAATAAACCTCCAAAAACTGTCTCTCAAATTAGAGCAGGAGGCCTGAGAGGAGAAATCTAAATAGTCAATAAGCAAATAAACAAAGGTGATCGAAACATGCTGAGAATTTGCCAGCAGCAAACAAAGAGAAAGGGTTATGTTGGGGACACAGCAGCATAATTGGATTCCTCTGCCAACCCTGGTAATTAAAATGTAGACACTCAGTACCTTAGTTGCTCTGCAATCCCATAATATGTTTGAGATTAACAACCCTTGAATCTTGGTTTCACTGCTGTATTATTTGAATATACAATGTGTATCTCTTGCCATTTTCAGAGCACACACAGAGGCCTCTGCAGGGCCATGATGATATAGAAACAGCTGACAAGAGTCTGGCCTGTTTCTCCAATCACACTTCCCTTGTTGCTGTTGATATTTTGACCAAAACCAAACAGCAAACAAACAAAAATGGGAACTAGCGAGCTCTCCAATGTTTAAAGCTCCAAATGCCTATTTGAGACAAAACCAGGCAGTTGTTCTGTAGCTTCACACAGAGACTTTTCTGTTTTGCCTGAAATTTTATTCTTAGATCTTGCCAGTACCTTGTATAAATTACAAAAAAAAAAAAATTAAAAACATAAATGGCACTGTAGGTTTGAGCTGCGTAGGGAGGGCTGAGTTAACCACTACAGAGACTCTTGCCTTCATTGATGCGTATTTTAAAGTCCCCGTGTTTCATATCTGTAACTACATTCATTCATAGGAGAGCATGGGGACCTGAATGTGCTCATAGTGTAGATGGTTATCTTGCTGATACCCTGACCCTGTCTGTGTACAGTAGACTGGGCATAGCCCCTCTGCTACTCAACGCCGTTTCTTACACTAGAGATGGTACCTTGAGCTGAATTTCTGGTTATAGACTGACAAGAGCTCCTCCAGGACCCTTGTAGATGTGTTTATCAAGTGTGAGACATCGTTAATGCACAGGGAACAGGAAGCTCACATTGGCAATTAATGTTATATTCTGTTCCCAATGATGTTTTTGGTCCCTTTATGTGTTTATCGACTGCGCCGTCAATTCCTCTGTGAGGTAACATGAATTTGATATAAATAGTGAGTGGTTTACCTAATTTCTACTATTAAAATTGAGAATGTAGGGCAACAAGCTTACACAAAGCAGACTGGTAACGCCTAAGACAAATATCCAGAATACCTGACAGGCTTCTGGTGAAGAAGAAGTCAGGAGCATGTTTTCCTGGATGAGATGGGTTATTTCTGGCAGGTCGGCACATGGGCTGAGTGTTACAAATAGCCTGGAGAATAGGGAAATTGAAAGGGTATGAAAAAGAATAATACAGCCCACAGTGTTTGACTTCTATTTCATTCTCGGACTGCTTTTTTTTCCAATGCTAAACCAACCAAACCAAAGCAAACCATCCAGACAAACAAAGAAACAGACGAATGAACAAAAAACCTCCTCACCAATTTCAACCTGGCAGACCAGCTCAAACTTCATGCTCTGGCTAGTGGGAGACGACACTTGTGGAAGACTAAGGACTGAACGTGTGGGTCACTTTTACCATGATGCAGAATTGGACTATCTTTTTAGGATCCTCTGTTGCTGCAAAAATGACAACAAAAAACTTACACTTGGATCCACCCCATAATCAGCTTCCAAACGCTGACACCATTGCATACTCTAGCAAGATTTTGCTGAAAGGACCCAGATATAGCTGTCTCTTGTGAGACTATGCTGGGGCCTGGCAAACACAGAAGTGGATGCTCACAGTCAGCTAGTGAATGGATCACAGGGCCCCCAATGGAGGAGCTGGAGAAAGTACCCAAGGAGCTGAAGGGATCCGCAACCCTATGGGTGGAACAACATTATGAACTAACCAGTACGCCAGAGCTCTTGACTCTAGCTGCATATGTATCAAAAGATGGCCTAGTTGGCCATCACTGGAAAGAGAGGCCCATTGGACTTGCAAACTTTATATGCCCCAGTACAGGGGAACGCCAGGGCCAAAAAAATGGGAATGGGTGGGTAGGGAAGTGGGGGGGGGGGAGGTTATGGGGGACTTTTGGGATAGCATTGGAAATGTAATTGAGGAAAAGATGTAATAAAAAATATTAAAAAAATAAAAATAAAACTTAAAAAAAAAAAGAAAGAAAGAAAACGACTTAGGGGACACCCGAGACGGATTGGTAGGTAAGGGTGCTTCCTGCCGAGACTGAGGGCTTGAGTTCATCCCTGGAACTCATGCAGTGGGGGAAAGAGAACCAACTCTGAAAGTTGTCCTTTGACATCCACAAGTGCTCTTCAGCATGTGACAGCCCTCCAGATACATTTTTAAAAATGAAATAAAAATCTATAAATGCTTTACAGTATACATTCCAAATAGCTTGGCATCAAAATGGTGAACATTCTTAAAGTACATGTTTCATATAAGCACGTGAGAGTCCTGTAATTAGCACTCTTGCTCATTCATCAGGAAATTTCTCTGTGGTAATATTGAGACATTTTTTCCCATTTGTGTTTGCTTCTCCTCTTGGTCTCTGGACTATCCAATGTCTGGTTCGGAGCCCGGCTGTATTGCTGAATGAGAGAGAGAGGTGCTTGCTGTTCTCACTAGGTTTACTGCTTGGGTGATCAAGCTGCACTGATAATGCCTGATATAAATGGAAGAAGACTTTGAACTGATGTCGACAGCTGGGCAGCGGTGAAACACTAGCTCACATGAATAGGACAACCAAGATGTAATACTCCAATAATATTTTCCAAAATATAAATATATGTGAATACACCTAAACACCTAAATACAATCTGCTTTAAGAACCTGAGCTGACAATCTTCTGGAAAAAGGCAAGACTTTCAGTGGACAGATTGAAACACAAACAGCCAAATAAAACCTTTGACCTATGATTTTCCTGCCTACATGATGTTCTGGGGTAAAAGTGGTACAGAAATTGTGGGAGTGGCCAACCAATGATTGTTCCATGCCACAAGAAGAAGCCTACCCATGACACTGTCTGGAGGGCTAGGACCAGATGATGGATACTCTAGAGACCTAGGATAGAACCAAGCACAAGTGTCAAAAATGTCAATGAGATGATTCATAATGATATTTTGCTATGCTGGTAGATTGGTGACTAGCCCAATTGTCATCAGAGAGGCTTAATCCAGCAACTGATGGAAACAGATGCAGATGCTCACAGCCAAACATTAGGCTCAGCTTGGAGAATCTTGAAGAAGAGGGGAAGGAAGGATTGTAGGAGCCAGAGGGGTCAATGATACCACAATAAAACTCAGAATCATAGAAGCTCACATTGACTGAACCACCAATGAGGGAGCCTGTAAGGGGCTGACTTAGGCCCTCTACACATATGGTATGGTTGTGTAGCTTGGTTTTCTTGGAAGAGCCCTAAAAGTGGTAGCAGGGGCTGCCTCTGACTCTGTTGCCTGTCTTTGAGATACTTTTCCTGTACTGAGTTGCCTTGTTTAGCATTAATAGCATCTAGCATTACTGCAACTGCAAGGTGATATACCATAGCTGTTTGATAGCCATGGGATGCCAGCCTTTTTCTGAAGAGAAATGAAGGAGGAGCTGGAGGTCTAGGGGGAAGAGGAGAGGTGCAGTGGAGGGGCTATCAGGAGAGGAGAGAAAGGAAACTGGTTGGGATGTAAAATCAATAAACAAACAAGCAAATAAATTCATATAAAATATACAAACATAGATATGTCTCTCTCTTTGTATAACACTGTTGCAATTATGAAAGGATTCAGTAAGATCCCAGTTTAAGAGGTCAACCTTAAGGCAGAGTTGCAATGCTGATTTGGTGAATGTAATTTACCCAGACAAGTCAAAACAACTAAAGAAATCTGGATAGTATCGTCTTTTTGGTGTCTACAAAGAAATTCCATCTGATTTCCATGATTCAATATGAATAAAAATCTCTAATTCATGACTTACTGAATTATGTTCAAATATTTCTGGAATTTATATCATTATTGTTGTGTGTTTAGGTTTTATTTTTGTTGCTGTTGTTGTTGTTTTTCCCAGTCAGGGTTTCTCTGTGTAGCCCTGGCTGTCCTGGAACTCACTCTGTAGACCAGGCTGGTCTCAAACTCAGAAACCTGCCTGCCTATGCCTCTTAAGTGCTGGGATTAAAGATATGTGCCACCATTGCTCAGATATATCATTATTTCTTGAAAGAATATTTTAATTTATATACAAAGAATACAGTAAGCTACATTTGACCAAGAGGGCAAAAGGTCTATATAGGAGGGAAACCATGCCAAGTTTGGGCTTGCCTATGCTTCGACCCAGAGACACCTTTCCACATTGCTCATGCCAAGGGTGGTGAATTAGAGCCACACAGTTCTATAACAGTTATATTACTGAGTATCATTGGGAAGTATTCAAGTCTCTCAAAGAGAAATCAGGAATACCAAATGGTAAAACAAAAGTCAGTACACAAGAGCTTAATATCTTTCCCTGGGCAAATGATATATTATCCTTTATTGGGAAGGCAGAAAATACTAGTGGCTAGGTCTGTAAAGACCTCTTACAATAGAGGGAAATAAAATGAAAGTTGTTCCAGCATTTTTATAACTTTTTTCTCTAACAATCTAATTTTTAAATTCATTTTATATCCAGATCACAGCACTCCCCTTCCAAGTCTTTCTTCACTCTCATTACTCCTTCCCCTTTTCTGATGACAAGTAAGGCCCTTCATTGGTTCCAAACCTCTCTGGGACACTCAGTCCCAGAAGAACTATGCATATACTCTCCAAATGAGTCCAAACCAACTAGTCTAGACAGGGTCAAGGGGATCCAATGGCAGGGAACAGCCCCTGCTCCACTTGTTAGGGGACCCACATGAAATCATAGCTGCACAACTTCTATAAATGTTTAAGGATCCTAGGTCTAGCCCCTGCGTGCTCTTTGGTTAATGGTTCCGTCTCTATGAGCTCCCATGGGCACCCTGCTTGTCTTCTTGTGGTGTGCTTGACCTCTCTAGCTTCCTCAATCCTATTCTATGGTTTACCACAAGGCTCATGAACTCCAACTAATGTTTGGCTGTGGGTCTCTGCATCCGTTTCCAACTGCTGCTAGATGCAGCCTCCCAGAAGTTGGTTATGCTAGGCTTCCATCTATAAACATTGCTGAGTATCATTAAAAATTTCAGGGATTGGCTCTCACCCATGGGGTGGGTCTCAAGTTGGGTCAATTGGCTCATTCCTTTAATCTCTGTTCCATCTTTATCCATGAACATCTTGTAGGAAGAAATTTTTGAGTTGAATGTTTTGTGGGTGGATTGGTTCACCCTCCTTCCACTGGAAATCCCACCTAATTCCAGGAGGTGGTCTCTACAGTCTCCATTTCACTGTCCCTAGAAGTCTTAAATAGGGTTACCCGCATAAACTCCTTCATTTCTGATCTCCAGCTCTTCCCAGAGATGCCCACCCCCATTGCTGATTCCCATTCTTTCTCCCAGTCCTCTTCTTTCTTCCTCTCTCCACACCAGATTCCCATACCTGTTCCCTTCCTCACTTCCTCTCCCATCCAGTTTCCTCCATCCATGCACCTCCAGTGTATACTTATTTTCTCTTCGAAGTAAGAGTCAAGCATTCTCCTTTGTGTCCTCCTTGTTACTTAGCTTCTTTGGGTCTATGGATCGCAGCATGGTTATCCTATACTTTATGCCTAATGCCCACTTAATACATGCTTTCTGGATCTCAGTTACCTTAGTAAAGATGATCTATTTTCGTTCTATCAAAGTACCTGCAAATTTCATGATGTCCTTGCTTTCATAGCTGAATAGCATTGCATTATATAAATGAACCACAAATTCTGTATCCATTCTTTGGTTGAGAGACAGCTAGGTTGTTTCCAGTTTCTGGCTATTACATATAAAGCTTCTATGACACAATTGAGCATGTGACCTTGTGGTATGGTGGGGCATCTTTGGGGTATATGCTCAGGAGCGGTATAGCTGGATCTTGAGGTAGAATTATTCCTATTTTTCTAAGAAATCACTAAATTGATTTCCAGAGTAGCTGTACAAGTTTGCACTCATACCAGCAATAGAAGAGTGTTCCCCTTTCTCCACATCCTTGCCAGCACATGTTTTCCCTTAAGATTTTTATTTTAGTCATTATGAGGAGTAAAGGTAGAATCTCAGAGTCATTTTGATTTGCACATCCATGTAAATAACTTATTTTGATATAAATATTACAGTGAATTAATCTGCCAGCTATATTTCTTTATATTATACTAGTCCCCCCCGCCAAACCACAGAGGAAAAACAAGATTTATTTAAAACTGCACCTCAATAGCTGAGCAGTTAAATAATCTACCTTAACCTTCTATGCTAATCTAGCTTTGCCTCAGACGAATCCCATGCTACTTGCATGATATTATTGGTCTGGCTCTTTGGTTTTCAGGTGTGTTTCCATGATCTTTCTCTGGACCCATTCCTCATGGCTCCAACTCCTCCATCCTCTCTGTCTAACTTTTTGAGTTCTTTGTAAATTTTAGATGTTAACCTCTGTCAGATGTAAAGTTGGTGAAGATCCTTTCCCAATCTATAGGCTGCCGGTTTGTCCTATTGACAGTGTCCTTTGCCTCACAGACTCTTTTGTCTTTTATGAGGTCCCCTTTATCAATTGTTGATCTTAAAGCATGAGCCATTCCATTGGTGTTCTGTTCAGTAAATTGTCTCCTGTACCAATATGTTCAAGGGTATTTCTCACTTTCTCTTTTATGAGATTTATTAAATCCACTTGGACTTGAGTTTTGTGAAGGGTGGTAAATATGGTCCTATTTTTATTCTACATATAAAATATCAAGTTAGTTCACCACCATTTGTTAAAGATGCTTCCATTTTTCAATTATACAGTTTTGACTTCTTTATAAAAAATAAAGTGTCCATACGTCTCAGAGCTTATTTCTATGTCTTCTATTCCATACCAATGATCAATGTGTCAGTTTCTATACCAATATTGTGCAGTTTTAATCACTACTGCTTTGTAGTAGAGCTTGAAGTCGGGGATGGTGATTTACCCTCAAAGTTCTCTTATTATTCAAGATTGTTTTGGCTATCTTGGGTTGTTTTTCCATATGAAATTGAGAATTATTCTTTCAAGGTCTATAAAAAAAATTGTGTTGGAATTTTGATGAGGATTGCATTGAATCTGTAGATTGCTCTTGGTAAGATGGCCATTTTTCACTATGTTAATCCTATTGATCCATGAGCATGGAAGATATTTCCATCTTCTGAGGTCTTCTTCAATTTCTTTTTTTTTTTTTAGGGACATGAAGTTCTTGTAATACCAATCTTTTACTTCCTTGGTTAGAGTTATACCTAGATTTTTTATAATAGTCATGGATATTGTAAAGGGTGTTGTTTCCCCAATTCCTTTCTTGACCTGTTTATCATTGTATAAAGGAGGGGAAGTGATTTATTTGAGTTAATTTTGAATCCAGCCCCATTTTCTGAAGGTGTTTATCAGCTGTAGGAGTTCTCTGGTAGAAAGTTTGGGGTAACTTAGGTATACTATCATATCATCTGCAAATAGCAACACTTTGATTTCTTCCTATCCAATTTGTATCTGCTTGATCTCCTTTAGTTGTCTTATAGTTCTGTCTAGAACTTCAAGTACTATATTGAATAGATAGGGAGAAAGTGAGCAACATTATCTTGTTCCTGATTTAAGTGGAAATGCTTTAAGTATCTCTCCATTTAGTTTGATGTTGGCTATTTGTTTGCTATATATTGCTTTGATTTAGGTATGTGTCCTGTATATCTGATTTCTCTAATACTTTTAACATGAAGGGGTGTTTGATCTTATTAAAGCATTTCTAGAATCTAGTGAGATAAGCATTTGATTTTTTTCAGTTTGTTTATACAGTGCATTACGTTGATTGATTTTCATAAATTGAACCATTCCTGCATCTCTGAAATAAAGGCTACTTGATATTGATGGATGATGTCTTTGGTGTGTTTCTGGATTCATTTTGCCAGTATTGTATTGAGTATTTTTGCATCAATGTCTTTAAGAGAAATCCATCTGAAGTTCCCTTTCTTTGCTGAATTTTGTGTGGTTTGGGGATCAGGGTGAGTTTGGCCTCGTAGTCTGAGTTTGGCAGCGTTTCTTTTGTTTCTATTTTGTGGAATAGTTTGAGGATTATTGGTATTAGCTCTTCTTTGAAAATCTGGTATAATTCTGCACTAAAACCATCTGGCCCTGGGCTTTTGATTGGTGAGGAAGCTTTTGATGACTGCTTCTATTTCTTAAGGCATTATAGGGTTGTTTAAATAGTTTACCTGCTCTTGATTTAACTTTTGTACAGGTTATTTGTCTAGAAAATCATCCACTTCGTTAAGATTTTTCAATTTTGTGGAGTACAGGCTTTTGAAGTAAGATTTAATGATTCTTTGAATTTCCTCAGTGTCAGTTGTTATGTCTTTCTTTTCATTACTAAGATTGTTAATTTGGATGCTATCTCTCTGTATCTTGGTAAGCTTGGCTAAGGGTATATCTATCTTTTAATTTTCTCAAAGAACCAGTTCTTGGTTTCATTGTGTTTTTGTACTTTTGTTATTGTTGTTTCAAACTAATTGAATTTAGCCCTAATTTTGATATTTTTCCTTCCTTCTTTTCATCTTCTTTTATTCTAGAGCATTTTAGGTGTGCCTTTAAGTTACTGTTATGAGAACTTTCTAAGATTTTAAAAAGTATTTTATTTTAATTATTTACATTGCAGCTGTTGCCCACCCTCTAGGTTCCCCTTCTTACAGCCCCTCATCCCATTCCTCTTTCTCCTTGCTTCTGAGAAGGTACTCCCCTACCCAGCATGGTACCTTTAGACTCTTGAGGATTAAGCATATCTTCTCCCACTGAGGCCAGACCAGGCAGACCTCTGTTGTATATGTGCCAGGGGCCTTAGACCAGCCCTTGTATACTCCTGGCTGGTATCTTAGTCTCTAGGAGCTTCCTGGGATCTGGATTAGTTGAGACAGATGGTCGTCCTATATATAGAGTCTCTCTCCCCTTCAGTTTCTTCAAGCTTTCTCACAATTCAACCATAGGGGTCTCTGATTTCAGTCCAGTGGTTGGGTTTAAGTGTGGGGAATTGCAGGCTGATCTCCAGTCGAGCTGAGGTCTGAACCCTGATGGTCATAATTCACCTACATGACATGGTTGGCGTTCCCTCATGCTCCTAGAACTCTGGCCCCTGCCTAAGGTACCACCTCCCACAGTCCCCACAAGAGAAGCATGGTTAGTAGTCATGTAAGCAATAGCCCAAGCTTCAGACCTTCAGGCTAAACTCCTCCCCAGTTACCTAGCAACAGTGAAGACCATAAAAAGGGGTGCTCAGCCTCCAGCTCACTCTCTTATTCCTTTGTCCTCTTACCTCTCACTTCTCTCTCCTCTCCCCTTTGTCTTCTACTGTCCTCTCTCCTCCTTCTTTCTCTCTAGCCTTCCACTCTCTCTCTCTTTTCTACTTTCTCTCTTTCCCCTGCATTTTTATAATAAAGCTCTTACACCATAGACAGTCTCTGCTCCTTCAAGTTCCGCTGCACACTCCGGTTAGTGTTGGGAACTTCTTCCCCCATTACCTCTCTCCTACAACCCTGGTTGATTTAGCAAAGTAGATCGGGGGCAGGGGGGTCCTCAGGCAGGGCTGCCCCTTGGCCACCCCCTGAAGAGTGGGATAGAGGAATGCCCACCCAGGGATGAGTGGATAGGGTAGGTAGCAACCCTCCCACCTCTGACTGTTCAGAGAATAGGGAAACTCTTGTGGGGTGTGGGCATCTTTTTTCCTATCCCACTGGCCTCCCCTTTATTTTGTTCCCACCATTTAGTTATCTGCTTCTATCTCAATCAGAAGCTGGTAGGGTCTCTCAGAGGACAGCCATGTTTGACTTCTGTCTGTAAGCACAAAACATCAGTAATAGTGTCAGTCAGGTCTTGGTGCCCCACGCACCCACCCCCCACCTATAAGATGGATCCCAAGTTTTCCAATCATTGGACTGCCTCTCCCTCAGTGTCTTCTCAATTTTTGTCCCTGCAGTTCTTTTAGACAGAAATAATTCTGAGTCAGAAGATTTGACTGTGACTTGGTAACCCAATTCCTCCACTCGAGGCCCTATCTATCTACTGGAGATGGACTCTTCTAGTTCCCTCACTCCAGTGTTGGACATTTTGGCTAATGTCATTGCCACTGAGACCTGAGAGTTTATGGTACTTTCCAGAGGGTCCTCTCATCTCTGAGTCTGCTCCCAGGCAGCCTATTTCCATTCATTCTCCTGTACCTCTGCCATTCTATCCTGCCCCCCCCCTATACCTCATCCCCCGTTCCCTCCCCCTCCTCTCTCCTACCTAGGTCCCTCCCTCTCCCTGTATCTGGTGATCATTTCTTTCCTCTATTACAAGTGGTATTGAAGCATCCTCACTTGGGCCTTCTTTCTTGTTAATCTTATAGTCTGTTGGTTGTATCATAGGTATTCTGTACTTTTTGGCTAACATCTGTTTATCAGTGAGTACTTACCATGCATGTACTTTTGAGTCTGAGTTACTTCACTCAGGATCATATTTTCTAGTCCCATCCATTTACCTGTAAAATTAGTGATGTCCTTTATTTTACTAGCTGAATAGTATTCCACTGTGTAAATGAACCACAATTTTAGTATCCATTCTTCTGGTGAGGGATATCTAGGTCATTTCCAGCTTTTGGCTAATACAAATAAGGGTGCTATGAACATAGTGGAGTATGTGTCCTTGTGGTATGGTGGGGGCATCTTTTGGGTATATGCCCAAGAGTGGTATAGCTGGATCTTCAGGGAGAACTATTTCAAATTTTCTGTTTAATAGCCAGATAGATTTTTAAAGTGGTTGTACCAGTTAGCAATCCTGCCAGCAATGGAAGAGTGTTCCTCTTTCTCCACATCCTCAACAGCATCTGCTGTCCCCTGAGTTTTTGATCTTAGCTATTCTGATTGGTGTAAGGTGGAAGAAACTCAGGGTCATTTTGATTTGCATTTCCCCTATGATTAAGAACAAAGGAACATTTCTTTAAGTGCTTCTCAGACATTTGAAATTCTGTTGTGTATTCTCTGTTTAGCTCTGTACTCTATATCTTAACTGGGTTATTTGGTTTTGTGAAGGTTAACTTCTTGTGGTGTTTAAATATTTTGGATATTAGCACTATGTCAGATATAGGGTTAGTGAAGATACCCCCACACACACACACAATCTGTTTGCCGATTTGTCCTATTGATGGTGTCTTTTGCCTTACAGAAGCTTTTCAGTTTCATGAGGTCCCAATTGTTGATCTTAGAGCCTGAGCTATCAGTGTTCTCTTCAGGAAATTTCTGCTTATGTCAATGAGTTTGAGGCTCTTTCCCACTTTCTCTTCTAATCTCCATCTCCTGTGTTCTGTTGGTGATGCTTGCATCTGTTGTGCCTGTTCTCTTCCCTAGGCTTTCCATCTCCAGGACTGCCTCAGTTTCTGTTTTCTCTATTGTTTCTATTTCCACTTTCAGGTTTCAGGTTTCTTTATATCCCTCGCATGTTTAACTGTATTTACCTGAATGTCTTTAAGGGATTTATTCATTTCCTCTTTAAAGACCTCTATCATCATTATAAGATTGGATTTAAGGTCATTTTCTTATGTTTCTGTTGTGTTAGGATATCAAGGGCTTGCTATAGTAGGGTAGCTGTGCTTTGAAGGTATTCATATTGCCCTGGCTCTTGTGGGTTGTATTTTTGTTGTTGTTGTTTTTGTTTTTGTTTTTTGTTTGTTTGGTTTTTTTTTTTTTTTTTTTTTTTTTTGGTTTTATTTTGGAGGGCCTTTAGCCATTTGAGTGCTATAGTTTTCTGGATGTTCTTGTTGTGGTAGGTATTGGGAGGGGATGAACCTCACTGGTCCTGGTGTGGCAGTCCTCTGATGAGTATCTTTGGGCTGTATGTTTCTGGACCTGCAAGTCTGTATGGTTCAAGAGCCTCAGGTCTAATAAAGGTGTATGGAGAGGTGGCAGGACAATGGAGGTCTCCCTGGACTGGCAGGCTGCTCAGGGAAGCTTGGCTTTGCCCAGAGGGCTCAGTGCTTTGTTAGGTAATATGGGTGGCAGAAGGGAAGCCTACCTGTAGGGTTCAGGAATCTGATAGAGGTATAGTATAAGTAGTGGGAAACTGGAGGTCCCCCTCAATTGCTTCATTTTTTCCCTAGAGCTTTCAGATTTACTTTCAAATTGCTAGTGAGAGAACTCTCTAATCTCTTTATGGAGACACTTAGTGTGGTATGAACTGCCAAGAGCCAGCCTTGGCTTGGACAGGTGCTCTTGAGAGAAGGAATGTCTGAGATATATCTGGTTGTCCCTGGATGTTTCTGATATAGTGTGTATTTGGAGGTTGATCTCTCCTTGGTGTTCTTGGTGCAGCAGGCCTCTGATGGATAGCCTTGGGTCAGACAATGGAACTTGGGTGCAGTGCAAGTCTCCTAGCAGTTAAGTGTGCCTTTGGGGACATGGACAGTAAGGTATGTGTGGGGAAGGTGGGCAAACAATTGGTTGAACAATGGAACTTTGGGAGTATAGTAAGTTGCTCAGTAAGCTGAGGCACCTGGGCATGCCCCAGAGGACTAAGCAGGCAGTGGAAATAGTGACTGCAATGTTTCTGGTTCAGCAGGTCTTATGAAGGTGGGCAAGAGAGGTGGCTAGACAATGGAAGTCAGGGGACTTAACAGACCACTCCAGGTAGCTATGAGTGTGATATTTTCTTACACTTATTAAAAATGTATCTGGCATTCTGACCCCTTACCATGCTTTAAAACATGATGTTACCTTGTATCCTTCTCCTTTGTGTTTTTCATTAAAAGAAGATATCAGACAGTCAACTACAAGAAGATGCTTGATGTAGAATATGTTTGCCTGGTTATTTTAATGTATACACAGGAGACTATATTCAATGCAGCTTTATAATTACCAATGTTATATAATTGAAAACATTAGAACATAACACATAATATAGTAAATCTAACTACAGAATAAGAAAAATGAGTGATCACTGCCCAAGCTACATCATAAATGAATAATTTTAGTCTAATTTGAATTCATTCCTCACTAGACCTTCACATTTTTCTCTATTTTAAAAGATACTCCACTAATTATTTTCTTAATAGCATTTATAATGCACAAAAATACTACAACCTACCATATTTGGAAATATGCAATTAAAATAAACTGAAAAATATCAATGAAAAAGTAGTTAATTTATTCTTTATTCATATGTGTATATAAACATGCCTGAGTTCATGAGGACCATGTGTATGTAAAAGCCCATAGAAGCTAAAGAGAACATCAGATTTCCTGGAACTAGACTGAGTTGTGAACCATTCAACACAGATATTGAGAAACAAAAACATGATCCTCTGTGAAAGCAGTAAGGGCCCACCCCTGCCCCAAGAACTATTTTTTAA
Organism: Mus caroli; assembly: GCF_978045245.1. Taxonomy (NCBI): domain Eukaryota; kingdom Metazoa; phylum Chordata; class Mammalia; order Rodentia; family Muridae; genus Mus; species Mus caroli. The sequence goes on from NW_028227266.1 coordinate 90,807,423, forward strand.
TGTGATTCATTGTACTACTAAAGAGTATAGTGCGAGGGCGCAGAGTCAGTAGACACCCCCACAGTCCCCAGAAGACTCTCCACGAGATCTTAGGATCACTGGTGAGTGGAACACAACATCAATTCCAATCCAATTGTGATGGGCCTGTGACAGCAGGAGCAAGGACACCAGAGCCCTTTCTGACCAGAGGCTCAGGTTCCTTTTGATCAGGTCTGGTTTACCTTGGTTTCAAACAGACCAGAAAGCTCCATGGTACACAAAAACGACAACACTTCTAGGCACTGTAACATATCCAGGATCTTAGGACAACAGGATCCCAGGATAACAGGAGCTGGGTCACACCAGTATTTCAGGGTCTCAAAGGAGCTTGACTGCCAAGAACTCTGACACACCCAAAATCTCAGGTTCACAGGAGCCCACAATCAATGGATCACAGAGAAAGCTGGACTCTGAGGAGTCCTTAATCAACTGGTATTATAGGAAGGACAGACTCCAATCAGATATATTGAGGGTAGCTAGCACTCGAGATAATCAGATGGCTGGAGGAAAGCGAAAGAACAGAAGCAACAGAAATCAAGGTTACATGGCATCATCAGAACCAAACTCTCCCACCATAGCAAGTCCTGAATACACCATCATACCAGAAAACCAAGACATGGATATAAAGTCATTTCTCATGATGATGATGGAGGACTTTAAGAAGGAAATACAGGAAAACACAGGTAAAGAGCTAGAAGCCTTTAAATAAGAAACACAAAAATCCCTTAGAGAGTTACAGGAAAACACTACGAAATAGGTGATAGAATTGAACATAACCATCCATTATCTAAAATTGGAAGTTGAAACAATAAAGAAAACCTAAAGGGAGACAACTCAGCAGATAGAAACCCTAGGAAAGAAATAAGGAACCATAGATGAGAGCATCAGCAATATAATACAAGAGAGGGAAGATAGAATCTCAGGTGCAGAAGATTCCATAGGGAACAAGGACACAACAATTAAAGAAAATGCAAAATGCAGAAAGATCCTAACTCAAGCCATGAAGAAAATCCAGGACACAATGAGAAGACCAAACCTACGGATAATAGGAGTAGATGAGAATGAAGATTTTTCAACTTAAAAGGGCAGCAAATATCGTCAACAATATTATAGAAGAAAACTCCTACCTAAAGAAAGAGATGCCCATGAACATACAAGAAGTCCACAGAACTCCAAATAGACTGGACCAGAAAAGAAATTCCTCCCGACACATAATAATCAGAACAACAAATGCACTAAATAAAGACAGAATATTAAAGATAAACAATACAAAGCCAACATTCATGCAGAAACTGAACAATACTCTCCTCAATGATACTTTGGTCAAGAAAGAAATAAAGAAATTAAAGACTTTTTAGAGTTTAATGAAAAAGAAGCCACAACATACCCAAACTTATGGAACATGATGAAAGCATTCCTGAGAGGAAAACTCATAGCTCAGAGTGCCTCAAAAAAAAAAAAAAAAAAAAAAAACTAGACAGAGCATACACTAGCAGCTTGACAGCACACCTAGAAGCTCTAGAAGAAAAGCAAGCAAATTCACCCAAGAGGAATAGATGGCAGGAAATAATCAAACTCAGGGGCAAAATCAACCAAGTGGAACCAAAAAGAATTATTCAAAAAATCAACCAAGCCAGGAGCTGGTTCTTTGAGAAAATCAACAAGATAGATAAACTCTTAGCCACACTAACTAGAGGGCACAGGGACATCATTCTAATTAACAAAATCAGAAATGAAAACAGAGACAGAACAACAGATCCTGAGGAAATCCAAAACACCATGAGATCCTTCTACAAAAGGCTATACTCAACAAAACTGGAAAACCTGAATGAAATGGGCAAATTTCTAGACAGATACCAGGAACCAAAGTTAAATCAGGATCAGATTAATGACCTAAACAGTCCTATACCCCCTAAAGAAATAGAAGCAGTCATTAATAGTCTCCCAATCAAAAAAAGCCCAGTACCAGATGGATTTAGTGCAGAGTTCTATCAGACCTCCAAAGAAGACCTAATTCCAACTCTTCCTCAAACTATTGCACAAAATAAAAACAGAAGGTACTCTACCCAATTCATTCTACAAAGCCACAATTACTCTGATACTTAAACCACATAAAAACCCAACAAAGATTGAGAACTTTAGACCAATTTCTCTTATGAATATTGATGCAAAATTATTCAATAAAATTCTCGCTAACCAAATCCAAGAACACATCAAAATAATCATCCATCATGACCAAGTGGGCTTCATTCCAGGGATGCAGGGATGGATTAATATATGGAAATCCATCAATGTAATCCACTATATAAACAAACTCAAAGGCAAAAAACACCCAACACTCCTTCATGATAAAAGTCTTGGAAAGATCAGGAATTCAAGGCCCATACCTAAACATGATAAAAGCAATCTACAGCAAACCAGTAGCCAGCATCAAAGTAAATGGTGAGAAGCTGGAAGCAATCCCACTAAAATCAGGGACTAGACAATGCATTCTACTACCTATTCAATATAGTACTTGAAGTCCTAGCCAGAGCAATTCCACAACAAAAGGAGATCAAGGAGATACAAATTGGAAAGGAAGAAGTCAAAATATCGCTATTTACAAATGATATGATAGTATATATAAGTGACACTAAAAATTCCACCAGAGAACTCCTAAACCTGATAAATAGCTTCAGTGAAGTAGCTGGATATAAAATTAACTCAAACAAGTCAATGACCTTTCTCTACACAAAGGATAAACAGGCTGAGAAAGAAATTAGGGAAACAACACCCTTTTCAATAGTCACAAATAATATAAAATATCTTGGCATGACTCTAACTAAGGAAGTGAAAGATCTGTATGATAGGACCTTCAAGTCTCTGAAGAAAGAAATTAAAGAAGATCTCAGAAAATGGAAACATCTCCCATGCTCATGGATTGGCAGGATCAATATAGTGAAAATGCCTATCTTGCTGAAAGCAATCTACAGATTCAATGCAATGCTCATGAAAATTCCAATTTAATTCTTCAATGAATTCGAAAGGGCAATTTGCAAATTCATCTGGAATAACAAAAAAACCTAGAAGAGCAAAAACTCTACTCAGTGATAAAAGAGTCTCTGGTGGAATCACCATGCCTGACCTAAAGCTGTAATACAGAGCAATTGTAATAAAAACTGCATGGTACTTGTATAGAGACAGACAGATAGACCAATGGAGTAGAATTGAAGACCCAGAAATGGACCCACACACATATGGTCACTTGATCTTTGAAAAGGAAGCTAAAGCCATCCAGTCCAAAAAAAGACAGCATTTTCAACAAATGGTGCTGGCACAACTAGTGGTTTTCATGTAGAAGAATGTGAATTGATCAATTCTCATCTCCTTGTACTAAGGTCAAATCTAAGTGGATTAAGGAACTCCACATAAAACCAGAGACACTGAAACATATAGAGGTGAAAATGGGGAAAAGCCTTGAAGATACGGGCACCTGAAAAAAATTCCTGAATAGAACAGCAATGCCTTGTGCTGTAAAATCAAGAATTGACAAATGGGACCTCATAAAATTGCAAAGCTTCTGTAACGCAAAAGACACTGTCAATAAGACAAATAGGCCACCAACAGATTGGGAAAGCATCTTTATCAATCCTAAATTAGATAGGAGACTAATATTCAATATATAAAAAGAACTCAAGAAGATGGACTCCAGAAAATCAAATAACCCCATTAAAAAATGGGTCTCAGAGCTAAACAAAGAAGTACCGAATAGCTGAGAAGCTCCTGAAAAAATGTTCAAAATCCTTAATCATCAGGGAAATGCAAATCAAAACAACCCTGAGATTCCTCCTCACATCAGTCAGAATGGCTACGAGTGCCAGGATAGCCAGGGCTACACAGAGAAACCCTGTCTCGAAAAACCAAAAAAAAAAAAAAAAAAAAAAAAAAAAAAAAAAAATTCATGTGACAGCTGATGGTGGCGAAGATGTGGAGAAAGAGGAACACTCCTCCATTGTTGGTGGGATTGCAAGCTTGTACAACCACTCTGGAAATCAGTCTGGCGGTTCCTCAGCAAATTGGACATAGTACTACTGGAGGATTGAGCAATATCTGCACATATATCCAGAAGATGTTCTAACTGGTAAGAAGGACACATGCTCCACTATGTTCATAGCAGCCTTATTTATAATACCCAGAAGCTGGAAAGTACCCAGATGTCCCTGAAAAGAGGAATGGATACAGAAAATGTACATTTACACAATAGAGTACTAGTCAGCTATTAAAAAGAATGAATTTATGAAATTCCTAGGCAAATGGATGGATCTGGAATGTATTATCCTGAGTGAGGTAACCCATTCACAAAAGAACTCACATAATATGCACTCATTGATAAGTGGATATTAGCCCAGAAACAGAATTCTCAAGATACAATTTGCAAAGCATATAAAACTCAAGGAGAAAGAAGACCAAAGTGTGGATACTTCACCCCTTCTTAGAATTGGAAACAAAACATCCCTGGAAGGAGTAACAGAGACAAAAATTGAAGTTAAGACAAAAGAATGGACCATCCAGAGACTTCCCCACTTGGGGATCCATCCCATAATCAGCCACCAGAAGCAGACACTATTGCATTATCCATCAAGATTCTCTGAAAGGACCCTGATATAGCTGTTTCTTGTGACGCTATACCAGTGCCTGGCAAACATAGAAGTGGATGCTCACAGTCAGCTATTGGTTTGAACACAGGGCCCCCAATGGAGGAGCTAGAGAAAGTACCCAAGGAGCTGAAGGGGTCTGCAACCCCATAGGTGGAACAACAATATGAACTAACCAGTATCCCCAGAGCTTGTGTCTCTAGCTGCATATCTAGTGGAAGATGGCCTAGTTGGCCACCATTGGGAAGAGAGGCCCCTTGTTCTTGCAAACTTTATATGCCCCAGTACAGGTTAATGCCAAGGCCAAAAAATGGGAGTGGGTGGGTAAGAGTTCGGGGGGGGGGGAGGCATAGGGGACTTTTGGGATAGCATTTGAAATGAAAATGAAGAAAATGCCTAATTAAAAAAAATTGGAAAAAAAGGTATAGTGCTTTTTTATTCTCAGATTTTAGAGTCACTGGGCTTTGATATTATTTATATATTATATATTTCCCTATAATTTCCTTTTTATTTTCTAATTATATAAAATGCATTTAGCTTTGTAAAATTATTCTAGACTTGACATTTGTATTTAAACACCATAACTCATTTCCTAATTATTCGACTGTAGATTATGACAGGAGTTGATTTTGTTTTCTTTCTCTTAGATGAGGAAACTTACTTTTGAATTTTGGTTCATGGTGGCTGGTGTTTTAACCCAGTTTATTTCTCCACCTCACAAATGTTTGTAAGAAGCATTTTACTGCAGTGCTCCATGAGCACTCTCATGACCAATATTACCTTCTCCAGCCTTCTGCCTTTGATAATAGATAATGAATAGATTGACAAATGTATCCCACAACCCCCTTATAATTGTTTAAAATAGTTTTTGATTTTACAATATTTTATTTGGCTATATAGAAAATGAAATAAACTTGTAGGTAAAGCGATAGAATGGAAATATACACATTGAGTGCGGTGACCCAGACCAAGGAATAAAATATTATCATTTCTCTCTTATTTGTATAGTTTAAGTTCAAATTTTTAGATGCAAGTTTATAACATGAAATAATAGAAACCAGGAAAGCAAAAAGGCACCATGTGAGGTGTTGGGAAGAAAGAAGTTGAGAGAAGAACAAGGGAGAACAGAGTTCAAATCAGGCTGAAATCATTCTTTTATGATGTAGCTTGTGCAATAATCACTCAGTTTTCATATTATAGAGTTAGACTTATTTATTATTTGTTATATTAAAATGGAAGTGAGCTGGGCAGTGGTGTCGCATGCCTTTAATCCCAGCACTTGGGAGGCAGGGGCAGGGGCAGGGGCAGGGGCAGAGGCAGGGGCAGGCAAATTTCTGAGATTGAGGCCAGCTTGGTCTACAGAGTGAGTTCCAGGACAGCGAGGGCTACACAGAGAAACCCTGTCTCGAAAAACAAACAAACAAACAAAAATAAAATGGAAGTGAGAAAATTGTGGTGGGCTTTAACTGGGAAAGGAAAAGAAGAGTAATACACAGGGAGATAGAAGAAGAAGGGATACCTAACATTCATAAAGTGGAAAAACCCACAGGGAATCATTATGTTTAACTAGAATTATGCATAATGTACAACACACACACACACACACACACACACACACACACACACACACAGGTTACATCACTTGTGATAATAATCCCCTCAAGAACTACAGCTTAGCTAACAGGTATGAGAACTTCCTTTTGAGTTGTAGGTTAAGAGTCAACAAGAACCCCCAAACAATATAGGCTAATTTCTTTGTCTTTGAATACTTTCTAGAATCTGAATGTAACGCTCTGTTGTTGAAGACACCATACACTTCAAATATAAGATTTGGAGGAATTATGTTTGATCTGACCTGGAAGCCTCATTCTGGAGGACTAGATCTCACAGCACCAAATGGTATTATGCAAGCTACCAAGAGCGAAAAGGTAATGAATAGTCCTATCCCCCTGTAATGCCTATGAACTACAAAAATGTCCATATATTACCAAAAGTGGAACCTACATCATGAAGTAACAAACAGCTATCTAATTGTAATTAAGGCATATTGTATAGGAGGGAATTTATGTCTGGTACTATACACCTAGCCAATTAATTAGAATTGGTGAGGTCATGGATTCTGTTGAAAATCCTACTGCTTCAATTTTCCTAACCAAGTATAATCTCTAACTGAATTCTAAACTCATTCTTATATCAAGATACAAATGAAACTCTCATCCTTCATCAACAAAGCAAATGGGGACCATTAAAAAAAGAAAAACTACAATTGGTCAAAATGCAAAGAAAAAAATGACTGTGATTCCCACCTCCAAATAATACATTTACAACAGAACCGCTGCCCCCAATGCTCATGAAATGTTGCAAAAAGGGAGCAGAAATAAGAGGAAGAGCCAGATGAAATGTCTCCTAGACAGGAGAGGGAAGCTACGTAGATGCATGAAACCTCAACAATATGGTAACCAATAAAAGAGGACAATAGCAATAGCAGTTGACATGTGCTCTGCCTAGATGAAGAGCTACAGGTAATGAATGACTATGGGGAGAGGGCGAGTAACTCTTTTGAGAGACAGTGCTTTAAGTGGTTATACTTTAAGTGGTATTAAATGGTTAAGCATATACACGTAAACAACACTTAGTTGACTCAGAGGGCTTGTGTGTGTGTGTGTGTGTGTGTATTATTGTGTGTTAGTATGTGTGTGTGAGTGTGTGTGTGTGAGTGTGTGTGTGTAACAATAATGATTAAAGCAAAGTAAGCCGTGAATTTGAGAGTGAGTGATGGGGATTTGTGAGGTGCAGAAGAAGTTGGTGAAAGGAGAGGGAAAGGTGAAAATTATGCAATATAATACTCATATGAAGCTCACACTAAGTAAATAAATTTAAAATGTAAAACAAATCAGATTAGACTCTTTAAAATCTCTGACACTACAAAACAGAAAATATTTACAATTGATGTGCTTGCTAAAGGTCCAATGTTCAAAATATATAATGACAGTATATAACTCAGGACAGAGCACACTAGTTGGTTGTCAGTGTCAAACACTCAGACCTGAAAACATACCTACAATTAGCATTATATGAGCTCAACAGGTTATATTTTGGAATATGCATGCAATATCAACTAAAGGAAAAAAGATGTCATGAATTTGAAGGAGAGTGGAAAAGATTCTTTAGGAGGGTTTGGAGGGAGTAAAGGGAAAGGAGAGATGTAATTAAAATACAGTCTCAAAAATAAACAACAAACAAAAACTTGTCAAATGGAAGAAAAAAAGAAATGATTTGTGTCTACCTTTTGGGTCTGCTCTGTTTCCCATCATCTTTGCTTGATTCCCTTTAGTCTCTTAGCCTTTTCAAAACCTACCTTTCATAAGTGCCATTAAATGATTTAACTTCCCTTCTAGCCTACCACCCACCAGGAGTTGTAGAAAGGAAAGATTGATAAAGGAAAGGAGGATGTGGACCGGTTGGTAAGGCATACCAATATACACAACATCTACCAAAACATCACATATCCTTTTTTTCCAGGCTGCTTCCAGAAAAACAATACATGTATGCATCAGCAAAACATCCTCTCATGAGGTAGTTTACAGAAAAAAACCACATGATACATACAACTGAGTCTCCAAAGAAAATTTCCACTACAATTTCCATTTGTTGGATTTGGATTAGATTAATCTGTTGATACTGCCCACAAAGATTTTTAAGATTCCTTGTGTTTTTTAAGCCAGAAAGCTCAAAAATAAATGAATAGACATTGATGATTTTGATTCAACAAGAAGTTACATTATCCTTCCAGTCTGTACATCCTCTGGGTCACACTGGCTTGTCTGTGCCTTTCACCATTACACAGTATGAAGGTCTACCAGGAGATCTGCTGCAACTAGGGTTACAGGTGAGACCTTCTCCCTCCAAAAAAACCCACCCAAGGTGAGACCTCTATAGAATCCAGTGAACTGCTTCCCTCTGAAAAACCCTATCTCCTTTCCCTTCTGTACCTCTGTAGGGATAGATTGGAATGTATGCCCTCCCACTACCCCATAGACTGCAGGTACCCCAGGATCTGCTGCAACTAGTGATAGTTTCCTGGTCTCCGAGGTATCTACAGCAAACAAGGACATATGAGGAACTCTCCAGAGAGAGATGCTGAGATCAGTTAATACCAGAGATAACCAGATGGGGAGAGGCAAGGGCAAGAACATAAGCAACAGAAGCCAATGGGTTTCACCACTATCAGCATCCAGTTCTCCCACCACAGCAGGCACTGGATACCCCCAACACACCGGAAAAGCATGATGCTTCTCCTCACTTTCACCAAAAAAACAGGTCATTGAAACAGAAACTAAACAGAGACACAGTGAAACGAATAGAAGTTAAGAACCAAATGGATTTAACAGATATATACAGAACATTTCACCCTAAAACAAAAGAATATACCTTCTTCTCAGTACTTCATGGTACCTACTCCAAAATTGACCATATAATTGGTAGCAAAACAAAATTCAACTGATACAAGGAGATTGAAATAATCCCAGACATCCTGTCAGATCATCGTGGACTCTGGCTAGACTTCAATACAGCACAACAGAAAGCTCCTATACTCCTGTAAACTGAACAACTCTCTACTCAATGATAACTTGGTCAGGGAAGAAATAAAGAAATCAAAGAAATTCTAGAATTCGATGAAAATGAAGACCCAGCATACCCAAATTTATGGGACACAATGAAAGCAGTGTTAAGAGGAAAATGCATAGCACTAAGTGCCCTCATACAATCTGCAGATTCAATGCAATCCCCATCAAAATCCTAACACAATTCTTCACTAATATGGAAAGAATAATTCCCAACATTTTGTGGAAAAGCAAAAATCCATAGCGAAAACAATTCTCAACAATAAAAGAACTTCTGGGGGTATCACCATCCCTGAACTCAAGCTATACTACAGAGAAATGGTGATAAAAACTGCATGTGTTGTTATAGAAAAAAATAAAAAACAGGTCCATTAATAGAATAAAGTTGAAGACCCTGAAATAAATCCATACACCTATGGATACCTTATCTTTGACAAAAGGGCCAAAAGCATACAGTGGAAAAAAAGAAAGCATCTTCAATAAATGATGCTGGTCCAACTGGTGATCTGCATGTAGAAGAATGCAAATCAATCCATATGTATCTCCTTTTAAAAGCTCAAGTACATGTAGATCAAGGACCTCCACATAAAACCAGATACACTGAATCTAATAGAAGAGATAGTGAGAAATAGCCTTGAAAACATTGGCACATAAGAAACTTTCCCTGAACAGAACACCAATGGCTCAGGCTCTAAGGTCAACACTTGATAAATGGGACCTCATGAAACTGAAAAGCTTCTTTAAGGCAAAGGACACTGTAAATGTGTTTACCTGGAAATGACAAGGACAGGCAGGGCAGGGTGGGGGTGGGGATGAAAGAAGGATGAGGCTAAGACAAGGTTCTGATCAAGTCTCCAAGTTTAATATTCACACAGGAAAGCCCAGACCCATCCTTTGTTTCAGCTGGTTTATGTTGCAAAGTAAGCTCAGCAGTCAGTCTATAATTCTAAGTTCCTGTAGGAATTTGAACATGCAACCACGGTGGATGACTTGGTTGCACGTGCAACAGAGTCCAAAAGTCACTAAAGTCCAAAAGCTCAAGGTGTATTCAGCATGCTCAAGGCTGGAAAAACCTGCTCAAGGCTGGGAAGGGCACAGAATAAGACAAAACAGCAGCCTACAGATTGGAAAAAGATCTTCACTAACTCTACATCCTATAGAAGGCCAATACCCAATATACAAAGAACTTTGTAAGTTTAGCTCCAACAAAGCAAATAACCCAATTAAAAATGGGGTATTGATCTGATGATTTTTTTAATTTCCTCAGTTTCTGTTGTTATATTTCCCTTTTCATTTCTGATTTTCTTAATTCGGGTACTGTCTCCAGGCCCTCTGGTTAGTGTGGCTAGGGATTTATCTATCATGTTGATTTTCTCAAAGAACCAGTGTAAGGTAAAAATTAAAGTTTGACCCCCTAGACCAAGTTGGAGCCTAGAAAGAAAAATAGTTGGGCCCTAAAACAGCCTAGCCTGTTCCAGGAGTTTGGCTGACTACAGCCTGACTGGAGAACTGGCTGACCACAGAACAGATGCTTACCCAAGCTGATTCAGTTGACTCTGTTCCAGGAATTAAGTTAGATCAATAACTTGAAAACAATCTTGTGAAACTAGGTGTTTCTCTTTGTGACTTTCCACTCTTCTTGGGACTCTTAACTGGTATTTTTGGTATTTTCATATGACATCCTCCCTACCTCCTTGAATTGTTGTTTTCTCCTTTAAACACCCCTTCACCCAGCAACTGGTCATTGAACTCCACTACCTCTGCGTGAGATATGAGTCGACTCCAGTGCACAGGCCCCTGTCAATAAACCGGGTGTAATTACAGCACGGACAGTCTCTTGTGAGTTTCTGGATGTCTCAAAATCCTGAGTAAGGGGCTCCCCACCATGAAGTCTTTCATTTGGTGTGTTGACCAGGAAGTGCAACCACCCCAGAGCTCCCAAGGCCCCCTTGAAGGTGATACTCTGTCTTTGTCTGTCTTTGTTCCTCGGTTTGTCTGTCTGAATTCTGTCTCTGTATGTGGCAGCGCTCTGGCTTAGTTTTGGTTTTGGCTCTGGCATATTTTCTGCTTTGGGTGATGCCCCAACCCTGGAGGGACCGCTGAAGTTTTTCTGGCTCTGGTCTTTCAAGTGGAAGCAGAGGGCAGTTAGTTCTGATTTGTGAGTTTGAAAATTTTCTCTGGCCCTGGTCATCCAAGGGAATGCAGATGGCAGTTAGTTTGTGTGTTGTTCTGATCTGTGTGTCTTTTGTGGTTTTTGTGACCTGGACAGACTGGCAACTCCCCTTAGTTTGACTCTTGACCATTGGACTGAAGTTAGGGCTAGAGCACACAACTTGTTAGTTGAGAACTAATTACCCATCCTTTTCAGAGAATCCCACCAGTCTGACAGGATTGGTAGCGTCTTCAAAGTTTTAACATCCCCAGAGCAAATAGAACAAAAAGATGCTGGGTTTTCCCTTTAACCGACCTAATTGGAACTTCAATAAGGCAGCAGGTAAGGAGTGGCTGAAGGTCTTCTGCTGGGTTCTCTCTCATGGCAGGGGCCACTAGATGCCCCACCAAATTGGCTAAGGTAAGAGAAGTTCTTCAAGGGCCTGTTGAACCACCGTCTGTGTTTCTTAAATAGAGTTATATTCCCTTTGTCCCAACTTCTGAGGGTCAGCAAGCTGCGGTAGCTATGACCTTTATATGGCATATACCCAAAAGTTGCTCCACCACACCATAGGGACACATGTTCCACTATGTTCATAGTAGCCTTATTTGTAATATCCAAAAGCTGGAAATAATCCAGATGTCCCTCAACTAAAGAATGGCTACAGAATATGTGGTTCATTTATACAATGGAACACTACTCAGCTATTAAGAGCAAAGACATCTTGAGTTTTGAAGGCAAAAAGATAGAACTAGAAAATATCCTGAGTGAGGTAACCCAGACCCAAAATGATATGTATTGTATGTTCTCCCTGATAAGTGAATATTAGCCAAAAATTCCAGATACCCATGATACAATTCATAGACCATAGAATGCTTAACAAGAAGAAAGACCCAAGTGTGAATACTTGAAAACCACTTAGAAGGGGAACAAAATATTCATGGAAGGCCAAGAGAGGGAGAAAAGTAAGTGAGAGAGGGGAGGGGGAGAAAAGGAGGGGCAAGTTAAGGTATTGTGAGAGACAGGAAGGAAGTCCATTGGGCCAGGAGAATGAATAAAAATTTGCAGCAGTGGGGGATAGGGGATAGGGGAAACCTGTAGAAAGTCCCAGAGACCTGTGATATGAGAGGCTTTGGGGACTCAATGTGGATGACATTAGCTGAAATGCCCAACAGTGGGGAGGTGGAACCACAAGAGACTACCTCCAGTAGACAGACATGGCCCCCTGTTGAGGCAGAGAACCACCTACACACTTTCAAAATGTTTAAAACCCAGAATTGTTCCTGTCTAAAGGAAATGCAGGGACAAAAATGAAGCAGGGACTGAAAGGCCGCCCAGTGACCTGCCTAACTTGGTATTCATCCAATACATATACACCAAATCCTAACACTATTACTGAGGCCATATTGGGCATGCACACAGGAACATGGCATGGCTGCCCTTGGAAAGGCTCCACCAGCAAATGCAAATACTCATATCAACCATTGGATTGAGATTGCAGACCAATATAGAAGAGCTAGAAGAAGGACTGAAGGAGCTGAAGGGGATTGCAACCTCATGGGAAGAACAACAGTGTCAACTAACCTGAACCCCTCAGAGCTCCCAGAAACGACATCAAAAACCTAGGTACATACACCAGCTGGTTTGTGGCTCCAGGCACATGTGTAGCAGAGGACTGCCTTGTATGGCCTCAATGGTAGAGAATGCACTTAATCCTGTGCAAACTTGATGCCCTGGGGAAGAGGGATCCTGTGGGAATGAGGTGGAAGAGGGTAGGCAGATTGGGGAGCACTCTTTCAGAGGTGTTGAGAGGAAGTTTAGGTTAAAGAACTTGTGTAGAGAGAACCAGGAAGCAGTGTAACTTTTGGAGATATAAATAAATAAAATAAATTTTAGAAAAAGATATAACTATTAAAAGAGAAGTTACAGCTTACTTTTAAACTACATTAAAAATGTTTCATCATGGACAAGATCAATTTCCAGAAAGTTAACTCCATAAAAGCTCACTAAGTGACACATTTTGTTGTGTGTAGAGGCAACATTATTATTCTGAAAATAAGCAAGGTGTAGGCAGCAGATGCCTAAAAGATGGTGCCGGTTTCCGGTACACCTTGGCCGTAAACAACACCACTGCACAGGCCCTAGCCCGAATCTGGCGCCAACCCCTCCCAAGAGGGTGCATGCAAATTAAGGTGCCAGCAGACTGACCAATCCCAGGAGGACACAAAGCTTTTCCCTGTGCTGGGGTGTATATAAGGAGTCCTCCCTGGGTTCCAGGGGTTCCCATAGCATCAAAGCGTTCCTGCAATGAAGCTGTTGAGAAGAATCCGACCGTGTTGCGTTTTCCTTGCCGGGGACGAGGTGGGCGCAACAGCAAGGGATCCATTTTAAAGGTGTGAATTTGACACCATCTTATGTTATTCTTGCTTGATGCATCATGGCTGCTGTTGCCACAGCATATCCTGGATCGATCATTTCTTAATGCAACATGTCTTAGTTGACACCAACAGCATTCTTAATTGGATTTCTTTACCACTTGTCCTGTTTTACTAAGCAATATGGCATCAACACAACAATCAGAAGCCCCCCTACCATCCTTGTCAAACTTATTCTGCAGTGTAGTTCACTAATTAATTGTACAGCACACAAAATTTAATGTTCAACCTGTATCTTCTTAAGAATTACTCTTATTTTGAAAGTAAATTACTCTATAGCTCAAGCTTTTCCTTCTATATTTTGATTTGTCTCTGATACTTTAAAATGCTTTTTATCAATCCTTATTTTTTTTTTACTGGATTTTATAGTGTTATATTCTATGACCGCTTATTTTTGTCGATTTTGACTAAATCTTCATGAAATTGAAAATATCATCTTCTAGACTGCATGTGAATAAGCCTGGGTTTTACACCTGCCAGATTGTTCTCTGACTATCATGCTATAGAATGAGAAGAAGCTTTCATACAGCATTCTGGAGAAAAATCAGATCATGTTTGTAGTTTCCTTAATTATATGGTGCCTTTTTCTTTCAGGATATAAAAGCTATCTTACACCCTTATCTAGGAATAAAAACCCATGTTATACCCCGTAATATTTAAATCCATGTTGGAAAATCCTTAGCCTACATTAATTTGACTCTGACTTTCTGTATTGAATTTATATTTTTAAAAATACCAGCATAGAGCCTTATTTTCATTCTTTACCTGGAGTTCAGATATATAATATTTAATAGTTGGCATCTATACATCATCCTATGAATCTACTTAAAATTCACTCTGCTCTATTACCTGAATGCTATCTATGTATCTTTCCAGTTTCTTTTTCCTCTCAAGTTTGTGGACCGAAGGTGTTTTTCAAGGGTCTGATGAGTTAGTTAATTTACACATATAAAACCCGGGAACAGTCACTAGGTGTATGTTTATTGAAAGGGCAGTGGACACACTCTAGGCAAGCAAAAGGAAAAAGTAAAGTGGAAAAAAAGGCTATAAAAATAACAGAGTCCCAAGGAATAAAGCCCATGGCTTAGAAAACTGCCCGGAAACCCATTGTGATACTTAGGAAATTTTATTTTCAACTTAAATTACTATCTTTTAAAACTATATATATAAGTCTGTGTGAATGTGTGGGTTTGAATATATGAATACAAGAAGCAAATAGGCCAGATTTTGGTGTCACAAGAGCTGGAGTTACAGGCAATTTTGAGCTGCCTGATTTGAGAGATTGGAATCCAATGCTCACCCTCTGGAAGAGCAGTACTTGCTCAAAACCACCATGTCTCCATCACCCAGAGAAATATTTTTAATGTCATCACTATGACACTGAGACTCTAGTTTCAGTTTACCAGAATCCTGTATCTCTTCATTAAATACAAACTATAAAAATTCCACCAAACAAAGAAAGACACCACTGGAAATAAATAAAGAAAATAACATGCTACACAAGTTTCTAGTGGCAAATTCCTCTCAATGATGCTCCCAGCTTGACAAATTTGGCTCATAGTACAGATGATTTTTTTTTTTTGGCAATAATTGCACTTTTCTCTAAAACAGAAATGATGTGTTCACCGCTCTCCAGATGTACAACTCCCTCTGGTTAATTCCTGCAAAAATGGCTTTCATTGTTCAAAAGCAAAACAATTGGAACAAGTTTTGTGCCTTTGTGTTTATTGTTTCTCTTGATGAGAGGCAGTTTATCTATCCAGCACACACGCTTCACTCTCAGTGCACCTTGTGGCAACACAGATTAAAAAAAAAAATTAAAAATCATGTAAGATTGCATTTGCTAAATTTAGTATGAATGGCAGGATAATCCTTGCTAGGAAAGTGGATTATGAAGATAAAAGAAAGAAGCATTCAGTTCTTTTCCCAATCAATTACAAATGTGCCTTTACGCCTGTAACATTGCATAAACGCCGGGGCCATGGCACCAGCTGCTCTTGGCTCTCACCGGGCATGGCGTTTCCTCTCATTCTGGCACCAGCTTTTACCCCAAAGGAAAGAAACTCCTAGACAAAAGTAGAATGCATCACTTTCACTTGTTCTGTTGATAAAAACACTGGGTCATGATAGCTATCTGTGATTCTCATATAATTAAAGGTAGATATAATCATACATCAAATCCAACATTAAGACGAGTTTTGGCTCTTTGTTGTTATATTCTTCTGATATTCTAATAAGTATAATATCTATGACTCTTGGCAGTAGTGCACTAAATGGGTTGAGAAATCTGAGAGATTTAAATGCCCAAAGTACTCACTGGTGTGGCTCCTATGGTCCCATTGCTGTGATCATATTCTTTCCTCTTATTGCATTTTGTGCAGCTAAAACCAATATATTTTGCCTTAACAAAGTTGAAACAAAAATAATACCATTCAAGGGAAATAAAAATAGGTAGATATCTTATTTGATTTTATCATCTTGTTTTATGTTACCATATGGTGCAATTCAATATTTTCTACATCTTAACAGAAAGACAGATCTATAGTCCTAAGAAAGACTGGATAGTGCTGTCCCATGCACCTCTGATTGTATTAATCTCGTATATGCAAGAAAATGCACAGACTTCAAATCGTTACAAGCTTGATGGCAAGCTATGGGATGCATATCCTGAGAGCCTCAACTTCTCCAAAAATCCCTTCCTTATCCTTCACACGTATGCTAGTACTCTGAAATCCTCACTCATTCTCCAAGTTTATTCTCCTCTGCTGCATCCTCTCTCCCACCCCATATTCTCACCTTGTTGTGTACTGAAAAACAGTCACTGTGTGCTGGTGGTGAAGGATAGGAGGATCACAAACCATTAGTTCCACATTCCATAAAATAAGATAATGTGTTGACATCGTTGTTTATTATTATTATTATTATTATTATTAATTATTTTACACTTCAGATTGTATTCCCCTCCTGGTCCAACCCTCCGACTGTTCCACACCCCATACCTCCTTCCCACCCCCTGTCTCCATGAGGATGTCCCTCCCCCACCCCAGCAGACCTCTAAACTCCCTGGGACCTCCAGTCTCTTGAGAGTTTGGTGCATCGTCTCTGAATGAACATAGAACCTGCAGACCTCTGCTGTATATGTTTTGGGGGCCTCATATCAGCTGGGGTATGCTGCCTGTTTGGTGGCTCAGAGTCTGAGAGTTCTCAGGAGTAGAGGTTAATTGAGACTCCTCCTATAGGGTCACCCTCCTCCTCAGCTTCTTCTAGCTTTTCCCTAATTCAACCACAGGGGTCAGCAGTTTCTGTCCATTGGTTGGGTGCAAATATCTGCATCTGTCTCTTTCAGCTGCTTGTTGGTCTTTCAGAGGGCAATCATGCTAGGTCCCTTTCTGTGAGCTCTCCACAGCCTCAGTAATAGTGTCAAGCCTTGGAACCTCCCCTTGAGCTGGATCCTACTTTGGGCCTGTCACTGGACCTTCTTTTCCTCAGGCTCCTCTCCTTTTGATCCCTGCAGTTTTTTTCAGACAGGAACAATTATTGGTCAGAGTTTTGACGTGGGATAGCAAACCCATCCCTCACTTGATGTCCTGTCTTTCTGTGGGAGGAGGGATCTTTAAGTTCCCTCTCCCCACTGTAGGGCATTTCATCTAGGGTCCCTCCCTTTGAGTCCTGAGAGTCTTTCACCACCAAGGTCTCTTGTACATTATAGAGGGTCTCTCCAACCTCCTACCTCTCAAGGTTACCTGTTTCCATCCTTTCTGCTGGACATCGGGGCTTCAGTCCTCCCCCCCCGACTCAATACCAGATCATGTTCCCCTCCCCCCACACCTCCCACACCAGTCCTGTCTTCCCTTGCCCTCCTAGGTTCCTCCCTCCATCCCCTCTTGTGGTTGCTTTCATATCCCTCCCAATTGGGACTGAGGCATCTTCACTTAAGCCCTTCAGCTTGTTGACCTATTTGAGTTCTGTGGACTGTATCTTGTGTATTCTGTACTTTTTTTTTCACTAATATTCCCTTACTAGTGAGTACATACCATGTATGTCCTTTGGGTCTGAGTTTCCTCACTCAGGATGATATTTTCTAGTTCCATCTATTTGCCTTCAAAACTCAGAATGTCCTCGTTCTTAATATCTGAGTAGTATTCCATTGTGTAAATGAACCACATTTTCTCTACCCATTCTTCTGTCATGGGACATTTGGGTTGTTTCTAGCCTGTAGCTATCACAAATATGGCTACTATGAACATAGTCGAACATGTTCCCCTGAGACATGGTGGACCATCTTTTGGGTATATTCCCAAGTGGTATTGCTGGGTCTTCAGCTATGTCTATTTCCAATTTTCTGAAGAGCCTTCAGATTGATTTCCAGAATGATTGCACCAGCTTGCAATCCCACAGAAGATATTTCAGAAAAATATCTTTTAATCTGAGTTCTGACACTTTTAGCAGTTATATATAAATATTCAACCTTTGTTTCTTGATCTATAAATGGGTACAGCTGCTCTGCATTTTATTTTCTTGGTTTTTCCCCTTTGATCACAGTTTGGTGGAGTTTTGTCTATGAAAATTCTGCAAATAAAACTCCAGAAGTATGCTTTTCCTTTTTGGGGAAACTTTAAGTTTGGTATATACAGCTGCTGAACAGAATCCTGTCAGAGACTATTAGAAGAGATTTGAGCACTTACATTATTCAGTTCTTTCGACCACATTATGACACAGACATGACTCTTGAGGGCTTCAACAATGGGAGGACTCACAGTCATGGCAACCCATCTGTGCTGCTGGTTCCTGCACCATACCCTAACCAGTCCAGTCATTAGTATGCTAATTAATGAATACACTGGTATCTATTTTTAGTCATAAAATTATGTAGAAATGTGCTATATATAGAACTTCAAGATATAGTTCCAGCCAATAGCACAATAAAGTAAAAATATAAGAAGTATAACATCTGCTTTGTGGAAATGATAATAATGGTTCTATGTTATATGGTGAGAGAGGTTAAAGAAAGGGCCCTCCTTCTGCACAGGCCCCATTACACAGGGATGGTCTCTGCAGACATTGTTCTGTTAATATTGTCATCTTAGCCCAGATCAGCAACACTGAAGGGGAAAGATAGCACCGAAGAATTTAAGATCCATGCATTCTGCTGGTAAAATTAAGAGTTGGAGACACAAAGAAGTTGAATAGAGCAAGAGGAGTCTGAGAATGGACAGACATAAGTGCTGTTAAATTGTTCACATGATCCAGAGTGATAAGGCAGTGCATTCTGTCATCCTACTTATAAGATATTTGGTTAGAACACCAGGCTCCCAAGAGTTGGCCTGAGAAAGCCATGGAGCAAGCATCAACAGAATGAGTTATGAAGAACACATCACAACTGTTCAACTATACATTTCCTCATATTCCCCTTCTCCATTGGAAGAACCTGCCAATTTTCAGTCATAAGCAATAGTGTCTCAGTTGTCAAAGAAATTTCTCTCCCTCTTTTCCATTTAGATATAATGTTGGTTATCTCTTACTATGTAAGAAATTGCACCAAAGTGGTTTGTTTTAAAACTATTTGGGTTCTGTGACATACTTCAGTCTAGAACACTCCTACCATTCAGATGCAGTCTAGCACCAAAACAAATACACAAAATGAAACACTGAGTATCTAATGGTTGCTCTAGGTTGGGTGCATGGGTTCAGGCAGCTGGTACATGTACCAAGCCTGTCATAGCTCTCACTGAAAGTGCTAAGACACACAGGGTCTATCTCATACTGGCTCCCCCATGATGTTGATGGAAAGATTCAGCTCATCATCAGTGGTTTATCTGCCAGCCTCTGTTCCTTGATGATTAATAGGATATTCAAGAAGTGGGAGTCAACAATCAGGTTTGATGAATCCTTTTGGTAAGAACTGAAATATCTATATTTGTTGACAGGGATTGGAGTTGATGGAAAGTCAGTGAGGATCAAATGGGACATACAATTAAAAAAAAAAAAAAAGCTGTATCTGGCTATAATTCTGGGCAGGCAAGAAGGATGTGTGGCCATGCCACATTCTCCTTACCATGATATTGACCTTGACTGTGTTCCATAGCTGTGGGGATCATGTGACCGTGGCTGAAACAATGGCTATCTTGAGCCAAAATAAATTGCTTGTCTTTTAAGTTGATTTTTCTGTTACTGCCTCAGAGTGATGGGGAGTTGTAGTTACTGCAGTTTCTTTATCTTTATTGTTCACTTCTAGAGCTGTCCAAAGCAGTGTCAAACTTGAAAAATATAAAGAAAATTTATAGAAAGGCTTATTCCGCTGGAGTCTCTTGTCCTGAACAGTATTCACACATTTTTTTCCATCCTAGGTCTGTTTCTGGAGAACTCCAGTAAGGATAGAGCTGTAAAACTATCATAGTATTTTCTATGTAATTTGGGAAGTAACTGTTTAACGATGAGAAATATTTTTGAAAAATAAAACAATGAGCAGTTGACTTACAGTTGGAGAAAAATTATAACTCATTGTATGCATTAGTTTCCTAGAGAGACTACAATAAATTATCATACATTGAACATGGAATTATTTCACACAACTTGAAATCTGAATGTCTGAAGTCAATGTCTTACTTGAACACTCTGTCTTTAAGCAATTAGCAGAGATCAACGGCATTTGTTGATTATTAGCTACATCACCAATACTACCTTGGTCTCCTGCCATTATCTTGACATGTCCTGTGTGTTCCTGTCTTCAAATTTTTCTTTCTTATGTTTATTTAATTTGTGTGTCTTTTAATTAACCCACTTGTAAATCAGGAAATGCCTTCCTAGGTATGAGGAATGACAGTTTTGACACATCTCCTGAGTGTGTGTTTATGCTTATGTGCACATTATGTGTCATAGCATGAGACTGGAGGTCAGAGGACAACCTTCTAGAATTAGATCTCTTCTACTACCGTGCATGTCCTAGGGATTGAACTCGGGTCACCAGGCTTAGCAGGAAGTTCCTTAGATCACTCTTAAAAGTGGTTTTAAAAGTTCCTTAAAAGCTATCTTGATAGCCTTTATATCGCTTTTTTATGAAATATAATTCAAGTTGCTACTAATATTTCTGAGTAATTATTGCAATGGTGACATTATTTTTACCACAAAACCTATTTATGAACAGAAACTAGAGAGCAAATTAATATCTTTTGTTTCAGTGATTGACAAGCTCAGATCTTTGAACAGTCACTTAAAAACATACAAAAAGACACAGACAGGCATGGTAGGTTTATCCCTTTAATCCCAATATTCAGGAAGCAGAGGCAAGCAGAACTCTGAGTTCAAAACCAGCTGGGTTGACACAGTGAGTTCCGAGGCTGTGTAGAGAGTCCCTATTTCAAAACAAACAAACCAACAAAATTACAAAACATTCTTTTCTTATATAACCATCAGGGCATCATTTTCCCATTTTAATTGTGATAGCCTCTTCTTTTCAGACAATGGATAATATCATTGAAGCCTGTGGAGAAGTTTCAGGTCAGGCTGCCTTTACCTCTGCTGCTGTCTCAATTTTGCCTTGTTATTCACAGTACTAAAGTTGAAGGGCTGAGTAATTGCAAATGGAAAGGAGAGGGACAAAATATCAGGGTTGTTTTCCCTCTTTAAGTGACTACAGGTTGCAATTTCCAACTGTCAAGCTCTTTTAAGTGAACAGTTTACCGACACATCCTAAGAAACAAGACATGTCTCTTTGTCATGAAGAAGACTGGGAAGGAAAATGTCCCTAGATTGGCAAACATCTTTGTACAAAGAATGAATGAAAACAAAGACATATTTTCCCCCACAAATATATGCTGTCATGTAGAATAACATTAGACCATATGGTCCTCTGAAGATTTGTTACACACACAAAACACGAACGGGTAGAAAAATTTAATGTCTTCCAATGTAGATTATTTAAATGGATTTTGTTATTAAAAGCCTATACAATCAAACTCATTAGTTGAAAAGAATTCTCTATAGTAATTCCCAAGGAAATAGAAGCTTAATTTATTTAATATAAACATAATAATTGTAACCAAGTTTGTGAAGATTTGATTTTTCTTTGATGATATTTTCCTAGTTTATTAATGATTTATGTGTGTTAAATTTTTTTAAAAGATTTAATGTTTTTAATGTATGTCAGTACACACTGTAGCTGTCTTCAGAACAGGGCATTGGATCCCATTACAGATGGTTGTGAGCCACCATGTGGATGCTGGGAATTGAACTCAGGAACTTTGGAAGAGCAGTCAGTGCTCTTAACCACTGATCCATCCCTCCAACCCTGTGTGTTAAAAATTTTAAAAGGAAAATATATATTGTATGAGGCTATTTTTAGGACTTAGCATGTAACCATATAATGCATATATGTACTACATGTTTGTCTTCACATTTTTATGGACCAACATTTTTATATTTGATGTAGTCAGCAAGACTTTCAATGTAATAATATATTATTTTATACTATTATATAATATATAATATATGTTATATCAATGTTATTAATATAAGTATAATACAATATATTAGTAGTATAGTATATTATATAATACAGTGGTTTTTATTAGATATTTTCTTTATTTACATTTCAAATGTTCTCCCCTTTCCTAGTTTCCCCTCAGAAAATTCCCTATCCGCTCCCCCTTCCCCCTGCTCCCCAACACACGCAGTCCCATTCCTGGTCCTGGCATTCCCCTATACCGGGGTATAGAGCCTTCACAGGACCAAGGGTCTCTCCTTCCATTGATGACCGAAAAGTCCATCTTCTGTTACATATATAGCTAGAACCACAAGTTTATCATTGTCTGTATCTTATCTTTCTTCAGCTACAAATTTACAAATAATCTAGAGCAGTTATTTTCTCATAGGTCTGCCTTCCTGATATTAATTCATTTTATTGGATATCATTGTTAGAAAGGATGCAGTTAAGTCACTGTGCTAGCTTGACATGACTATAACAAAATATATGACACAAATAAATGTAGAAAAAAAGATTATTTCGTTCTTTTTTTGTTTTTTTATTTTTTTAATTAGGTATTTTCTTTTTTTTTAATTTTTTTATTACGTATTTTCCTCAATTACATTTCCAATGCTATCCCAAAAGTCCCCCATGCCCCCCCCACTTCCCTACACACCCATTCCCATTTTTTTGGCCCTGATGTTCCCCTGTACTGGGACATATAAAGTTTGCAAGTCCAATGGGCCTCTCTTTCCAGTAATGGCCGACTAGGCCATCTTTTGATACATATGCAGCTAGAGTCAAGAACTCCGGGGTACTGGTTAGTTCATAATGTTGTTCCACCTATAGGGTTGCAGATCTCTTTAGCTCTTTGGATACTTTCTCTAGCTCCTCCATTGGGGGCCCTGTGATCCATCCAATAGCTGACTGTGAGCATCCACTTATGTGTTTGCTAGGCCCCAGCCTAGTCTCACAAGAGACAGCTATATCAGGGTCCTTTCAGCAAACCCTTGTTAGTGTATGCAATGGTGTCAGCATTTGGAGGCTGATTATGGATGGATTCCTGTATATGGCAGTCTCTAGATGGTCCATCCTTTTGTCTCAGCTCCAAACTTTGTCTCTGTAACTCCTTCCATGGGTGATTGTTTCCAATTCTAAGAAGGGGCAAAGTGTCCAGACTTTCTTCACTTACATTTCAGATTCTATCCCAAAAGTCCCCAGACCACCCCCCCCCCCAACTCCCCTACCCACCCACTCCCACTTCTTGGCCTTGGTATTCCCCCAACTGAGGCATATAAAGTTTGCAAGACCAAGGGGCCTCTCTTCCCAATGATGGGCGACTAGGCCTTCTTCTGATACATGTGCAGCTAGAGGCACGAGCTCCGGGGGTACTGGTTATTTCATATTGTTGGTCCACCTATAGGGTTGCAGACCCGTTTAGCTCCTTGGGTACTTTCTCTAGCTCCTCCATTGGGGGCCCTGTGTTCCATCCAATAGCTGACTGTGAGCATCTACTTCTGTGTTTGCCAGGCCCCTGCATAGCCTCACAAGAGACAGCTATATCAGGGTCCTTTCAGGAAAATCTTGCTGGTGTATGCAATGGTGTCAGCGTTTGGAGGCTGATTATGGGATGGATCCCCAGGTATGGGAGTCTCTAGATGGTCCATCATTTCATCTCTGCTTTAAACTTTGTCTCTGTAACTCCTTCCATGGTTGTTTTGTTCCCAATTTTGAGAAGGGGCACAATGTCCACACTTTGGTCTATGTTCTTCTTGAGTTTCATGTCTTTTGCAAATTGTATCTTGTATCTTGGGTATTCTAAGTTTCTGGGCTAATATCCACCTATCAATGAGTACATATCATGTGAGTTCTTTTGTGATTGGGTTACGTCACTAAGGATGATGCCCTCCAGGTCCATCCATTTCCCTAGAAATTTCATAAATTCATTCTTTTTAATAGCTGAGTAGTACTCCATTGTGTAAATGTACCACATTTCTGTATCCATTCCTCTGTTGAGGGACATCTGTGTTCTTTCCAGCTTCTGGCTATTATAAATAAGGCTGCTATGAACATAGTAGATCATGTGTCCTTCTTACCAGTTGGAATATCTTCTGGATATATGCCCAGGATAGATATTGCAGGATCCTCCAGTAGTACCATGTCCAATTTTCTGAGGAACCACCAAACTGATTTCCAGAGTGGTTGTACAAGCTTGCAATCCCACCAACAATGCAGGAGTGTTCCTCTTTCTCCACATCATCGCCAGCATATGCTGTCACATGAATTTTTAATCTTAGACAATCTGACTGGTGTAAGGGGGAATCTCAGGGTTGTTTTAATATGCATTTCCATGATGATAAAGGATCCTGACCATTTTTTAGGTGATTCTCATCCATTCTGTATTCCTCAGGTGAGAATTATTTGTTTAGCTCTGAGCCCCATTTTTTAATGGGGTTATTAGATTTTCTGGAGTCTACCTTCTTGAGTTCTTTATATATATTGGATAGTAGCCCCCTATCTGATTTAGGATAGGTAAAGATACTTTCCCAATCTGTTGGTGGCCTTTTTGTCTTATTGACAGTGTCTTTTGCCTTACAGAAGCTTTGCAATTTTATGAGGTCCCATTTGTCTATTCTCGATCTTACAGCACAAGCCATTGCTGTTCTATTCAGGACTTTTCCCCCTGTGCCCATATTTTTGAGGCTTTTCCCCACTTTCTCCTCTATAAGATTCACTGTCACTGGTTTTATGTGGAGTTCATTGATCCACTTAGATTTAACCTTAGTACAAGGAGATAGGAATGGATCAATTTATATCCTTTATTTTTCTTTTTTTAATTAGGTATTTATTTCATTTACATTTTCAATGCTATCCCAAAAGTCCCCCACATGCTCCCCACCCACTCCCCCACCCACCCACTCCCACTTCTTGGCCCTGGCGTTCCCCTGTACTGAGGCATATAAAGTTTGCACAACCAATGGGCCTCTCTTTCCACTGATGGCCACTAGGCCATCTTTTGATATGTATGCAGCTAGAGACAAGAGTTCAGGGGGTACTGGTTACTGTATATTGTTATTCCACATATAGGGTTGCAGATCCCTTTAGCTCCTTGGTTACTTTCTCTAGCTCCTCCATTGTTATTCCAGATGAATTTGCAAATTGCCCTTTCTAATTCATTGAAGAATTGAGATGGAATTTTGATGGGGATTGCATTGAATCTGTAGATTGCTTTTGGCAAGATAGCCAGTTTTACTATATTGTTCCTGCCAATCTATGAGCATGGGAGATCTTTCCATCTTCTGAGATCTTCTTTAACTTCTTTCTTCAGAGACTTGAAGTTCTTATCATACAGATCTTTCACTTCCTTAGTTAGAGTCACGCCATTGTATTTTATATTATTTGTGACTATTATGAAGGGTGTTGTTTCCCTAATTTCTTTCTCAGCCAGTTTTTCCTTTCTGTATGGAAAGGCCATTGACTTGTTTGAGTTAATTTTATATCCAGCTACTTCACCGAAGGTGTTTATCAGGTTAGGAGTTCTCTGGTGGAATTTTTAGGGTCACTTATATATACTCTCATATCATCTGCAAAAAGTGATATTTTGACTTCTTCCTTTCCAATTTGTATCCCCTTGATCTCCTTTTGATGTCGAATTGCTCTGGCTAGGATTTCAAGTACAATGTTGAATAGGTAGGGAGAGAGTGGACAGCCTTGTCTAGTCCCTGATTTTAGTGGGATTGTTTCCAGCTTCTCAGCATTTACTTTGATGCTGGCTACTTTTTTCCTGTAGATTGCTTTTATCACATTTAGGTATGGTCCTCAAATTCCTGATCTTTCCAAGACTTTATCATGAATGTGTGTTGGATTTTGTCAAATGCTTTCTCTGCATTTAACAAGATGATCATGTGGTTTTTGTCTTTGAGTTTGTTTATATAGTGGACTACGTTGATAGATTTCTGTATATTAAACCATCCCTGCATCCCTGGAATGAAACTTACTTGGTCAGGATGGATGATTGTTATGATGTATTCTTGGATTCAGATAGCGAGAATTTTATTGAGTATTTTTGCATCGATATTCATAAGGGAAATTGGTCTGAAGTTCTCTATCTTTGTTGGGTCTTTCTGTGGTTTATGTATCAGAGTAATTGTGGTTTCGTAGAATGAATTGGGTAGAGTACGTTCTGCTTCAATTTTGTGGAATAGTTTGTGAAGAACTGGAATTAGATCTTCTTTGAAGGTCTGATAGAACTCTGCACTAAACCCATCTGGTCCTGGGCTTTTTTTGATTGGGAGATTATTAATGACTGCTTCTATTTCTTTAGGGGATATAGGAGTGTTTATATCATTAATCTGATCCTGATTTAACTTTGCTACCAGGTTTCTGTCTAGAAATTTGTCCATTTCATCCAGGTTCTCCAGTTTTGTTGAGTATTGCCTTTTGTAGAAGGATCTGATGGTGTTTTGGATTTCTTCAGGATCTGTTGTTATGTCTCCCTTTTCATTTCTGATTTTGTTAATTAGGATCCTGTCCCTGTGCCCTCTAGTGAGTCTGGCTAAGTGTTTACCTATCTTGTTGATTTTCTCAAAGAACCAGTTCTTCCTTAGGTTGATAATTTGAATAGTTCTTTTTATTTCCACTTGGTTGATTTCACCCCTGAGTTTGATTATTTCCTGCTGTCTACTCCTCTTGGGTGAATTTGCTTCCTTTGGTTCTAGAGCTTTTAGGTGTGTTGTCAAGCTGCTAGTGTGTTCTCTCTCTAGATTCTTTTTGGAAGCACTTAGAGCTATGAGATTTCCTCTCAGGAATACTTTCATTGTGTCCCATAAGATTGGGTATGTTGTGGCTTCCTTTTCATTAAACTCTAAAAAGTCTTTAATTTCTTTCTTTATTCCTTCCATGACCAATGTATCATTGAGTAGAGTGTTGCTCAGTTTCCCAGTGAATGTTGGCTTTCTATTATTTATGTTGGTATTGAAGATCAGCCTTAGTGCATGGTGATCTGATTGGATGCATGGGACAATTTCAAAATTTTTCTATATGTTGAGGCCTGTTTTTTGACCAATTATATGGTCAATTTTGGAGAAGGTACCATGAAGTGCTGAGAAGAAGATATATCCTTATATTTTAGGATAAAATGTTTTGTAGATATGTTAAATCCATTTGTTTCATAACTTCTGTTAGTTTCACTGTGTCCTTTTTTAGTTTCTGTTTCCATGATCCGTTCATTGATGAAAGTGGTGTGTTGAACTCTCCAACTATTATTGTGTGAGGTGCAATGTGTGTTTTGAGTTTTACTAACATCTCTTTAATGAATGTGGCTGCCCTTGCATTTGGAGTATATATATTCAGAATTGAGAGTTCATCTTGGAAGATTTTAACTTTGATGAGTATGAAGTGCCCCTCAGTGTCTTTTTTGTTAACTTTTGTTGGGATGTCGATTTTATTCGATATTAGAATGGCTACTCCAGCTTGTTTCTTCAGACCATTTGCTTGGAAAACTTTTTGCCAACCTTTCACTCTGAAGTAGTGTCTGTCTTTTTCCCTGAGATGGGTTTCCTGTAAGCAGCAAAATGTTGGGTCCTCTTTGTGTAGCCAGTCTGTAAGTCTATGTCTTTTTTATTAGGGAATTGAGTCCATTGATATTAAGAGATATTAAGGAAAAGTAATTGTTGCTTCCTATTATTTTTGTTGTTAAAGTTGGCATTCTATTCTTGTGGCTGTCTTCTTTTAGGTTTGTTGTAGGATTACTTTCTTGCTTTTTCTAGGGCGTAGTTTCTGTTCTTGTATTTTTTTTCCTGTTATTATCCTTAGAAGGGCTGGATTCATGGAAAGATTTTGTGTGAATTTGGTTTTGTCATGGAATACTTTGGTTTCTTCATCTATGGTAATTGAAAGTTTGCTGGATATAGTAGCCTGGGCTGGCATTTTTGTTCTCTTAGTGTCTGTATAACATCTGTCCAGGATCTTCTGGCTCTCATAGTCTCTGGTGAAAAGTCTGGTGTAATTCTAATAGGCCTTCCTTTATATGTTACTTGACCTTTTTCCCTTACTGCTTTTAATATTTTATCTTTATTTAGTGCATTTGTTGTTCTGATTATTATGTGTTGGTAGGAATATCTTTTTTTGGTCCAGTCTATTTGGAGTTCTGTAGACTTCTTGTATGTTCATGGGCATCTCTTTCTTTAGGTTTGGAAAGTGTTCTTCTATAATTTTGTTGAAAATATTTGCTGGCCCTTTAATTTGAGCATCTTCATTCTCATCTACTTCTATTATCCATATGTTTGGTCTTCTCATTGTGTCCTGGATTTCCTGGATGTTTTGACTTAGGATCTTTTTGCATTTTGCATTTTGCATTTTCTTTGATTGTTGTGCCCATGTTCTCTATGGAATCGTCTGCACCTGAGATTCTCTCTTCCATCTCTTGTATTCTGTTGCTGATGTTCGCATCTATAGTTCCAGATTTCTTTCCTAGGGTTTCTATCACCAGCAATGCCTCACTTTAGGTTTTCTTTGTTGTGTCTACTTCCCTTTTTAGGTCTTGTATGATTTTGTTCAATTCCATCACCTGTTTGGATGTGTTTTCCTGTTTTCCTTTAAGGACTTCTACCTGTTTGTTTGTGTTTTCCTGTTTTTCTTTAAGTTCTTGTACCTCTTTAGCAGTGTTCTCCTGTATTTATTTAAGTGAGTTATTAAAGTCTTTCTTGGTGTCCTCTACTGTCATCATGAAATATGCTTTTAAATCTGGGTCTAGCTTTTTGGGTGTGTTGAGGTATCCAGGACTGGTTGAGGTGGGAGTGCTGGGTTCTGATGATGGTGAGTGGTCTTGGTTTCTGTTATTAAGATTCTTATGTTTGCCTTTAGCCATCTGGTAATCTCTGGAGTTAGTTGTTATAGTTGTCTCTGGTTAGAGCTTGTTCCTCCCGTGATTCTGTTAGCCTCTATCAGCAGACATGGGAGACTAGCTCTCTCCTGAGTTTCAGTGGTCAGAGTACTTACTCTCTGCAGGTAAGCTCTCCTCTTGCAGGGAAGGAGCAAAGATATCTGGTGTTCGGACCTACCTCTTAAAAAAACCAAGTAGAGGAAGGGAAAGTGTTATCAGGTTATATTATAGGAGGAGATAATCTATCCTCAATAGAACCAAAATAAAACAAAATAAAAAAGCCACTAAAAATATTGAGTCTAGTTTATATTAGACAATGGATCCTGAGCATAATTCTGCCTTGATCAATGGCATGTCATTGATAAACTCAGTGCCACTACAGTGGAGAAAACTTTTCTTTTCCAGTAGTGATTATTTATGAATAACTTGTAGGGTAGGCGAGGGATTTTTGTGCCCACTTCTTTCCCTAGTACTGTGAATGTGTCTGGCTTTCCTTTGGACAAGGTTAGGTACATGAGGTCACAGTCTCTGTGAGTTCAGATGTATACCTACTTTGGTGTGTCTGGAAGATTTCGTTTCCTTAAGAGCATTTGCCACAGCTTGCTCTTTCAACCTCACTTTGTGCATACAACCCTGAAACTTGAGGGGATTGGTGTGCTACAGACATCTACAAACAGCTGAGCACCCACTGGAACAGCAATGACATGATATTTAGGGAAGTGACCAACAGCTCTTTGGTTGGATTTAAGACCCATCTCATAAGATGAAACCTATACGTAGTATTGTTAGTTAAGGTAGTTTCCTAAAATTATTTTTATCGATCTTTGAGAATTCTATCCATTTTATTTTGTTCATAATAACCCCCAACATTTCCCTTAGTTTCCTCCCCTATTCCATTTTCATCCAATTTATATTTGTAATTTTTTTTAAATCCATCAAGTCCACACTTTACTGCCAAAATACTCTTGGGTGCTTAGCCATTCTCCGGCATATGTTCAACCCACTAGAAGCCACACCTTTAAAGAAAACTAATTCTCCTTCTTCTGGAAAGCTACTTAATAGTTGACTTTGTGTTTACCTTCTCCATCTTCTTCTAAGACTTTGTCTGCCTTGGGTTTCCATAGATCATGTGCATGCTTTCAAACCATTGTGAGTTCATATATGCAACTACATTTTGGCCCATAGAAAACAATTTTCTTGAAGACATTTACTTCTATGGGTCTTATAATCTTTATACCTTCCCTTCCTCAATTATCCATAAGCCTTGGGAAAGGGAGATGTGGATGTAGAATTCCACAGACTCTTATCTCTATACTTAGACCAGATGTAGGTCTCTATGTTAATCACCAGATGTAGGTTACTCCTAGTTAGTCTCTACTGCAAAACGAAGCTCTTCTGACAAGGTTTGAGAGATGCAATAGTTCAAGGGTATAAAAAAAGCATTACTGCGTAGTTTCTATCTTAGAGTCCATGATTGTTCGAACCACTGTTTTGGCCTCAGTAACAGTGATAAATATGTATTTTGTGGTGTGAATGTTAAATAGCAAATATTTGGTTACATTTATGACATTCAAAGTGTTATTACTTACTTTTACTGCTTTCCTGAGGTTCTCTGCTCTGCATTCACCCTGTACCCTACTTCCAGATAGGACCCCCTGACTTGTGCCACAAGTTCTACCCTAATCCATGGTCTGTCTGAGGAATGAATGTTTCATGCCTGTCTCCCATCAATCTCAACTCATGTTGCCAACCCAACCACCTCTGTTGTCTCTCTAAAGGCCACATGTTTTTTAACTTCTGGCTGGACCTTTTTTCTAGGTAGCAATCCCAGATTCCACCCACTTTGTTGCCTAAGGAGGAATCCTGAGCCCTTCCCAAACTCTTAAAGGTAATGAGAAACTTTGAACTCTATAGGTCTGTCCCTATGCTTTGAAATATTACATAGAATACAACTGAGCTGAGACTATTTCTGATACACCATCAAAGACTGTCCCCAAGACTAATCAAAAGTACCATTCATCTGGTCTACAACCTGACAATTTGTAACAGCAAATAAGCATCAAATCACTCAACAAGAGGAAGAAAGATATCTACATTAAGAAACATTACTGATGACTTAAGACCTGATGTCTAGGTTTTATCTCTAAAGCATAAAAAACATGAATAACCAAAAAGACATGTCTTCATCAGGAATAAGCACCCTCACTATAAGGTTTCTTAAGAAATACACAAGACAGGGATTTAGACAGCAATTATAACTATGTGCAAGGGGGCAGGGAAAGGACATGAACAAACAGTTGAATAAAATTTGTTAAGAAATGAATTTGAATAAGAAACTGAAAATGGGGGCAGCTAGGGCACAGGGTCTGCTGACACTCGCCAGCTACCCACAACACCCGCCACAGGATCTTAAGATTTCTGGTGAGTGGAACACAGCTTCTGCTCCAATCCAATTGCACGCGGGACCTGAGACTGCATTAGTTAGGGAAGCAGAAACCGGCCTGAGTAGGGCCACAGGCCTCATCCGGCCGGATCAGCACAGGGGTAGCTAGAGCGCAGGGTTGCCTGACACCCGCCAGCTACCCACGACCCCCGCCACAGGATTTTGGGACTGCTGGTGAGTGGAACACAGCTTCTGCTCCAGTCCAATCACGCGGGACCTGAGACTGCTCTGGTTGGGGAGAGAGAAATCCGGCCTACATAGGGCCACAAGCCTCTTCCGGTCAGAAAAGCACCAAGATAGCTAGGGCGCAGGGTCAGCTGACACTCGCCAGCTACCCACAACACCCACCACAGGATCTTAAGACTTCTGGTGAGTGGAACACAGCTTCTGCTCCAATCCAATTGCACGCGGGACCAGAGACTGCATTAGTTAGGGAAGCAGAAAACTGGCCTGAGTAGGACCACAGGCCTCTTCTGGCTGGACCAGCACCGGGGTACCACCAGCTACCCAGGACCCCCGCCACAGGATTTTGAGACTGCTGGTGAGTGGAACACAGCTTCTGCTCCAATCTTTAAACAGTGACAACGATAACAACTAACCCCAGAGATTACCAGATGGCGAAAGGTAAACGTAATAATCTTACTAACAGAAACCAAGACCACTCACCATCATCAGAACCAGCACCCCCACTTCGCCCAGTCCAGGGCACCCCAACACACCTGAAAAGCTAGACATGGATCTAAAAGCATATCTCATGATGATGGTAGAGGACATCAAGAAGGACTATAATAACTCACTTAAAGAATTACAGGAGAACATGGCTAAAGAGTTACAAGTCCTTAAAGAAAAACAGGATAACACAATCAAACAGGTAGAAGTCCTTAAAGAAAAACAGGAAAACACAATCAAACAGGTAGAAGTCCTTAAAGAAAAACAGGATAACACAATCAAACAGGTAGAAGTCCTTAAAGAAAAACAGGAAAACACATCCAAACAGATGATGGAAATGAACAAAACCATACTAGACCTAAAAAGGGAAGTAGACACAATAAAGAAAACCCAAAATGAGGCAACACTGGAGATAGAAACCTAAGGAAAGAAATCTGGAACCATAGATACCAGCATCAGCAACCGAATACAAGAGATGGAAGAGAGAATCTCAGGTGCAGAAGATTCCATAGAGAACATCGGCACAACAATCAAGGAAAATGGAAAATGCAAAAAGATCCTAACTCAAAACATCCAAGAAATACAGGACACAATGAGAAGACCAAACCTACGGATAATAGGAGTGGATGAGAATGAAGATTTTCAACTCAAAGGACCAGCAAACATCTTCAACAAAATTATAGAAGAAAACTTCCCAAATCTAAAGAAAGAGATGCCCATGAACATACAAGAAGCCTACAGAACTCCAAATAGACTGGACCAGAAAAGAAATACCTCCCGACACATAATAATCAGAACAACAAATGCTCTAAATAAAGATAGAATACTAAAAGCAGTAAGAGAAAAAGGCCAAGTAACATATAAAGGCAAGCCTATCATAATTACACCAGATTATTCACCAGAGACTATGAAAGCCAGAAGATCCTGGACGGATGTTATACAGACACTAAAAGAACACAAATTCCAGCCCAGGCTACTAGAACAAAAGGAAGCAAATTCACCCAAGAGGAGTAGACGGCAGGAAATAATCAAACTCTCGGGTGAAATCAACCAAGTGGTAACAAGAAAAACTATTCAAAGAATCAGCCAATCAAGGAGCTGGTTCTTTGAGAAAATCAACAAGATAGATAAACCCTTAGCCAGACTCACTAGAGGGCACAGGGAAAGCATCCTAATTAACAAAATCAGAAATGAAAAAGGAGACATAACAACAGATCCTGAAGACATCCAAAACACCATCAGATCCTTCTACCAAAGGCTATACTCAACAAAACTGGAGAACCTGGATAAAATGGAGAAGTTCCTAGACAGATACCAGGTACCAAAGTTGAATCAAGATCAGGTTAATGATCTAAACAGCCCTATATCTCTCAAAGAAATAGAAGCAGTCATTAATAGTCTCCCAACTAAAAAAAGCCCAGGACCAGATGGGTTTAGTGCAGAGTTCTATCAGACCTTCAAAGAAGATCTAATGCCAGTTCTTCACCAACTATTCCACAAAATAGAAACAGAAGGTACTCTACCCAGCTCATTCTATGAAGCCACAATTACTCTGATACCTAAACCACAAAAAGACCCAACAAAGATAGAAAACTTCAGACCAATATCCCTTATGAATATTGATGCAAATCCTCAATAAAGTTCTTGCTAACCGAATCCAAGAACACATCAAAACAATCATCCATCCTGACCAAGTAGGTTTCATCCCAGGGATGCAGGGATGGTTCAATATACGGAAATCCATCAACGTAATCCAGTATATAAACAAACTCAAAGACAAAAACCACATGGTCATCTCGTTAGATGTGGAAAAAGCATTTGACAAGATCCAACACCCATTCATGATAAAAGTCTTGGAAAGATCAGGAATTCAAGGCCCATACCTAAACATGATAAAAGCAATCTAGAGAAAACCAGTAGCCAACATCAAAGTAAATGGTGAGAAGCTTGAAGCAATCCCTCTAAAATCAGGGACTAGACAAGGCTGTCCACTTTCTCCATACCTATTCAACATTGTACTTGAAGTCCTAGCCAGAGCAATTCGACAACAAAAGGAGATCAAAGGGATACAAATTGGAAAAGATGAAGTCAAAATATCACTTTTTGCAGATGATATGATAGTATATATAAGTGACCCTAAAAATTCCACCACAGAACTCCTAAGCCTGATAAACAGCTTCGGTGAAGTAGCTGGATATAAAATTAACTCAAACAAATCAATGGCCTTTCTCTACACAAAGAATAAACAGGCTGAGAAAGAAATTAGGGAAACAACACCCTTCTCAATAGTCACAAATAATATAAAATATCTTGGCGTGACTCTAACTAAGGAAGTGAAAGATCTGTATGATAAAAACTTCAAGTCTCTGAAGAAAGAAATTATAGAAGATCTCAGAAGATGGAAAGATCTCCCATGCTCATGGATTGGCAGGATCAACATTGTAAAAATGGCTATCTTGCCAAAAGCAATCTACAGATTCAATGCAATCCCCATCAAAATTCCAAATCAATTCTTCAACGAATTAGAACGTGCAATCTGCAAATTCATCTGGAATAACAAAAAACCTAGGATAGCAAAAACTCTTCTCAAGGATAAAAGAACCTCTGGTGGAATCACCATGCCAGACCTAAAGCTCTACTACAGAGCAATTGTGATAAAAACTGCATGGTACTGGTATAGTGACAGACAAATAGACCAATGGAATAGAATTGAAGACCCAGAAATGAACCCACACACCTACGGTCACTTGATCTTTGACAAGGGAGCTAAAAACATCCAGTGGAAGAAAGACAGCATTTTCAACAAATGGTGCTGGCACAACTGGTTGTTAACATGTACAAGAATGCGAATCGATCCATTCCTATCTCCTTGTACTAAGGTCAAGTCTAAGTGGATCAAGGAACTTCACATAAAACCAGAGACACTGAAACTTATAGAGGAGAAAGTGGGGAAAAGCCTTGAAGATATGGGCACAGGGGAAAAATTCCTGAATAGAACAGTAATGGCTTGTGCTGTAAGATCAAGAATTGACAAGTGGGACCTCATGAAACTACAAAGCTTCTGCAAGGCTAAAGACACCATCAATAAGACAAAAAAACCACCAACAGATTGGGAAAGGATCTTCACCTATCCTAAATCAGATAAGGGACTAATATCCAATATATATATAAAGAACTCAAGAAGGTGGACTCCAGAAAGTCAAATAACCCCATTAAAAAATGGGGCTCAGAACTGAACAAAGAATTCTCACCTGAGGAATACCGAATGGCAGAGAAACACCTGAAAAAATGTTCAACATCTTTAATCATCAGGGAAATGCAAATCAAAACAACCCTGAGATTCCACCTCACACCAGTCAGAATGGCTAAGATCAAAAATTCAGGTGACAGCAGATGCTGGCGAGGATGTGGAGAAAGAGGAACACTCCTCCATTGTTGGTGAGATTGCAAGCTTGTACAACCACTCTGGAAATCAGTCTGGCGGTTCCTCAGAAAATTGGACATAGTACTACCGGAGGATCCAGCAATACCTCTCCTGGGCATATATCCAGAAGATGTTCCAACCGGTAAGAAGGACACATGCTCCACTATGTTCATAGCAGCCTTATTTATAATAGCCAGAAGCTGGAAAGAACCCAGATGCCCCTCAACAGAGGAATGGATACAGAAATTATGGTACATTTACACAATGGAGTACTACTAGCTATTAAAAAGAATGAATTTATGAAATTCCTAGCCAAATGGATGGACCTGGAGGGCATCATCTTGAGTGAGGTAACACAATCACAAAGGAACTCACACAATATGTATTCAGTGATAAGTGGATATTAGCCCAAAACTTAGGATATCCAAGATATAAGATACAATTTGCTAAACGCATGAAACTCAAGAAGAATGAAGACCAAAGTGTGGACACTGTGCACCTTCTTAGAATTGGGAACAAAACACCCAGGGAAGGAGTTACAGAGACAAAGTTCGTAGCTGTGATGAAAGGATGGACCATTTAGAGACTGCCGTATCCAGGGATCCATCCCATAATCAGCTTCTAAACGCTGACACCATTGCATACACTAGCAAGATTTTGCTGAAAGGACCCAAATATAGCTGTCTCTTGTGAGACGATGCCGGGGCCTAGCAAACACAGGAGTGGATGTTCACAGTCAGCTATTGGATGTATCACAGGGCTCCCAATGGAGAAGCTAGAGAAAGTACCCAAGGAGCTAAAGGGATCTGCAACCCTATTGTTGGAACAACATGATGTACTAACCAGAACCCTGGAGCTCTTGTCTCTAGCTGCATATGTATGGAAAGATGGCCTAGTCGGCCATCAATGGAAAGAGAGGCCCATTGGACTTGCAAACTTTATATGCCCCAATATAGGGGAATGCCAGGGCCAAAAGAATGGGAATGGGTGGGTAGGGAAGTGGGGGGCGCTATGGGGGACTTTTGGGATAGCATTGGAAATGTAATTGAGGAAAATATGTAATAAAAATATTAAAAATCAAAAAAAAAAGAAAAAAAGAAACTGAAAATGGTTAAGCTAATAAAAGAATTCAAAATAGAAATAATAATAAAGACATATAATTGTTGAGAAAAATCTAAACTTAAATAAAACTTGAAATAAAAATACAGAAATTTAAATAAAGTATTCTGAAGGTATCTCACAAATAAATCAAATGGAAATATATTATCAGTTCTTCTATATTATCAAGATAAGGATCACAAGAATTTCATCACTCAGCCAAAACTCAAAAAGTTAAATCTAAAAACAATGATAATCTCATGAACATGAAAGAAGAGACATTATACAAAGAGCAAATCATAGACAAAGAAGCCACAGTTAAAGCTCAGAATATTTTTTTCAATAAAATCAGGGGGAAATTTTCCCAAATCTATAGAGACAGATGCCTAGTAAGGTCCAACAAAACACCAAATAGAACCAGGAAACAAACGTCTCAAATTAAAATAGTCAAAACAAATATATACAAAGAAAAGACTTTGAAAGCTACAGAGCAAAAGATCATGTCACATACAAAGCCAGGTACATCAGAACAACAGCAGAGTTTTCAGCAGAGACAATGAAAATCAGGAGAGGGTAGAACAGTGTTCTAAAGTTTCTTAGAGACCACAGATGCTAACACAAACTATATAGTGAGAACGGAGAAAAGTTTTATTTAGACTATGGCTTCAGGGGAATCAATGTATAGAAGCTTTGCTTTGTTATTTTGGCCTGTGATAACAAGGTATGTCATATACAGTATTAATATTTAGCATAGAATGACCTGTTCATGTCATTACAGCCAGGAAGCAAAGAAAGGAGAGGCCTAAGTCCTGCATTATTACCTACCCCAGGGTATGATCTACCCTAAGTGCCTTTGCAAGGATCTCAGTATTAAGGTTTTTACCAGCTCTCACAGGTATCACAGATTAGGCAGCCAACCATTAGCACAAGCTTCTTTAGTAATATTCAAAATACAAAGTGTAAGAGAATGATGATTACAGCGAATTGCTGACAATTTTAACGACTCTCTTTCTAATATATAAAACTCACCTCTATCAGTCAACAATTCCAAACATGTGTGATGTATCTCAGCACTTACTCCTATGGAAACTACTTGTTTGTTGTTGTTTTAAAGAAAGAGTCCCTCACATTGTAGCCCAGGCTGGTTTTGAACTCATGGCAATTTTAGCATATGAACAAATAATGAAGTCTCCCAAATTCCTGGATTACGCATGTTAAGTCACTAAGTCTGAAACTGTTTGTTAATATCAAAGTTATTTTTGATTCACACATACTTACTTAGAAATAAAACCTATCTGTTAATTAATAATTCTGTCTGGGATACATTTTTGAAGCATTAGCTGACCCTAAAAATAATAGGCACTTCATAATGTCCCTGCAGTCACTATGTTGGCCCCAGTTTCTTCATCTGTGAAATCAAAGATTGAAATGATTACAGTTGTCCCTTAACTTGTAGCTCTGAAACTTGACACGGGTTCTATTTGTTAAATGCTATTCTGTCAATCTTATGAAAAGGCAATAAAACGTTACAGTTGCCACAAAAAAAAAAAAGATACTCTGGCATAATTTAGAATCTTCCCGATTTTGAAGTAACATAAATGTAAAAATAGAAGTAATCAGTAAAAATATTTTCCAAAAGCTTTTCTTTTACCCCTGGCTAACACTTGTGAAACTTAGCTGTTGCTGTCTCATTCCAAAGGCTCAACGATTAAGTTTTACTTCTTGCTAAAACTTTTTGTTAGTTTTATCAGAGTCAGTTGAAAGTAGTATCTTCTTAAGCAGACTCTAGATAAGAATATTGGTGGTATAGTGTCTTGTATAAAGGTAAGAAAATATACAATTTGTATTTCTTTTCTTTTCATTATTATATGTAAAAGAGGTTAATCAAGGCTTCTTTTTTTATATTTTTTATTAGGTATTTTCCTCACTTACATTTCCAATGCTATCCCAAAAGTCCCCCATACCCTCCCCCCAACTTCCCTACCCACCCACTCCCACTTTTTGGCCCTGGCATTCCCCTGTACTGGGGCATATAAAGTTTGCATGTCCAATGGGCCTCTTTTTCCAGTGATGGCCGACTAGGCCATCTTTTGATACATATGCAGCTAGAGACAAGAGCTCCGGGGTACTGGTTAGTTCATAATGTTGTTCCACCTATAGGGTTGCAGATCCCTTTAGCTCCTTGGGTACTTTCTCTAGCTCCTCCATTGGGGGCCCTGTGATCCATCCAATAGCTGACTGTGAGCATCCACTTATGTGTTTGCTAAGCCCCGGCATAGTCTCACAAGAGACAGCTATATCAGGCTACAGTAGTCATAGAAAGGGAAAGCCCCTTTTGCCATTTTTCGGGGAAAAAGAAATATAAATGCTTCAACAATACTTCATAATGCTATAGTGAGCAAACTAAAACCAGCTGCTTCAATTATTGGTACAATGTTTTTATTAAATACCCACCCATGAAAACATACTTCATAGACATTTGAAGTAGGAAAAGTTATGAGATACTTTTACTTTATGATAACCTGAAACCAGAGGTATAGTCTAGGATTATTAAGTATTAATATAGTATTGTGATAAGACATTTTCAGTGTATGTTTAAAATATGAATTAACACTGATTGAAAGAAAACTATTTGGCTTTACAAATTTGCCAAAAGAGATATATATTGTTAAATACAAATTATTCATTTTATTGAGATTGCTTGAGTTCAGTTACTTAATTAGTTTTAAATGCTGAATAGTTGCTACTTTATTAACTTATAATATCTGCCACATCTCTGCTCTTGGCATTGAATATTGATGAATAAAGATAGGCACTTCCATGTTCATTACAGAGTGATAGTTGGAGAGAAGTATTTACCTAATTGTGACACCTAACATCAACTTAGCTTCCAAGTAATGCGTCCTTCCAATTCCTTTGTCAAAGCCCCAACACTTATTTCTTCAGAATGCTATTATATTTGATATGAAGAACTTTAAGGGAAGTTTGGGTTCCTGTAATCCAAACTAATTGATAACTTTATATCAGGAAAAAAAATCTACACCCACAAGGATGCCAGGTATGTGTGAGCATATCACAAATCTATGTGACAACACAGGGAGGCAGAGACTATCTGTTGCACAAGAAGAGGAACATCTGTGGAAACAATCTGGAGCCATAGTGAACTAGACCGAATGGGTGCTAGGTGAAAGAATCCATAGGTTGTTTTGAAGAACTCTGCATTTACTATGGGGAATCATCTCATCCAGGCTTAGCATGAGACTACTCTATTAGCTAGTACATGCCCAGTGGCCTTGGTTCATCTCTTCAGACATCCACATTCTACTATGAGGGTATACCACTGTTTTTTCTCCTTTGTTCTGACCCCAGTTTTGTTCCCAGGAAGTACTGGGTGATACTCAGATACTTCCTAAGAGGCAGATTTCAGTTGAGAACAAATGTTGTTAAAGTCATCCTATTGAGTTGAGAAACTACCTACTCCATGCTGTCAGGAGCCAGGACGGAGATGTGGTGACCTTGTACTAGTAGGGCCCTCAGAGTGAGAGATGAACTGGACTTCTTTTTTCCCACGTTCCATCCTTGATGGTGTCAAACCCTTTCCCATGAATTCCCAGGCGTGTGTGTATGTGTGTGTACACATGCATAAGCTCAAAAACACAGAAATCTGAAAATACATTCTTACTACACAATCTAAATGAGATCTAAAGGATGTTGGAGGGGAGTTTGATTTGCCTTGATGCTATAAAGAGCTTCTTAGTGACGGTGGACATGAAAGATTTTAATAATTCCTAGAACGTATTAATCTTCAGACAAAATAATCTCCATGTATAAGTACCATACATATCTGGCAATAAACTCCAAAGAAAATATGGCCTATCAGCCTGGCTACCACATTCACCAGCTGTGTAGCACAGAGAAAAAAATAGCAGACTGCGAAACTCTATCCTCTTGCGTTTATTTAGATGACTAGAAATAGTATCTATGAAATGACTTACTTGGTGTCAGGCAAATGGCCTCTGTTCACTAAATGGTTCTATACTCATTATCATTGTTTCTTGATTAATGCAAATCTAACCACCATCATCTCAGCAGGCCTCGTTTTAGCACTCACATGACAGACATCAAAATCAAAATTGACCTTAGCAATGATTTACACTGGTCTCCTCATTTTTTTTTCAGAGAAAATTAATGCCCAGAGAAATTAAATGACTTGCCTGAGGTTACGGAGTCAGTTGGTGGCGGTGACAGCCCCAGCCACAGAGCATGTGGTTTTCTGCTCAGGTTCCAAATACTTTTCCTTTTAGAATATTTCATTAATGGCAGTAGCCATAGCCTAATAAACAAGTATCTGTAAATGTGGACTAATTACATATGGACAGCCAATGAACTGAAAAGGACAGAATAATGGTTAGGGCTAAGTATTATGGTAGGGCTGCAAATTCACACTTAGGCTAACTCTGATGTACAAAGTAATTGAAGGTTCTCACTCATCCAACAAATCTAATCTTCCTCACAGGCCACAACCCAACCAAATAGGGGCAGGGTTCCTGGTGGATATTTTAACTGGCTAATTAGCACTGTCTCACACTCTGCTACTTTTTTTTTTTTTTTGGCTTTTGTTTTCCTGGAAAGTGTTTTGTTTTACAGAATGTTCCTCACATAAGTGACATTATGCCCTGGCAGAAGCTGGAGGAAACATGGTGGCCATTGTTCTCTGTGCCCTTGGATTGTCCTAGGTCATGGGAATAGAGTAGTGGTTTTATATTCAGGGTTCTTATCGTCTATTTCAACGCTTATGTGCATTTATTATTTGTTTCCTAAATACTTTAAGACACAGTTACTCTTTACATGTGTTTTAAAATATGCATGCAGTATCAGACTAGGGTGTTTTTGTAGCAGCTTCTGTACCACAAACACTCATACCAGGAAAACCCTCAGTGGGTCTTCTGGCTTTGAGATCAGCTCTTATTTTGGGACCAAGACACAAGAATAAGAGCTTCATTTCTACCCACCATGTAGAGCAGTGATCTCTCTCTCTCTCTCTCTCTCTCTCTCTCTCTCTCTCTCTCTCTCTCTCTCTCGCTCTCTCTCTGCTCCCCCACACTGTCACACTGCCATTCTTTCATGAGTCTGTGAGTGTGTGCCTAAGTGAAGCCATATCAACACAAACTTCCCACTGTGAATTTGTCTACTCAGAAATCAAAGTGAAAGTGGGAAAAATATTTCCTGCCAATTACTTCCACACCATATAGTCTGAAGTTTGAAAGGAGTTCGGTGAATGTTCAACCCCCAAGTTCCACACACTGCCTTTTTATTTGCTCTCTGTCTTCTTTCCCAGATCTCAGTAGCTAATGAGGGACACTTCTTCCCTTCTTCTGAAACCTACTCAAGATTCCTCTCCAAGCATTACTCCCCGTGCCTGCTCAGCAATTTCACAAACATGGAATGCCTGGACTCAATTACAATAGGGTAGAAGCCAGGCTTAATTAAGACAAATATTAATTTACTACATTCTCCCAGAAAAATATTTTTCATTATAACATTTATGAAGAGTTACATCAGGTTATGTCAAAAAAAATGTCTGAACCTCTTAGAAGATTTACCTTCTCCTAGGATATATGAATGTATGCTATGCCACACTGTAAGGCAATGGTAGATAGTGACTCCATTCTCTCCTATCATATTTAGTGCCTAAGGTTCTGGAATGTCTCCTGACATTTTTTTTCTGTTCTTGCATATCTCATCCCTACTTCCCCACTAATTAAATAATATCAATTTTATCCTACTTATGTACATAAATAAGCAGAATCGAAATTTAAATAGAAATAAAACCCACCCCAAAGTTTCATGCCATAACAATATTTAGTCATTAACAGCTTAGCTCATATCTGCATTTCCCAAATCTTCTTCATTCACTTCCTAGAATCTTATTTTAAATAATACCCATACAGTAAAGTTTCAAAAATAAATGCCATTGGCCATTTAAATTTTCCTTTCCCCCTGATTGCATACATTTCAAAACAAATTCCTCTTTCAAAATACGTAAATAAGTAAATTTTCCGAATGACTATCAAATGCCACTTTTTACAACTTTCCAAAGTCAGTTGAATAAAGATGTCATATTTTGTGGAATAAATGTGTGTTCCCATGTACTATTCACGGTCAAGTTATTCGGGTGTAACCAAGACTTTATTGTAATTCTGTCTGTATTATTTTCTTTCTTTGCTTCAGTACAGAGTATCGATCTGACTGCCTCACGTACGTAGCCAATCACACTGCCATTCACCTACAATCTCACCCCTTAATCCTGGCTTAATCGAGGCATTTGTGTTTGATTCACTACTGCTAGTACTCCTCTTTCTTTTAATTCATCAATTTGTTCTTTCTTTCTCTCCACTGCCCTGTTACTGTCCCCCTTTTTTGTATTTGAATTCATTCATTTTTTTTTTTAAGCCTGGGCACACAAGCACCGTTCCTCAGCTTCTTTTGCACGCCTTTTATTTTTTTAAAAAGAGATTTATTAATTTATTTCATTTATATGAGTATACTGGAGTTGTCTTCAGACACCAGAAGAGGGCATCAGATCCCATTACAGATGGGTTTGAGCCATCATGGGGTTCCTGGGAATTGAACTCAGGACCTCTGGAAGTTCTAGAAGTCAGTGCTCTTAACTGCTGAGCTATCTCTTCAGCTCTGGAATAAGAATAACATCAATATCAACAAACCAGAACCCCCAGAACTCCCAGGGACTAAACCACAACCAAACAGGGACACATGGAGGGACCCATGGCTCCAGCTGCATATGTAGCAGAGGATGGCTTTATTGGACATCGATGGGAGGAGAGGCCCTTGGTCCTGAGAAGGTTTAATGTCCCAGTGTAGGAGAATGACAGGACAGGGAAGTGAGAGTGGGTGGGTTGGTAAGCAGGGGGAGGGAGGATTGGATTGGGAATTTTGGGAGGGGAAATGAAGAAAGGGGCTAACATTTGAAATGTAAATAAAGAAAATATCCAAATAAACGGAGGGACCTTAGG
Organism: Mus caroli; assembly: GCF_978045245.1. Lineage (NCBI taxonomy): Eukaryota > Metazoa > Chordata > Mammalia > Rodentia > Muridae > Mus > Mus caroli. The sequence continues at coordinate 90,851,320 of NW_028227266.1, forward strand.
ACCTTAGATGAAATGCCCTTCAGTCAGGAGAGAGAACTCATAGAGCCAGCCTCCAACAGGAAGACAAGGGCATCAAATGGGGGGGGGGGCAAGCCATAGTCAAAACTCTGACCCATAATTGTTCCTGTCTGCAACAATTACAAGGATGAAAATGGAGAGAAGCCTGAGGAAAAGAAGGTCCAGCGACAGGCTCAAAGAGGGATCCAGTTCAAGGAGAGATCCCAAGGCCTGACACTATTACTGAAGCTATGGAGTGCTCACAAAAAGGGACCTAGCATGACCACAAGGAGCTGGAGGAAGTACCCAGGGAGCTGGGGGGATCTGTAACCCTATAGGTAGAACAACAATATGAACTAACCAGTACCCTCCCCCCCCTCCCCCAGAGCTCGTGTCTCTAGCTGCATATGTATCAGAAGATGGCCTGGTCGGCCATCAGAGGAAAGAGAGGCCCATTGGTCATGCAGACCTTATATGCCTCATTACAGCGGAACGCCAGGGCCAAGAGGTGCGAGTGGGTGGGTGGGGGAGTGGGTCGGGGAGGGTGTGGGGGACTTTTGGGATAGCATTGGAAATGTAAATGAAATTAATTCAGAAGAAGAAGAAGAAGAAGAAGAAGAAGAAGAAGAAGAAGAAGAAGAAGAAGAAGAAGAAGAAGAAGAAGAAGAAGAAGAAGAAGAAGAAGAAGGGGAGGGGGAGGGGGAAAAGGAGGGGGAGGGGAGGGGGAAGAAGAAGAAGAAGAAGAAGAAGAAGAAGAAGAAGAAGAAGAAGAAGAAGAAGAAGAAGAAGAAGAAGAAGAAGAAGAAGAAGAAGAAGAAGAAGAAGAGGAAGAAAAGACAAAAAAAAAAAGAAGACCCAACAAGCAGCTGAAAGAGTCAGAGAAAGATAGTTGCACCCAACCAATGGACAGAAGCAACTGATCCCTGTTGTTGAATTAGGATGGCTGATAGAAGCTGAGGAGGAGGGCGACCCTGTAGGAGGACCAGCAGTCTAAATTAATCTGGACTCCCAAGATCTCACAAACACTGGACCACCAAACAGGCAGCATACACCAGCTGATATGAGACCCCCAACACACATAAGTAGAGGACTTCTGGGTCTGTGTTCATTCAGAAATGATGCACCTAACCCTCAAGAGACTGGAGGCCTAAGGGAGTTTAGAAGTCAGGTGGGGTGGGGGGTGGGGACATCCATGTGGAAACAGGAGGTAGGGTGGGAAGGAGGTGTGGGATATCTAGCAGTAGGAAGGTGGATGGGGGGGGTGATAAAATATGGAGTATAAAATAAATGCATAAATAAATTAATATTAAAAATTAAAAAGACATTCACCGAATACACTAAAACTCTAATCCTAAACTACATCAATGAGATCACACATATTTAGAAAGTTTTGCATGGCTCATGGTATTTTGAGCCATTTACAGTAAATTCTTTTACTACCTGAATAATTGAGACTCTGGCTGATGATGTAAGAGTCCTTTCTATTCCCATCTTCTCTACATGTGAGGTTAGTGAGCCTTACTAAACAAATAATTATGCCTCACCCTTCAAACAAGACTTTCCCTTTCTTTCTCTTTTTCCTTCCTCTTCTCTTTCTTCTCTTACCTGCCGACTACCCCTTCTCTCTGATATCTCTCCTGACCTCTGCATTTACTGGTAGCTGAGAACAACACACCTCTCTCCACTCTGATTGGATGTTTCTCAGTGACTCCTCTGTTCTTAATTAATATGGAATGATAATTGTTGCTTCAGCATCTAAACTTAGACTAGTTGTTTCAATATTTAAGTAATTAAAATTACTTGGATGCCTTTATGTCTTCAATTTTTAAAGAGTTTATGCTTCTTTTTGATGAGATTCTACTGTTAAAGCATGTTTTTGTGATAATGTCTTGCAAAAATCATAAATGCTCACTAACAGGGTCCAGTAATTAATGAGGATATAGAAGGGAAATATCAAATTTCTTACCTACTCTCCTGTAATTTTTTGTCAGAGAGCATAACTGAGAAGATAATGTGTATACTTCCAAATGTTTCAATATACATAGACATGGTGCACACACACACACACACACACACACACACATGGAGAGAGAGAAAGAGGGTATACATGAAATTTTCAAGCAAAAACACAAACATAAATACATATTTTCAATGGATTTTTAGAATATATAATATTTTATGGACATCAATAACTTTGAGTTATTTTAAATTGTCAAAATAAATATAATAGATCAAGCAAGTATTATTGCTACAGTACTCAAAGATACTGATAATGTTATTATTGTTGATTTTTATTAAGATAAGATCTCACTATGTAATGCAGTTGGACTTGATCTTGTGTTCCTGCTGCCTCAGCCTCTTCAGGACTACCACAATGCCAAGATTTGCATTATATTGTTGGTGATATAATCCTATCTTAGATTATTGGTGATATATTCTTATCTTAAATTGTCCACTGGAGTATTCAAACAAAACCAGACATTTAATCATGGTCAAATGAAATTATAATATATTTCAAGGCCAGAGATTTACTGTAAAAGCCTCGAATTTTACAGTTTATGCTATTAGAATCTTTACAGAGAATGGATCTTGTCTAACTGATTTCATATAAGTGTACTGAAGAATTTTGCTGATTTTGTCATAGAGTCTGTAATACGATAGAAGTAGTAGCAGAATAAGTGTATGGTATTATGTATTATTAAAATATAATTTTAGCTGCTGTTTTCCAGATTAGAAGTGTTCTATGTAAGATCCAATTTTAGTTATTGTTGACTTTCTATGCTGAAAGTCATATACTGACAACAGTCCTTAACTGTCCCAACTGCTCTGTCTACCTCAAAAGGTGGTTTTACTAAGTGGTCCAAGAAGGGCCTCTAGCTCTTTCTGAGTTACATACTGGAAATATACAGGTGGCTGCCTCTTATTTTCAGGCACAATCTAGAAGCTGCACAGATTTCCTGTTATGTATTCCACTTGGCAGACCTCTATCATATATATACTGGATTTATACCTGATTTCCAGCAAAACTGGAGCATGAAGTATTTCTCTGTGTGGCTGTGTGATTAGCCAGAAAATCCATTTCACTAAAAATATGAGATGCCATATGAGGGATAAAAATCATCTCTGTCATATGTTGAATCATCCTGAATAATTCATAAAACAATTTGAAATGCATTCTCTTATTTGATAAAAGGATGTCACCAGTAGCCAAAATTTGAGATCTTTGAGCACTAGTGGAATCTAGAATTTTATATAGGAAAAATATATGTATCTGCAAGATGATTGGATTAAAATTTCTCTTATCTTCTTTAGTCCTGTTAATTCCTCTGTTCTGTTGGTTATACCTGAGCTCTTCTTTTCCCTTGTGCATGCCAGAATGGCTGACTATGTTCCCTTTATTGTAATAGCGTGGTTGTAGCCAAACATTGCAGCTTTCTCTTCCACTCTCTGTTAAAACACTTCATTTTTCAAAAATTTAAAACATCTTTTCAGAATGCTAAAAGATTCAATCAATGCTTCTGCTGTTCCAATAGAGAATGAAAGCATTGTATAAGAAAATTTAAAAATTCAAATTTTAAATGAATTTGTACAATTAGTTGAACCTAAAATCAAGTTCAGCCATTAATTGTTGATCCTCACTATGAGCCAGAAATATCCTTGATTATTTATTTAATTTAATGTAATCCTCTCAAAAATCTGTAATATATTTCTCAGGGGTTTTTTGTTTGTTTGTTTGTTTGTTTGTTTGTTTCCAAATTAAGAAAATGTAAGCTCAGGGGAGACAAAATGATCTTTCCAAGGTGCAAGTGGCATTACTCTCTAGGTGTGTTAAAATACTTGTGGGTTTTTTAGCTTTTACATTTTGAGCAAAAAGCTAATGTTCACTTAACTTGTTTTACTGACATTTGATAACTATGAATTTATATCAGTTGCTCGCCAGTGAAAAAACTGTATCAGGACATTTCTTTAGACTAGTGATATTAAATTCCAGTGTCTTGGTTCTCCCGATGAAGGTCATCCCTGTGTACTATTTTTACAGTGTGACTCATTCAATGACTGACAGGTGATATTGCTTAAAGTCTACTGCATTCATCTTTATCTTGAGTTGTCATCTGTTTCAGTCCACCCCTTTGCAAGGATAGCACTGAAACTCAGGCACAGCTTGGCATGCTTCTTGATGTGTTTGAGAGCATGTTGGCACCCATAAAGACATGGAGCCTGAATTCTCATTTCTGTGACTATTGCAGGCAATATGCACTGACGTGGAAATCCAGAGACGTTTTCATCATGGTTAATGACAGTGTATCTAGCCAGTGGGTCATTACAGGCCTTATCCTCAAGTACTTCACACTTCTTGAAATTAATGTTTATTCACAACAATGATACAAGGTCTACGGCATCTTTAGATTCTGCCTAAATGTGACTCAAACCACTGATGAGTGATCATCATGCTTATCATGCTTTGCTAAACATATTTGGCTTTTCAAAAGCAATGGACTCTAAAAGAAAAGGTGTTCACAGTGAGTGAAAGAATGCACCAATATGAAATTCTATGGAATCCAGTGAAAATTTGTATCTAGTTCTTTAGGTGGCCAAACTGAGTCTCCTAAGTACTACTAAGCAGCTGGGGGTGGGAGATGTTGCTGTTTTTATTGCATCAATATGCAGTATGCTTGATCTTATTTCTGACAGAAAGCTAATGAAGGTGGCTCTCTAGTATTTATACCCCTTGTGGAACAAAGCATTTGGAATTCTTTTCTACTGTCCAAAAAAATTTCTTCAAAGTCTATGAAGGACTCTGACGGTATAGCTATGATGGTATAAATAAATCATATTGTATGTTACTAAAATACCATTTTAGCTACTCTTTCCTCAAATGGGAGTTCTGTGTATTTTAGTTTTCTTCAACTTTCTAAGCTAATGTACTGGCTACAGTCTTTAAATATACTGCACCTAACTCCCCTAATATTGTTCAACTTACCTCAAAGGGTGTTTTAATATCTTAGTAAGACGATAATAAGGTATTGCTCGCGTTATTTATTTACTATTTCCATTACTTAATTTATTTACTACCCAAGTAAATAATTAAGTCATCTAAAGTATTTATTGAGCACCAACTGCTTGTGCATCAATTCATTAGTTTTGGGGGCAGAGAAAAGTAAATTAGACAGTATCTCTGCCTTCAAGGAATCTGTATAAATTTCACTTCACTTTGTGGGAAAAGAAAATGACGATTGTGGTTGCAATAACTCAGAGGTGAGGCATGATGGAAGTTTAGAAAATATTAGGAGTGTGGGAGACATTCATCTCTTAAAGAAGAAATAATGGGAGAGTTGCAAAGAAAAGGTATATATGTGTGTGTGTGTGTGTGTGTGTGTGTGTGTGTGTGTGTGTGTGTGTGTGTATGTGTGAGAGAGAGAGAGATCTTTTCCATAGAGAAGTCACTAAGGAGACAACACATGTAGCATATATAAAAATAGGAATAATTAATTCAACAGTATTATCACTTGACTGAAAAGGGGACACAATGAAGAAGAGCTTTAGTCTATAGAAACAGAATTTGAATGTGTAGAAATAAAACAGAACTTGGAGGATCCTGAGAAAGGAGTAGTTTAGAAAGGTGATCCCTGGATGTTTGTTAAACATACTAGAGTGGTAACACATCTCACCAACTTCTTTGTATTAATTATTCCATTAAATTAAATTTCTTTTTATTTATATTTTATGCAATTTATTATAATCATGCTCATTTCCTTACATAAACTTATAATTCTTTCCTAACTCCCCTAACCATTAATTTCATGATCTTTCTCCATTTCTGTCCTTTTTTGTCTCTTTCTGTCTTTCTTGCTTTGTCTCTCTCATTTTCACCCTTTCTCTCAAAAGACAAAAAATCTCAAAACAATACAAATCAAAATAAACAAGCTAAACAACTAAAAACAAACAAACAAACAAAAACCTAGCAAACAAAACCCAACCATAGAGAACAGTTTGGGTGGGACAATAATTCCAGGCCATGGGGCCTATACTAGTGTGGTTGATGTACAGAGTGAGAAGTCTTTGGAGAAAACTGGTTTTCCTTTCTCCGGGAGGTACCAACACTTACAGATAGCTTCTGGATTAGGGGGTGGCACTTTGGTCTACTTCTGCTCCTCAGTAAGGGGATTGTATATGGTGAACCTGTGCAGGTCTTGTGCTTATTGTCACATTCTCTGTGAGTTCATATTTATATCAGTCCTATTGTGTCAGCATGAGAGTGTCTCCTATGAGTCACATACTATCTCTTGCTCCTAACATTTCCCAGCCTCTTTTTCTTCATAAGTCCTTAAGGAGGTTTCACTGAAGACATCTAATTTGGAGATAAGTGATCCAAAGTCTCACACTGTGTATTTTCTAGTTGTGGCCTCTATGTTAATTCTTATTTGCTTCAAGAAGACTCTTTTCTGATGATGGTTGAACAGTGCTTGAAACTATGGATATAGCAATTTGCCATTAGGAGTGATTTTGTTCACATGTTACTATATGAATAATAGCATGTTTTCCTCTAAATTAATGGTTTTTATTTGTATATATTCATTTCCACAGTGACTGGAGTAAAAGGATATCATGACTTTGACCATAACTACACTCAAACCACTCTCCATGTTTGCTTTTATTGCTGTGATAAAGACTATGGCTAAAAGCGATATAGAGAATAAATAAAGGGTTTCTCTGACTTACACGTTCCATCTATGAGGGATGCAAGTGCAGAGATTCAAGGCATGGATTTAGAGGTAGGAGCTAAACCAAAGACCACAGAGGAATGATGCTTACTGACAAGGTCTCGGGCTTATATTCAGTTATCCTTCTCTGGTCTCCAGGCAAACCAGGCATGCAAGTGCTACATAGACACACATGCATGTAAAATACACCTGCACATAAATAAAAAAATCATAGAAAATGAAATTTTCTCTTCTAAGACCATAGAGTAATAAGACATTCCTTTGGTACTTGGATTTGGTAATCATTTTTATCTTTTCAAAAGGACCTATTCTTCATTTTTTAATTCAAAAACAAATAAAAATGTATAGAGTCATTGAAGTAGTGTTTTCAGTCAGAAAAGTGAATAGAAAATACTTTCAACTCAAAAAAGTGGGCAAGGTTTCCTGACTGTTAGCATAAGATAATATTTTAATCAAGTGACTACAGAGCACACACTTTGAAATTTGATCATATTTTTTCTGAGCTGTCTTTTGTTATAGTAATTGAAAACATGGTATATAAACAGAAAACAGAAGATGATGGAAGATTTAGAAGATGTTGAGAATGCATATACAACTAACATACGTGTTCCAGTTTGTTTTCTGTTACTTCACCCAACCCAAAGTATCATAGGAAAGAAAGAGCTTATTTTATCTTCAGAGGAATCAGTGCAGGTGCTCAAGGCAGAGACCTGAAGGCAGCAACTGAAGCAGAGGCCATAGAGGAGCACTACTTACCGATGTAGTCTCAACGATTTCCTCAGTCTATTTTCTCTCACCTAGAACCATTTTCTCTCATCTCTCACCCAGCACCACCTACCTGGTAGTGGCACATCCCACAGACGGTTGAGTCCTCCAATACCAGTCAGTAAATTTTAATGTCTGACAGTCATAGCCACAGGTCACTCTCATAGAGATTGTTCTTCTGTTGCTACTTCTGCTTGGTTTCTATCAAACAGGAAAAAATAAGACCTAACCAGCACAATAGAAAATTTACCTTTATGTTGTACAATTCATATTTAACCAGTCATCAAAATAAACCCTAACTAAATTGTTTTATATTTACCTAAGACATAAACTCTAGGAAATTACTGTTGCAAGTAAGCTGCAAAATATTTCATTTGTGGATATTTTCTTCATGTAAATGTAGAGTAGAATCTAGCAAAAAATAAAAAATACCACACGGAGATAACATGGACAATTTTGTTTAAAATTTCTATACTGGTCGATGGCTCAACATATCAACTTTCATATGGTCTTCACATAGTTGTTTAATAAAGTATTATTTTAAAATAACATTCATAGTATGAACTAAGTAAATTCTATAGTACGCCAAGGATAAATTACATTTTGTTAAAAAACATATGCCTCAGTTCATTGTAATTTAAATAACTTACATTAATTCTCACAAACTGATAGTATGTATGCCTCCAAATACATTGTAATTTAAGTAGTTTACATTAATTCCCACAAACTAATAATATGTTTCCAAACTTAATAGAGCATGTGCACTGATAAGAATATACAGTTGCTTTCTTTGTAAAATAATAATTAAAATCTTTAATGTTTCCTTAAATGGACTGAATTTGTTCTATCTTAGTTGTAGATTCTTTGTAAATGTTTTGAATTTTGACCTGGAAATCACAATCTGAGTGTTCTAAATGAAATTTATTTCACGTCTGATTTTAGTGGCATTTAATCTTCATGTAATACTCAATACATCTATCTCATGGACATTGCTTCTGAACTATAGTTAATAAAACTTTATAACAAGAAGGTTCAGTGTATTGCCTTTCCATTCCTATAATAATTTCTCAAAATAATCAAGTTGTAAGAGGACTTGCTCCTGCTCTGAGTTCTGTGGTTTTCAGTTCATGACTGACTGGTCCTTCTGCATCAAAGTAGGAGCACACAGTTAAGAAAAACTGCTTGCCTTGTGGCCAGAGGAAGAAAGGTGGAAGAAGAAAGTGCCAGAGTTCTACCATACATTTGTACCCTCTAGTACAGTAAGACCCACACCTTATAGGTTCAACCACATCGCTACCATTCACAGTGAATGCCAATTCCTTACCACAAGTATATTTTAGAGTATGATTAAGATCCAAATTTTAACAGTGAGCATAAAGAATACTATAAAAAATATTATGTGCATGTATGAAAAAAACCATTATTATATATAATGATAAAAAAGTCTTAACATAATCACAAAAGTATGATAATTAAGTGGCTGCTGTTGTTTGAAGGCAATATATTAATCGTTCTATGAAAATCAAGATATGGATTTCAAGAAATTTTATATGAAGGCTGAAAATTTTTCAAATGTATAAAGAAGGTATTTTATCTTAAGTTGATTGACCTTCTTGAGTGATACAAAATGCAGGTAAAGGATGAGTCACATTAGGAAATAAAGTTGTTTTATCTCAATGGCCTAGTATTACAATAAATATTACTTAGTAAATGCTCAATTTTCACTTATCAACTCTTTTCCCTAGCTGTAATGGAATATAACATACTCGAGATAATGTTTACCAGTCTAGGAATACTTTTGCTGTTGCTTACAACTGGACTCTGTAATTACTAACTCTTTCTACAGCCTCTGTTAACCCAGTTAAAGTGACCAGTGAACTCTCAAAGCATTGTTATTTTTATCTCTGGCACTGCACTATGTACACTGGTCTTGCCTGCTTTCAGCATTCACAGGCTTCTTTCCAGCATCACCACACACTGATTATCAAGAGGTGCGTTCGGTTTCACCTCTTCCTTAGGACCTCCCTGACTCTACAGAATAGCTCAGTATTTGTGAGTTTCATGCACAACACATGGACAAAATGATTTGGTTGTCTCCGCATTAACAGCCCAAGATGGCAATTCACTGGCTATGAAGCTTCTGCCTAAGGTTTTGGAATGTTAGGGCTTGGAAAGTGAGAATTGGATAGAATAGGAAGTGTCCCTGATTGTTAAAACTTACAGTTGAGCTAGTAGTCTTCATCTTTTCTATTTTCTTCACCTTCTTCCTTTAAAAAAATACTTTCTTCACTAAGTCCTAACTCTAAAAGGAAGTTCATAATTGCCTTCCTACATTTTTGTCCATGGGTTTGTGTCTTTTTATACCTATTTCTTTTTTATACTCCTTTTTAAAATATTCCTTTTTATTAAAAAGAAGTAAGAATCTCTTTACTTTATTACACAATATTCTATTTCTCTCAATCTTCAGAGTAAAACTTAATTACAATTTTGTGACAAGAGATTGGCTTATGTGCAAATCAAGTCTGTGGCTTATAGATAAATTGAGATATTACTATAATCATTCATAGTCCAATAGTACAATGATGGAAGGGACTTCATTGGCTAAGGAAACCATGAAGGTAGTCATTTAGAACTATTGCAGCCTCTAACAGGTTTTCCCATGTTCTGGAAGAAATTGAATATTACTGTCATACTTGCTAACCTAAAAAGACTACTATTAAATCGTGTTTCAAATGATCCTCTTTAATGTTCTAAAGAAACTATCATCTTGATTGAGGTAACTTAAACCCAAAAGGACATGCATGGTATGTACTTACTAATAGATGGATATTAGTCAAAAAAGTACAGAACACCTAGGATACCATACACAAGCTCAAGAAGGTTAACAACCAGAAGGGTCTAAGTGAGGATGCTTCATACTCACTTGAGAGAAAGAAGAAAACAATCAAGGGAGCCAGAGTTGGGTGGGAGGGATTGGGTGGGAAAGGGGAGGAGGAGAGGAAAGGAGGAGCATGATCTGGTATGGGGAAGGAGACTGGAGAGAAGCCCCGAGGGCCAGCAGAATGAATGGAAATATTCAACCGCTGTTGGGGCACCCTCTAGAAAGTACCAGAGACCCAGAAGGTGAGAGACTCTCAGTATTCAAAAGGAGGGACCTCAGATGTAATGTCCAACAGTGGGAAGAGAGAACTTGTAGAGTCCACCTCCAGTAAAAAGACAGATCACCAAGTAGAGGGATGAGGTTGCCATCTGGGTCAAAAATTCTGACCCAGAATTGTCCCTGTCTAAAAAAACTGCAGGGACAAAACTGGAGAAGAGACTGATGGAAAGAAAGTCTAGTGACCATAGGTCCAACTTGGGATCCATCTCAAAGGGTGGCTCTAAGACCTGACACCATTACTGATACTATGGTGTGCTTACAGACAGGAGCCTAGCATGGCTGTTCTCTGAGAGGCTCAATAAGCAGCTGACTGAGACAGATGCAGATACTTACACCCAACCAATGGACTGAAGTTGGGGATCTCTGTGATTGAATTAGGGAAAGACTGAAAGAAGCTGAGGAGGAGGGTGACCCTATAGGAAGACCAACAGTCTCAACTCTCCTGGACCTCTGATATCTCTTAGACATTGAGCCACCAACCAGGCAGCATACAAGAGCTGGTAAGTGGCTCCCAACACATAGAGAGCAGAGGACTGCCTGTTCTTGCCTCAGTGACAGAAGAAGCGCTTAATCCTTGAGAGAATTGAGACCCTAGGGAGTGGGAAGGCCTGGTTGGAGGGGGGAGGAATCCTCTCTGAGATGGGGTAGGGGAAGGAGGCAGAGAAATGGGATGAAGAACTGTGTGGGAGGACAGACTTGGGGGAGGGGACAATGACTGTGCTGTAAAAAAAAAATGATAAAAAAAAAAACAAACAAGAAATTCTAGTAATATGGCTGATGTACCTTATCTCTTCTTCATATTCATATACAATTACTTTCACAGCTTGCTGCTCATTTTTGCTTTCTATAAACTCATATAGAAAGCTACTCAGTTGTTTGGTTTCTATTATTGTCTATGAACTGTGAGCCTTGCAAATTCATCCTACAAGTTCCCTCTAAGTTTCTTTGCAATAGTCCTTTCTTTCTTCTTTTTGCTGAGACCCAAACATCTATGATCATACCCATTTGCAATAACTTGACACTTCTACTTACATACTTCAAAGAATATTTCATTCATTTTGCTTGTAACATATTTGGATTTTCTCTCCCTCTTCAGGGCCTGATTCTGGTGTGTTCCAATTCCTCATATCTGACTCTTTGAATTCCTTTGGTTGTTTTCCAGTAGATGTCTTTGTTTTACCCAGTTGCCTAGTTCCCTAGTCACTCACAAGCCTCCTCCTCTTCTTCCTAGGCTCTTCAATAGTATGCCACTGCTCTTTCTGTATATTCTTCTCCCTGCGATTTATTGATTCTGGAAATAGCTGCTTGGACGCTCTCTAAGTTCCATAGGAATGCTGCCCCTAACCCTTCCTGTCTCATGCTATTTTTTCTTCTTTCTTTGGGATAATTATCTTAAATCACCTCACCTTCCTCCTAAGAGCTTTTGTAGACTGAAACTAGATTTTTCAATATTCCTAATCTGTGTAGCACATTTTTCAAAATTGACCCCAAACACATAAGTTCTTGATAAAAACATATTTTGCAACACAGAATGGCCTTTTGTAATAAATGCCATTAATTTCTTTTCACAGAATACAAACTGGATTATAGGTATGGTTTTGTAACTTTTTGCCATGATGTCCATATTCTCTTTAGTTCCTTGGAATATAATAATATTAATAACCTATTGTTTTTTGTTATTGTAGTCACAGAATATATTAAAGGATATGGAATATGACTGGCAACATACAGTTGTTTTAAACTTAATTCTAACACATTGAATTGTTTGCAGTTGAATAGATTTAAAAATAGTAGGCCATGGTGAAATCACAGAGAGTTATAAGGTATAGAGGATGGTGTGCATGTGGTCTCTCTGTCATGCATTAAATAAAATATTTTGTGTTTCCTTTAGCCAGAGAAAGTTTTAAATGAACAATTTCTTATGATTTTTTTTGGAGTTCATGGAGGTCTTTTGATGTTTGTCGAGAGCTATAGACATTAAGGAATTAGAACTTCCACATGCACACATACATATAGACATAGTTATTGAGTAGTCATTGCTAATGTTTCTGACATCTGTGAGTGTTCTATGAGTGTTCTGACATCTATGCACAAACCATCCCAAATGCACATAACACTGAAACAAATAATGTGAAGTCTCCTGCATTTTCTGTGTTTGATAAATTTCATAGACTAGATTAATTCTATTTTATAAATAAATTGTTATTATTAATTGGTTACATGATGACTTGAAAGTAGTATTGAAGAGGTGTTCAAATTCTTGAACTAAATCTTTTTTAAATTTATTTTTAATTCACTTTACATCCCAATCACAGCCCCTGTCCTCCCCATTCCATCCTTACAAATCCCTCTACCCATTACCCCCCTCTCTTTCTCAGAGAAGAGCAAACCCTCCCTTCTGTACCACTGAACTCTGGGACATCTAGTATCAGCAGGACTAAGTACATTCTCTTCCATGGAGGCCCAATGAGGCAGTCCAGGTAGGGGAGTGGAGACAATGGCAGGCAATAATCCCTGTTCCAATTGTTAAGGACCCACATGAAGACCAGGCTCCATATTGTCTGTCTACTACAAACATTTAAACTAAATGTGTGTGTGTGTGTGTTTTTTAACTTAATCACTTTACATCTCACTCACTGTATTCCATCACTGTGGGATGTCATTCCATCCCACAATCCATGCCTTTATTCCCCCATTCCCTTTTCTTCTGAGCCAGTGTAGGTACCCCTGGGTATCCCCCCCCCCCATCCTTTCATATCAAGTCTGCAAGGCTAGGTACATGCCAGACAAGGCAGTCCAACTAGAGGAACATTTCCCATATATAGGTAGCAGCTTTTGATATAGCCCACTCCACTTTAAACCAAATCTTTAAGAGACTATAACTGATGAGTGACAATAATCCTTTACTGAAGTATTTTCTGTGAATTTCATAAATATTCAATATCTAAAATTGTAATACTTGGAAATGAGTGAACCATAGTTTTTATTTTGTAAAATATTAGGTTTGGTATTGTTTTTTAATTTTGTCTTAGATGTACAATATACAGTATTTTTTCAAGATTTATAAAGATAATATTGATCTGTTGATTATTAAGAAAATAGTGTAAGCTTTTCTTGGTAAGCTTGGAGAAGGTAAGAATCATGTATAAATTCCAGTTTAGTTAATCACCACTTAAAACAGATTTGTATCTTTCAAGATTAATGTTAAATATCTATGCAGCATAAGGCAGCTCGGATAAAGATATCAATATTTGAATAAATTTTCACCACGTATATATGTATGCATCCAAACTAAAATAATTTATTCCATTGACGTTTATCTAGAAACATTTTTTATGTGTTAAAATATATCCATATAAACTTTTCCCCCAAAAGTACACTCATTTGTATCTTTTTAAGGTTTACACATAACTCTTGCATAAGTAAGGATATGAAGTTCGCCTTCTTAGAAAGTGTTTTTATCCCATTGAAACCAAACCAAAAAAACAGATGTGCCATCGCCTGTTTCGCAGTCAGAGCCGATCTGAAATGGCTGCTGTTCACTCAGGGAAGTCATAAAGAGATCAAATGACTTCTGGGCCAATGGAAAGCCTGACTGTCTCAGTGCTGTGCAGACCAATTTGACGCAGTAATTAGACTGACTGGAAGCTTGTGTGAATGATGCTCCAAGCGCAATTATGAAGCGCCTGGAAATGCTGTTTTCAATATTGAATACCTTGTCAATTGATTCTGATGGGGAATAAGGAAAATTCAGCATCTCGATATTGAAAGGGTGATAGGATGGTGAGTTGTGGTGCATTAAAAATGGGGGGCGGGGAGGCGTGCATTCAGTTCTGGAATTAGTTTCATTGGTGAAAAATCCTACATTAGCCAATTCCGATGTAATTATGTCCTCCTAGGTATCTCTAGGATGTAGCTTTCCTTCTAATTTCAGAAATTTCTACAAATGTAAGGAGTTTCCAGGTAGTAGTGGAAAAAGCTTTCAGGAACTGAAACTTGATTAACACATGGCAATGGCAGGTCTTCGTGGTGTAATTAAAGGATGTTGCGTGCATGCTTCTGAAATGCCCATAAACAAATTTGACTTCGGGGCTGCTGCCAAATGAGCCCACTGTCCCACAAACGAGCTGAAAGCAAAGAGCTTGCTGTCCCGCCTCTGCAGTCTCAGTCTGAGGGGACTGCTGTGCGACATTACCGGAATGATTTACTGGAAATAGCACACACATATATGCACCAAGATACTGTATTTAAGCCTCATCTTACTCTAATGAAAAAACGTGCTTACCATTCCAGAGAGTATGTAAGCCACCAGAGGCTGAATACAGCAGGACTCGAAGGGAACAAAACAGTGCTTCGTCGCAAGTAGTCCCAGAAGCCGATTCTGACAATACTAACTTTATTTATTTTAAAGTCGCCATTATGAAGAAAGCCAAAAAATATCTGGAGATTCCTAGTCTTTTAGTAGTCATTTTCAAATGGCAATCCTTCCCTGTGCTATCTTCAGTGCCTGCATGTGTTCTGAAGAGTTTTTTTTTTTTCTTCTTCTTTTCTAAGGGAGGCTTTGGAGGTGAGATCTTACAAGCTTATTAAACATTAGTACTCTGCATTATACTCCCTTTTATTCTACTAGTGTTTACTACATGCTGAGTACTAATTTTGCCTTACAAATATTAACAATTTAATCCCTCTAACAATCCTGTAATGTAAGTAGGTCAGCTTAATTTAGAACTACAGAACATGAAACATGAGGAGATAAATAATGTACATGTGTTCATAAACGAGTAAAGCAGCCTGATTTAAACACAGGCATTTTTCTTTTGATACTCAGTGTTAATATTCATATGAGGTGTATGTGTGTATAGATAAATATACTATATACATATGTATATATACACACATATATACCCTCAAAACATATATACATATGCATATTATTAGCTAATAATAATAATAATAATAAGTACAGCATTGGGAGGTTGCTGGCTTATCTTTGATGGTTTGGTAGACCTGTCTTTTTCCATGAATTTTAGATTTTATGAGTTTCGGGTAAGGCCCAAGTATTTGCTACCCTTTTAGAAAATTTATTTAGGTTATATATTTAGTATTAAATGTTTATGTATAATCACTCATAAACATCTCCCTGGTTGACAGGCTAAAGCTACAGTAGTAATGACTATTCTTATAAATAGATATTTTAAAATTTATATTTTAAAATACTTGGGTTGCTCACACTGTCCCTTTCTATTATTATAAGGTATGGCCCGTCACCAATAAAACTCTCTTAGGGATGTGACTCAGAAGTCTAGAGATCAATTGATGAGCCAAATACTTTATAAATTTGTGAGAACAGAAATAATCATGAGCACCTTTGCTCTAATAAAAGTAAGATGCATGCTCTGTGCATCTTCCTCTTCTCACAATAAAGAGTTTTGTGGTTGCTGTGGTAGATGTTTAGCCTCTTTCTCCATGGTCTGGCTTGGAAACTTTCTTCATGCCTTTCAAATGAGTCCTCCCCAGTAGCACTGCTATAGTCAATCTGTCATTTCCTTGTTTTAAAATACCTTTGAATGTATTGAATGTATGAATCTATAATGCTTAATATTCATTAATCACTCTTTCCTCCAAGAGCACACAATACATACACACTTTAAACTTTGACATAAGACACTCATTTATGAATAATAAAGGGATTTTCTTCTTCAAACACTCTCTCAGATCATACGTAACCAGGAACACGGCCAACATTGCAACGGCAAGGAGGACAGAGAGAACATCAAGAAATCCAAATGAATTCCAACCCATTAAACGTAATGGTGTGGTGAATCTCAGTGTACCATCTGCTGGGGAACAAGGGTACCCTACTGGAATTCCACATCTTATTTACATAAGAGATAAGACTGTATCAGGAGACAAAATTTAGGTTTTCCTATATTCATATCTGGGAATAGCCACATCTGTATAAAATTTAATCTATTTTTGTTTTGCTGTTGTACAGTAAAACTTAAAATGTCACTTTATCCAAATATTAACAGCAATATTGGCACTATAATTAATAAATTAATGACCTTATATCCAACTCCATGTAAAATTTATCAAAATGGTCCCATCTCTTCCATATTGACATACATACTTAAGACATAGAGATTAATTTATTGAAAATGCTTTATTCATATATGCTTTTAAAAAGGCAACTTGATAGCAAATCTTTGGAACTCAGCTTGACTCAAGTTTAATGAAAAGTACTTTGCTACTTAGTTCAGTTGTTAAAATTACTTAAATTTATTGAACCAATTAACTCTAAGCACTTTAAAATGTGTAATATTTAAGTGATAGCCCCAAATCAGATTATCATTGAAAGCAATAGAAGATCTAAATTTTAGAGTACAGCAGTCTCTGATTATCAGATTCAGATTCTTCCTCTTCTTCATTCTTTTACTCATTAAGTATGTCCCTCAAACATCACAAGACCAGTTCGAGTTTCCATGAAACATATCCTGGACACCTAGGAAGATCCACCATTTATCTCAGTGTTTATCTTTAGTTTCTGGCATCACTCACAATGTAGACTGTGAGCTGCACATACTTTGGCTGACACTATTTATATATATATATATATATATATATATATATATATATATATAAATATCTTTAAATATATATATATATGTATGTACTGTTTAAAAGAGGTAAAGCAGAATCTCTTTATGCAGGATTATTTCTGAAAAATTCTCAACATATCAAATTCTTCTGGAACCCCTTCAGCGATTTCCATCACCAGCAATTTTGACTAATTAAGCACTTTTGCATTACATTCAGACACCAGTATTTAATTAAACACAGTTCTTGTCTCTTCAACTGCTCTCACCGAGCCTCCAGAAGTTGAAGAGTGTCTGCTGTTGACAATGGCAGTCCACCAAGTGGAAAATTATGCAAAGAAAATTGAGAAAGTAGGAAAGATGCCAAGCCTGTTGCCTTAGGGAAGGTGGAGAACATGAAAGTAACTACAGTGCAGGGTATTTTGCTTATTGCTGTTGGCACTCTTGTTGATTATGTAATTGACTTTGTAAATTGATATATTACATGTTTATCACTTATCTTATCAAATCACAGGAATGGAAAACAATTTTGTTCTTGAAGAATGATGCCCCATTACCTGAGTCCCATCAAGAATGTAGTTGGCTATGTAATTGACCATGGTGGTGAATTGAGCTAATTCCAATCCCGGCTCATACAGCAGAGCTTATCTGCTATCACCAATAGTGTGAAACAGTTTCTTTATTATACCCACATATCTCACATCATATGTGGGCCCATTTCTTTTTCATACACTTGGAGTTTTACAAACACGGACATTCCCCTACATTGTGAAGAGAAGATAGATTCATGTTTTAAATCATGGGAATCCGTGGTGTTTCTTGATACATATGCTAATTTTAAAATTAACATCAATTGTTAAACTTCTAGGAGAATTTTAATTGTACATTACAAATACAACTTTGAGTTTCAAGATAATTAAGCACCCACTGAGTATAATTTTTCAGAGCATGCAAAATGGCACTTAGAAGAAGAGTTGGCCATTTTCCTTCATATAACTTCAAAAGAACTTACATACTTTTCAAGGGGACCCTGCCATCTCTTGCAAGGAAAACTCATATCTGTTTAATGGAATACTCGACTGTGACATTACTTAAAGGACAGCTATTTGTAAATTAAGCATTAAAGATGAGTCTTAGATAAAGGTGGACTTTGGTCATATCTGTCATACTTTTGTAAGAGAAGGCTCATAGACATGAGTACATGCTCATGCAGGCAGAGACTATAGTTGTGCTGATCAAACCAAGGTATTCCTGTGGTTGTCTGAATGAGAGGAACCGATGAGTCTCTTGTAAAATTGGCGCAAGGAGCTCATTCCTGATACAGCCTTACTTCAAGAATTCTGGCTTTTATAATCGTTAAGAGAATGATTTTCTATTGTTTTAAATGACCAGATATTCAGCCTTTGGCATCTAATAGAGGTTTCCTTAGCAAGGTGTAGTATGCTGTTGCAACGTATTATCTACAATTATTTAAATTACCTTGGAATAAGATGATGTAAAAATCAGGAAAACTGAGGATATATAATGAGAGAGATCTTAAACTACTGAAAGAAAAATAAATTTTAAAGGTTTTGTCAATGAGCCTGGTAGCATAAACTTTTCTCAAAGAAATGTTTAAAAATATAAACCTAGCCACTGATAAGCAGATATTAGCCCAGAAACTTAGAATATCCCAGATAAAATTTGCAAAATACATGAAACTCAAGAAGAAAGAAGACCAAAGTGTGGATACTTCATTCCTTCTTAGAATGGGGAACAAAATACCCATGGAAGGAGGTACAGAGACAATGTTCAGAGCTAAGATGGAAGGAAAGACCATCCAGAGACTGTGCCACCAGGGGATCCATCCCATATACAACCACCAAACCCAGACACTATTGCATATGCCAGAAAGATTTTGCTGACAAGACCCCGACATAGCTGTCTCTTGTGAGTCTATGCCAATACCTGGCAAGTACAGAAGTGTATGCTCACAGTCATCTATTGGCTGGAACACAGGGCCCCTAATGAAGGAGCTAGAGAAAGTACCCAAGGAGGTAAAGGGGTCTGAAACCCTATAGGAGGAACAATATGAACTAGCCAGTAGCCCTCCAGAGCTGTATCTCTACTTGCATATGTAGCAGAGGATGGCCTAGTAGGCCAACAATGGGAGGAGAGGCCCTTGGTCTTGTGAAGATTATATGCCCCAGTACAGGGGAATGCCAGGGCCAGGAAGCGGGAGTGGGTGAGTTGGGGAGCAGGGCAGGAGGAGGGTATAGGGGGCTTTGGGGATAGCATTTGAAATGTAAATGAAGAAAATATCTAATAAAAAATAAAATAAAAAATATAAAGCTGAAGACAAAAGCCAGACCTAATGAAAATTGCTTAAATTAAATAAAACATAGAGTATGTTTAATTCAGGAACAAATTAAAAATCAACAAAGAAAGCCAGGCATAATGGTGCATATCTTTAATTCCAGCACTCAGACAGCAGAGACAGGGAGATCTTGGCAAGTTGAAGGTCAGTCTGGTCTACAAAGCATATTCCAGACAATTGGGGCTACATAACAAGCCCATGATATAAGGGTCAGACAGAAAAGACAGACAGACAGATGTAGACAGAAACAAGCAGAGAGAAACAGAAAGAAATTAATTAATCCCTGGTGAGTCTGGAGAGATGGTTCAGTGGTTAAGAAAACCTGTTGGTCTTACAAAAAGAAAACAACAAAAACAATAGGTTCCCAGAACATATGAAGTTGCTTACAACCACCTGTAACTTCATCTCTAGAATACTCAACATTTGGCCTCTGTAGTTACTTCACACACATGACACACACACACACATACACACACAGAGAGAGAGAGAGAGAGAGAGAGAGAGAGAGAGAGAGAGAGAGAGAGAGAGAGAGAGAGAGAGAGATAGAGAAACAGAAAGGCCCCACTGCCAGTGGCTGCTTCTGCATAAATGTCTGTAATAAGCTAGTGGTGCCTTGGCTGCAGAAGCAATTCCAGCCTGAGGGCCAAACTCAAGCCTGCCTGAGAGCTTAGAGATGGTGACCCAGACAATTACAGTCAATCTGGAACTGCTACATAGAGGACATGCTTGCTTGAAACCAATGGGACACAAGTGGAGTGGGATGCAGGTGGAGGGTATAAAGGGTGCTCCCTGAGAATTAATAATAAGCTTGCTGTCACATTCTCAACTGCTCCTGGAGTCTGAGGCATTGATTCCAAGCCTTCACCCACTGTCCCAAAGGGGGACACCAGCCAAGACATAGGACTCAGGTAACACACACACACACACACACACACACACACACACACACACACACACACATCTTAAAGGCATTGCTTGTAAGGCCTTCTAAGGAAAGCAGTTAATTGGAGAATAGAGGAAAGATGATCAAGGTGATCTTTGCTACAATCCAGAAGAAAGTCAGCACCCAGTCTTCTCTGGTCTTACAGGCAGAACAGAGTTTCTAGTGATAAATTTAAACATTTAGCATACAGTTCATGCAAAATATTGGAAACATAAATGCAGTCTGATTTTTACTTATTATTTAAAGTGAGAAGGAAATGATGAAATTAAAGAATAACATTAATAATATTATCTAAAATTCTTGGGTAGTTATTGACTATCCAGTCTGCAAAGGGTGCTACAGTTCAGTTATCCACTGAAAAGCACACTCTTGGAAATTCCCAAAGGTTATTTCCGTAAAATAGTTAGTTGCAGAAGGGAATGGTGTGTGACTTGTAGATTCACTCAACTCTCTCATCAGAATCCTAGGATAGAGATGAGTGATTGTGGGTTGTCATGTGATGGATTTTATGCAGTGGCATCTCTCAAATATACAGGGGATGTAAATGGATTGACATTCCAAGGTCAGCAAAATTACTACAGATCTAAAGAGAAAAGGACAGAGATGTGATGAAAAAAGGCAAAAAAAAAAAAAAAAAACCCACATTTCAGAGGCTGTGCAAAATGAAATAAGAGAACACTTTGAATACCAATATATGCCATATTTAAAGAAAATAGAAAGAATGACATAAATGACAAGGTTGTTATGAACAGAAACCTTATAGGCTAAGTGGCACTAGTGTGAGCCATACAGAAGCCTGGATATCCAGCCTGGATAGCTGGATTGGACTGGAACCATAAAACTGATGTAAACACGGTGGACACAGCTGCAGCAGACAAATGTGCTATGTGCACAGAAGCAAGACCCTGAAGCCATAACTGACTATTTCCACACCTTGAAACCTTGGAATTTTTCCTCCTAGAGTTTGAACTTGCTTGAATTCGTGACCTCTTCTTATTTTCTGATTTTTCCCTGGTGCATTTGGGGATGTCTATGTGTCTTGCTCCCCGACCCCATTATGGTAGGCTTGAAGCAAATAATTCATTTTGATCTGCTTTGCTTCACAGGTCCCAAAATTAGAGAATAGTTTGCTTCAGAATAGTTCATACCCAGATATTTTTCCCATCATAATTTAAATGAAACCAGAATATGGGATTTGGGGACTTTGAGAGGATGATTAATATTTGGATAGGATTTTGAACTTACTGCTGATGCTATATTGGATTGAAACATTTGAGAATACAAGTGTGGTCTTTATGCATTTTGCACATGGAACAGATGTCCATTTTGGGACTTGAGGTTAGACTTAGCTGAATAGTGATATCTTTGCTACTCTGCTGGAATTCTTAAGTCCTCTGCAAAAGTAAAAATTGCTTTTAGCCACTGAGCCATCTCTCCAAGCACCTCCACATGAACATTTTCCTTTGATGTTTTTCAGGTCTCTGGGAATAGTAGATTTAACTATTTACTCAATAATTTATACTCTTTTGCATATAGTTAACCGATTAATTAAGTTCAAGAGAATTGTGTGTCATGAATGGGAAAGCAATCCTGTTCATAGTATATGATTACCATCAATATATGCAAGGCTCTTCTCTTGTTTTATTTCATATTATGCAGGATATTTCTACTCTTATTTCTAAAGGATAACCACATTGATATATGCCATATGTATACAATTTAAAGAAATCTAGGTTCTTTGTGGATTGTCCTTGTAACCATGTATATTGTATTATGCTAAAGATTAGTTCTGAGACATTAACTGTTTCTTTTTCTTTTTCCAAACACTTGTTCTTACCAATGTTGTTGAGCATATTTACTTACAATTCATTCATTGCAATAGATACACTATTTTGCCCTAAAGGCTCAATCTACCCATCTTACCAATTCCTTTGGTGATAGGCACTCTTGTAACTTCAAATTCTTACTTCCAAAATATTAGTTAGAAATATCCTTATATTCCTTCCCCCATGCCTGTACACAGATATTTGGGAATTTCATCTAACTGTGATATTGTTACATGTAGTTAAGGTAACTACAGAGATTTTTACTTAAAGTATAAAGATAGAATACATAAATTTGAGTCTTAAAAATACCATTGTCCAGTCCATGAGTATGATACTTGCTGGATATTATTTAAATCTGCATCAACTCACATTAAAAAATATGCTATGATCCTTAAAAAAAATGAAAAGAAACCTTGTACAATCAGATTTACATTTCAGTGCTAGATGATTCATGTATTCATGTGATTAATACAAATGTATCATTTTGAATTTCCAAAAATTATTTTGCAGTAATTATATCAGATGTAATATTTACTATTCCAGTTTACTGTGGTCCTCTTGGGAAAATAGGAGCTCATGTTTACCTTGGATGGAATAAATGAATGTGTTCAGAGAGCTCATTTCTGGAACTTAGGGGCTCCTTGTTGTCATATCAAATCATAAATCCTTACTACTTTTTTATTCTAAAATGAATATGATATGTATAGTTTCAAATTGTTTCTCCCCAACCTAGAAAGAGCTATTGCTAGTATCAAAGAAAAACATTACCTCTAATTCAAAATATCTAATGAAGAAAATATAAAAGCCATAATTTACTTATTGATAAATTTTGTTCAGATGGATATCACTGAAAATCTTAGCAAACTGTCCAAAAGCAGCAATAAGGAAATGATTCTCTCAAAACAGCATTTTTAACTAAAAGAAAAGTAGAGTTTTTCCCTACAAGGATGTCTAGAAAAATAATTGTCAGTCATTTTATTCAGAGTCCAATTGCCCATTGAAAGTTTAAATTGCTTTAAATGCACATTTTTTTTTTGCACATCCAAGAAATAGAGGATACAGAGGAGTTGGTTGTGGGCATTAAATAAGAGGAAATGTATGTGACTACTCAAATGGAATATTTGGCACCATTTTTAGGGATGAAGTATCTGCCAAATGTCAAATGCCTTGCTAGATGAGGACTGGGGAAAGAAAGCTAGAGCAGGCTGGAGAAGAGATGTTCCTATCATTTACCCATCATGCTTCAGCACTATCCATTCAACACTGTCAGGAGTCATCAGTGTCTTTTGCTTGATGCTCAGTTCTACCATCTGGACACTTCATTCTGCCTCTGAAGAATGTGGTGTGTGTGTGTGTGTGTGTGTGTGTGTGTGTGTGTGTGTGTGTGTGTTAACTGTTATTCCTCGTGTTTCTGTAATTCTTGGATCCTGGATAAAATTTAGAATAATGGTCACTTACTTTTTTGGGGAAAAAAAAGAACAACTACTTTCATTTGATTAGTGTCCCATTGCTCACTCCTGTGGTCTTCATGAAGTCTTTGAAGCATAGTGTCTTTATTGTTTTACATATTGCAGTTCCTTCAAAACTATCAAACCTAAAGAAAAATGTATATTGTTGTCATTTCACTAGAAACATATTTAGCAAACATTTCTGATATTATACACACTAGTTGAAGCTTTGTCAAGATTCACAGATTCTGTGAAATCAAACCTTAAAATAATAAACTAAGCTTTAGATGTAAATCTTTACGTGTCTAACAGAATGTATGTTTACTATAACAATTAAATAAAATAATAAATGAGATCTTCTTCCATTTGTTATGGCACTGGCTTTGTCAAAATAATTTCTCATGTCCTAATAAAACTTTCCTTAGTCTAAAAATATAGCAAAATATATTTCAAAGCTACATGAAAATTTGTACTAATGCCATCTAATAAGAAGTCCCCAAACAATTATTTGGGTAAATGAATGTTTAGAAAAATAAAACTGTCTTGCTGTTTGTGCTGCTACAGAAAAAATTGAATATATGAAAATATCTTTAGATTCAACAGTACTCGGTTAACTAATTCTAGTGGTTCATTCCTGAGAGGTTACTACTTTGAAATCCTACAAAATGCCATTTATAATATCATACCATCCTGGCACAGACAACTGAAGACTTCTCATATGCACAATATGAAATTGCTAATAGAGTGTCTTGAATAATAAAGTAGGGTTGTACACATAGAAACTGGCATTATCATATACTTATATGTTCAATATTTTTCATGTATAATTCAACTGTACAAGGTAACTTAGAGATTTATTTTGCTTTATCCAATATAATGTTTACTTTTCTTTATGTTATACACAGGTACAATAAAATATTATGGCATGATTATGTCACTATTCAGTGCTCGATATTCATATAGGTAGTAAAACCTCATTTTCACTGGCTCTGCTCTCCAATACATCTGTAATTCCTTAATGGAAGCTTAGGTAGAGTAGGAAAAATGATCTCGTGTTCCTGTGTTGTATGCTGAAAAATAAGCAATCTATGAACCAAAGGCTAGCAAAGGAACAACAGCTGATTTCTTAACGAAACTTTGGGAGTCAGAAGAGCCAGAGCAGTATACTTCAAGTTCTATGAGACTATAGGTGCCATCGTTGACTACCATACCCAGCAAAACTATCTCCTACAGGTGAAATAGAAAAAGTATTTTCCATGCTAGCAAAGATGCTAAAAAATTCATGTCCTTAAACTCATCCCTATAGAGAATATTGGAAGCAACTCTTCCAAGGGAATTGAAGAATATGCATAGTCAAGAGACTACAGAAACAGAATAAGTAAGGTCTTATTAAACTAAAAGAATAACTAAGACCTCAAACAGCAAAATATAATAATAATAACCACAACCTGTCAGACATACCCTATTGTTGAAGCCAACACATACTTATGTCGTTAAACTTGGAGAAATCAATCTGGTGCTCAACTGGAAGTTTTATCCCTACTGATTAATGTTCATGATGCTGGAAGGTACTATACATGCTACCTGAGGAGCAATGTAATCATCACTCTCACCCAGCTACAAAACCTATGAGCTACAATAATGAACTGCCTACAAGCTATGCCTTCTTGTCCAATATTGGCACTAATGTTATGGAATAATCAAGCACTTTTGATTAGATTTAAAGCCCATTGAATGAGATAAAACTCCTACACTGTTAATGAGGCCCAAACCTGAAACTATTGGTTATGGCCACCAGGAGTAAAGTAGACATAGCAATAAAAGGACTCCTAATGGTATATTTCTATACTGATAGATTAACCCTCATCAAAGAAGGTTTTTTTTTTTTTCATTCAGTAGATGGTATTAAACATAGAGTCCACACCTTGACAATGAACACAGAGAGAAGCTTTGGTGGCACTCTTTACAACGCCTCTTCTCTAAAGTCTAAAGGATCTCAGAAAATAAGAGGATGAGGAAACATTATTAGACAGACTGAGGTGATAAACAACTTTTAGAAAAGAGCATTTTCTGGACACAATAGAGCCGATGCACATGTGAACTCCCAGAAACTGTTACAGCATGCATAAAACCTGAACAATTTTGAGCCAGACAAAAATCCCAGCACAAACGAGGTGGTGGCCATAAAGTCCTACCCATGGCCAAGAAGCTATTTGCAGTTGTGTGTGTGTATGTATGTGTGTGTGTAATCTGAATATATATTGTGAATAGAATGACAATGACCATGGCAAGTTTCTGTGGTTTAGAAATTTGGCGGCATATGCTGAGGAGTGGAATGTCTGTATTGCATGTTTAATTTATTTTAATATTTTGAAGATTCTCCATAATGATTTCCAGAGTGACAATACCAGTCGTATTCCAACCAACAGTGAATGGCAATGAGGTCCCCTTTGCTCACACTGATGCTATCATTTGTTGTTAGTTGTTTTGTTGATCTTAGCCATTATAACTGGGGTCAGATGAAGTCTCAGAGTTGGCTTAAAATGTATTTTGTTATTTCCTAAGAATTATGGATATTTTTAAAATTATTTTCCTTTTATTCCTTCTATTAAGAACTCTGTTTAGATCAATCTTATTTTTGACTGGGTTATTTATTTTCTTACTCCTTTTCTTTCTCTTTTTCTTTCTTTTCTTGTCTTCATTTTTTGTCCTTTATGTATTTAGGATATTAATTATCTAACAGATGTAAAGCAATTGTGAAATCAGCAGATCCTCTGTACTAAGTACGTGGTGTTCAGGAATATGGCACCAACTTCAACCCCTAAGGGTCAATCTAGATATTTATCAATAATATATTATCTGGGAAATCACTTGGACTAACCTGACAATTTGAAGGGAGAGTTTTTGTGCGTGATACTAGAAGTTTTGTTAGTCTGTGTTTCTTATGGGAGCATTGTCAGCTCAAGTGACTCAACTTTCATATGTATGAATGTATATTACATATATATATATATATACATATATATATATATAGTGTGTGTATGTGTGTATGATCCCATTTTATATTTTGTACAATTTAATTTCTTGAGTCTTTATCACACAATTGTGTTGTTTTAGTCCTTAGTTCTGCCTTTTTTCTTCTGTCCCTCTTCTCCATATGGAGCAAATTCCCCACTATTTCATCTCCCACTTAAGATATCACTGTGCCCCGCCAAAGCAAAGCAACTTTTCTTCATCCATGATACCTTTGTAAATTCCTGATTTCTGTGGTGGCTTCATGCTATATAATCATGTCTAAAAATTTTCAGATGCGAGTCTTAATATTTGGTACTTATCTTTTGAGTTTGTATCACCTCACTCAATGTAATCTTCTATAGGTCTATCTATTTACATGCAAATTTCATAATTTAATTTTTCTTTACAGCTTAAGAGTATCCCCTTGTGTGTATGTACCATATTTCCATTATCAGTTAGTCTGTTAAAGGACATTACAGTTGTTTTCATTTCCTGGATTTTGTGACTAGGGCAACAATGAACATGACTGAGCAAGTACCTACGAAATAGTACCTCCAGGAGCAATCAAGTAAGTAAAGACTAAAGACACAGAATGGGAGAGAATTCTGCCATCAATATATCTCAAAGAGGGTTACTACCCAAAATATACAAAGAACTTAAAAATAAACAAAGGGTCTAGTAAATAAATGACACTGTTTAAAAATGGACTAAAGATCTAAGCAGAGAATTCTTGACAGAACTTCAAATGGCTAAGAAATACGTCAAAAAGAGCTCATCATATTTAGCAATGAGAAAAATACAAATTAAAACAACTTTGAAGTTTCATCTCACCCCAATCAGAATGACTAAGATCAGCAAAACAACTGGCAACAAATATTGGCAAGATTTTGAGGAAAGAGGACCCCCATTCCCTGTTGGTGGGAATGAAGACTGTCAGAGTCTGTTGGTGGAATTCAGCATGGAGAATCCTCAAAAGACTAGAATAAATTTAGTGTAGTACCCAGCTATATCTCTCTGTGGCATATGCCTAAAGGACTCACAATCCTAAACACTGGCTTTGATAGTATGGAAAGTTGTTATGCAAATAGCGATTGAGGAAAGCAATCTGCCCAGCTGTTACTCCTGTGAACCACAACAATGACCATTACCATAAGATATCCCTCAAGGTGCAATTGTGGTACTTATATCTTCGCACTAACCAACAGATGTCTAATTAGACTTAAGACCCCCTTTACAGGAGGAAATAATGCCTAGGACTGGAAATGTAGTAAACTACCCGTGACTAGTGAGGTCATGTATCTTAGAGGAGAGTGTAATTCTGTCACATTCCTAAACCAATACAATTCCTAACCTCTTTTTAAATATTTAGACCCAGAGACAAGTGTGGCTTTCATTGAAGAAGTTTCTTTTTGCAATAGACAGATACAATTAATTGATTCCTAGATACAAAAACAAAGCTAAACCTATGAAATCTCAGCAATATGGCTGCCCAAACAATATGAACAATCACAAACACCAAGTGTTATGAGAAGGTGTATAGATAGGGAAATCTCACATGGCTGCATCCCTAATAAAGAGCTACAGGCAAACAATGAATACAGAGAGGTAAAATTAGGCTTCTCTAGGAATGAAGACTCAAATGATTATCCAATATCAAAGTCAGCTCTAATCCTTACAAGTAAAATTAAGTGAGTTGAGCGGGTTGTGTTACATTTATTTACTTATGAGAAAGAAAATCATAAAGAAAAAGTGGTAATGAATCTGAGAGTATGGAGTAGGGATATAGGTGACATTCAAGGAAGAGAGAGAGAAATGATGAAACTATGTGTTAGTTAAATGTAAACAAAACTATTCAAATTCTGTTTTGATGTCTTGGATTGGCTTTTTTACTCATTTTATCTCTTTGTCTTTCTCTTCTTTGAGGTGTTTAACCATAGTTCATTCTTCTGAACTATTTGTCTGACATTACTTCTAGGTGAATTTGCAGGTGTATTCGTTTATTGGGATTTACATGACTGGAGTCAGTCGGTTACTTTTTTTCTTTTGTTTTTGTTCAAGTAACATTTGTTCTTTGAGCAGGGCTGTTTATCATGTCAGGGAGGGGGCTGATTCATACGAGGGTTTGGATGTCAATTTACTGATTGATATTTGGGTCTACAGCTTCTATACCAGATCTTCTCCTTGGCACCTGCAGTAGGTTGCTTTGGTGACTTGGTCCAGGGGCTTGGGGCAAGTTTCAGCTTGCAGTGTGAATCAGCATTGGTTCCCAAGTTGAGTGAGAGCAATGGGAGGGACCCAAATTAGTCAGTTCTGGTAAGACTCAACAGGATGGAGTGGCCTTCATTGATATTTCCTTCAGGTATGGAAGATCCCTAATAGTCTGAGGTATGGGATCTATTGAGTTGCAAAAGGAATCTGGGTCAATGGCATCAACAACAAAGGCCAAAAATGGGTGACAGAAGCTTTTGTTGGTAATGCAGGCAGCTCATCTATATCTCAGCCCCTAATCAGGCTAAGTGACATTTAGGTAACTTAAATAAATCATAATTGAAAAATAGTTGTAACATTGGAATTATCGTTTTATTATTACTTATCAACATATATAAAATACCAGAATCTGAGGGTGTGGGTATTTAGTAGTATGCTTGCTTTTCACTATAGAATTAGTTTTGATAATTGTACCTTCTTTGTTTGAAATTCTAATGCATTGAATTAACTTGGCTATTTTAAAGACTGTCTCATATTTATTTTTATGTGTAAATGTTTTGTCTACATGCATGTATGTATGTACACCAGATGCATTCAGTGTCAATAGCAACTAGAAGAAGGCATTGGATTCCATGCAACTAAAGTTAAGGGCAATTATGAGGTGCCACATATCTGCTGGGGATTGACTTAAGGTCATCTGCAAGAGTAGCCTGTGTTCTTAAACCATTTCTCCAGCCTCTGACGGTATATTTTCACTTGATTCGGGGGTATGCTTTTAATGTAAAGACCTGCCTTCGGCTGGGTCCCTATTACATCCCCTTTACTTACTCTTGTCATTTGAAATGCATATGCAGTGCCCAGAAGTGCTTCAGCATTCAGGACTCTATCCTCAACCCTTCCCATGTCTTTCAACTGCATGTTGAAACAGAATTACATTTGAAAAATCAAGATTATAATCTTTCAAATGTTGTTACGGCATCATCCTAGACATTACTTTTAAATAACTTTTCTAAACACTCTGATCAAAGTCCACATCCTTGTTCATGTCTCCTTTAAAACATATCCTCTCATGAAATACAGAACTGAAACTCAAAATTCTTGTCCTATTTGTGTGAGTGTGTGTTTAAAATATTTTGTGAGTAAGACCTGATGGTGCGAGACTGTAATCACGGCTCTAGAGGAAGCCGAGGTAGGAGAATTATATGTATAAGATCTGTTCCAGTAACTTAGACCCTGGCTAAAACTAAAAATTGGAAGAAAATCTAGGGCTTTAATGGCTCAGTAGAAGAGTAATTGCCTAGCACGAATGAAGCTTTAGGTTTCTTACAATAAAGAGCAAAAGAAAATATACATTTGGTAAGTAAACATAATTTTCTTTTCAATTTTAACAGCAGACAAACTTCAAGTGTTATGAATTCTGGATATGAGAGAGCTATTCTGTGATAGAGTTCAATCTTTCATTTCTGTCTTTGAAGTCATTTTGTTATTTCATGAATATTTGAATTAAATATTTTTGTAGTCATAGTTTCCATCTTTTAATTATTATCATCTAATTAATAGTTAATCCTTGTTAATATATTAATATATAATACCTGTTACTATATATAATATTAGTATATAAGCATACTTTCTCCCAAATTAGCACCATATTTGCTTTATATTTTTCTACTCTTTTTTCCACTCTTCATTGGACACTCTTTTTTTTTTGTTTGTTTGATTGATTTTTGGTTGTTGATGTTGTTGTTGTTTGAGACAGTGTTTCTCTGTACAGCCCTGGCTGTCCTGGCTCACTCTGTAGACCAGGCTGGCCTTAAACTCAGCAATCCGCCTGCCCTTCCTCCCAAGTGCTGGGAATAAAGTCATGTGTCACCTCTGCCCAGCTTCATTGGACACTCTTGTGCTTACTTAGTTGGTTCCTTTCTTTCATGGTATTTATAATCAAGTGGTAGGATATTTTAGCTGATTGATTTTAATTTTGTACTTACTTTCTAACTTAATGCTTCTAATATAGATCTCTATAAACAAAATATAATTTTCACGTGCATTTTTGAAGTCTATCTTTGCTCATATTCTTTGTTAACATTTGGGGTCTCATTATGTAGCCTTGGCTGGCCTGGAGTTCACAGTGCAGACCTGGCTGGCCTTGAATTCACAGAGATTTGCCTGCCTCTGCCTCGCTGATATTGGGATTAAAAGCATGAAGCACCATGCTTGGCTTTCTTTGCTAATATTTGATTTGCTTATGTATGATATTTTATAGTTCCTTTTTTGTTGTTATTGATATGATGAAGCAAGAGAGGTATTATCAAATTGGTACATGCAACAGAAAGTAATTTTAATACAAGCATGTCATTTTTATAGTTGTAAAAATTACATAACAACATTTTATTGACTGTGTTTCTGGCTTCAAATCTACATATGATTTGTTTAAATGCGCACAACTGTCTAGCCATTGGTTAATCTATGTATCAGATTATTTTTTCTGCTTTTGCTTTGGTAAGATCTCATAGCACAGACTAGCCTCCATTTTCATATGTAGCCGATCTGAGCTTGACCTCCTGGTCTAACAGCCTCTATTCCCCAGGTTCATAGGCATATGTCACCACACCTGGCCTTTTGCATACCAAATTAACTGACCAAGTCAAATTCGACTGCAATGAAAGTCCATGTGCATACGGGTGATATTGTGTGCATCGTGGATGAATTTCAAATCCTCTCTGATGATTCTGCACAGATTATTCTCAATGCTTGCAGCTATCATCCTTCTTCTCCTTGGTTGTCACCTATTATTCAAGACCAGGTGAATTGAAGACCTCTTTGATAATTTCTCTTCTACTAACCAAATCTGTCAACATAGAAGCTAGAAACGGTGTCTCTCTCTTTACTAGCTAAAGCAACGTACCATCACTTAATTTACTCTACTGCATTGTAATCATAATTCTCCCAGACTTGACTTGAAGCAAGCATTCAGTATGTCTAGTGCCTGGCATGGACTAGCCACAAAACACTCAGCTAGCCAGATTTTATAAGTAAGAAACTTGGCATTTTTCCCTTCATATTCTCAGCACATAATAATAATGCCATGCTATTTTTACTAGGGTATTACTGTATAGAATATTAATATGTAAAATTTAATTTATTTATAACTACAAACTGTTAGATAATTTTTATACATTTTTAAAGTGAGTGAAAAATGAAGTCATAGATTGATAAGTAAACTCAAGGTCACACAATGAGTATCAAGACCAATTTTATTACCAAGAAATTCCAATACTAGTGTGTGGATACTGAATATAGGCTTAATAATTCCGATGCAGGGTGAATAAATATCTACCAAAAGGCAGGAAAACATACATCAAATGTTTCAATATATGTTTCAATAAATGTTATGAGGTTTTATGAATTTTTTGGTATATATTGCTTTCTATGTTTATTCAAGAAGATCCACTTGTTAGAGTTGGATGGAGCCAAATAATTTCTTCAAAGATCTGTGGCAAATTTTGTGATATTTGTATACAGAAAAACAGGTATTTGCAATAGTTTTTATATTAAATTTGAGAAATAATTTGATAATATACAAATTGAAAATCTTCACATTGTGATACTGTATGCAAAAATGTAGCAGGTCATTCATAATAACTTCAAATTGATATGATAAGGATACAAAAACTCACTTAGATTTCAGAGTAACATTGACTTATTCTTTGAATTTATATTGATCATCAAATCAATATTAAAATGAGCTTTTGGTTTAGGTTATATATATAATTACAAATTGCAAAAAATAAAATAATTTAATTGGTTGCTTTTTTACTGTGGATATTCTTTATAAAGATGGGAAATTCATTTTTATTTCTTCAACCATGTTAATCCCACATAAAGAAAAAAATATCTTTTATATTCCAAAAATTTATTATGGATTTTTTTTAAATATGGAAAAAGAGCAATTCAAATACAATTTAAATCAATTTTTGATAAGCAATAAACTTGTTAATTAAATCACTCAAATCTGTAAAAATCATGCATTTCAACACACACAGGCACACACACACACACACACACACACCCTTTTCTGTATGTTAAACATCTACCCTAGCTTACTCACCACCCCTGCATTGAAGTGATAGCACTACATATCTCTGGGTTTATTCCACTTCCTTTTTTTCCTCTTCCTAAGCATTGTCGTAAAAATAAATGAATATTGTTCCACTGTGCGTGCTTTTACACTCTTCATGATGAGAATGGATTCGTGATAACTCATTTATTTTCTTTTCTTCTAACAATCTTTGCAGCAGGAATGAGATGCCTGAATTTTAATGCCTAATATGATCTTTGGAAGACTATAAACTTTTAATAGACTTTACACATAAAGTGAGAGAGAAGATAAATCGCAGAGAAGTCTGTGGTTTGATCCCAGGAAATCCTGATTAATAGCCCCCAGATTGTGTTAGACCACCCTGAATATTTCCTGAAAAAAAATACTGGTTCATTTTATTGCCAAATAAATTGCAATTGAAGATATCAACATCTGACCAAGTAGAAATATAAATGGAAGGAGAAGAAAATAAGTGTTGCTTTGTTTGACACATTTGAGACAAAACTCTGTTTATTTGCTCTCTGTACTGTGTATGGCTGCTAATTTTGTGTGATAACTACAATGGAATGACAATAAGGGATGGTTTCCTTCAGACTTATCCTCTGTGAATTTCCCCCCAGAAATCTTAAGGCCAGAAATTCAGCATTGTCTGTAAAATCTGATGGGAAACATTGACTCTTAGTGTTTTGTTCAGACTGAAAGATTTCATTGGCTGGATTGTCACATTCTGCATAGTTTACTGGGTGCTTTTTCCAGTTTTGTTCCATGTCTAAATTGTTAAAAACATCTCCCATCCATTGTTATGTTCATGGCACTTTAAACAAGTCTGACTCTAGAGGCCTGAACAGAAAGAAAACACAAACATGCTCCAGAGTCACAAAATGATTTAGACATTGATAATGCCCAAGAGGTTCAAATCACATGCATTTGTTAATTTTATTTTATTAATGTCATTTTAAAACAGAAAATAAGTATTTTATTATTTAAGAGAAAATCAAGAACTCAATCTGTTGCCATAAAGAAATATTAAAATGATTCTGGCAAAATTGCATCACCTTTTTAATGAACAGGAGGAGAAAACATTTTAAAGAATTAGTTGGTAATACTGCAATATACACAACCCCCTGAGCTTTGCCTTTTAAAGCAGCATTCTGCTGTTAAATAATAAAAGGAAAGCCCTATTATTTTCCCAGTTTCCCTTTGCTTAAAGTGATTGATGCAGAATTTTACTGCCATCCAATGGCAGACGCCTCACATAGCTCAAGTAAATGTCTAAAGCTTTCTGATCAAATTGCAGTCTAGGGAATTTAACTTATGTAGCACACTCAGAACTAACATCAATACATCTCTGTTTGTTACATAGTGAGAAAGAAAGATGACTACAGTTTCAATTTATTGTGTGTTCTCCAAATTCAATTTAACAGTGAATTACTAATATTGCTGAACATAATTACCTAAATGAATAAATCAACCCAGGCTGCTCACTAGAGAGAACATTAGAGCATAATATTAATTTTTACATGCACCTCATCATATTAGTTTAAAAGGTTTCTTTTTACAACTAACAATCTTTTCCTACCAGGCAAAATAGCCTTTATTAAATGATTGTTCTCAGATTTCTTTCTGTTGTTTGGAAGTCACTTGAATCTTTTTACTTACTACTGTAAGTCATAATTCCTGATTAACATTAAATTGCATACTGCTTTAATTATAATCTCGATTCCTAAATGATTGAGTATTTAGATCATTTCTCAAAAAGGCAAAATAAAAATTACGTTGATTACTATGAATGAGTTTCTGCTTTAAATATTCAAGCTTAGATATTTACAGTTCCTGATTTGAGGTAGAAGTGCTGAAGGGTAATACACTAATTTTACTTTTCATTAACATTAACTAAAATATATTTGAAATTATAGTAAATTGCTATGACAAAGTGATTGAATAAAAGTTTATGAGAAAATATATTTTGACTTATTTACATATGAATGACGTTTTATTAAAAAATTTAAGTTTAGTCCATTAATTATTGTAAATAAAGTCAATTAAACATGTGCTTCATATTGATGAAAAGTCACAGCTTTCCCAGTGTCATTTTGCTTAATAAAATTTTGCTCAGAGAGTGTGTGTCTGTGTGTGTGTGTGTGTGTGTGTGTGTGTGTGTGTGTGTGTGTGTGTGTGTGTTTGTGTGTGTGTGTGCACTTTTCCCCAGAACACCCTCTGGCCTGTTTTCCTATTCCTAGACTTCTAAAACTGATAATACAATGAAATTGAAATGCAATAACATATTCATTGAAACCGAATTTGCATAAGGATATTTAGCTCTAACTGTTGTTAAGTCAAAGATATCTTTAAAACAATAGACTTCATAGTGAAAGAGATTTTTATAAAGAATCGTAAAACAGTTTTGGGTGTTTGGGTGGAAATAGATAAAGTGAGACGCTTTTTCTGACATTAGGAAGATTTTGATGGTGAGTCAGAGAATGGAGTCGGGCCTACATCTGAGTACTGTGGACAGACTGCAGTGCCATCACAGCTGCTCCGGAGATGTTTCAACATTAGACTTCTCAAAGACATCTTGAACCTTTGGCAGACATCAGAATGAAACTGAACCCTTCATCCTGGAAATGTCAAGGCAACCAAAACGGAGAGTCTTTTGGGGGATGGGGTGGGGCATCTGATGATTTTTAATTGTTTTCATTGTCTGTAATATGTTTACATTTATCATACATATATAATAATTACCTAACCATTTAAGTCCTTTCTAATCAGGATGCTTTTGCTAAGACAGCTGAGGATCTCGGGTTTTTAAATGTTCAAGTAAGAACCCCAAATCCCCAAGTGATATTGACAAGATTAGAAACCTAATGTCAAAGACAACATTGTTAATAAAAAGCTCAGTTGCTTCAGGTTTCTGGACAATTTTTAAAGTTTGGAATGAATGGTTTGATCAAAAATACAAATCAAAATTTTAGGCTGCAATTCAATTCTACCTACATTAATTTTTAATATATGTTTTCATAGCATGTTATGCACTATACAATTTAAAATATGGATTTATATTTGTATGGCATTAAAGAACACTTTAAGGAGTTTTACATTTGAACACACATTACTAAATATGAAAAATCAGATTATGTTTGTGAATGTTTTTAAAAGACTCAGTTGCATTCTCTAGATTTAATTAATATTACTCTACCAATTATCGTATTCATGAAGGTTTTTTGCTTTACTACCAAACAATAACCCTGCCCCAGAGGCTCCAGAGACTGAGTTCTTCACCTGTGTGTGCAGTGAAGCAACTGAACGGAGGTGTAAATACTACCTGCAGTTTCACTAAACTTGTGAACAAAAAAACAGTTCTACAGATAGTAGTTTTCTATCCCTCTCCTCTCTTTTTGAAACAAACAAGCTAAACAAATTAATTTCTTTGTGTAATTGGTGGAGGATTTTGAAATGTTTCAATTGCCTGACACATTTGATTCTATAATGAATTTCATTTCATTTCCATTAACAGAAAAATCAATAAATATTTGAATCTTACAAAATGTACTAATTCAGGAGAATTTGAAAAATGTCTGTTCTTTTATAATTCAAAATATTACGAAAGACGAAAACTTCAATCTCTATCTCTATATCATATATCTATATCTATATCTATATCTATATCTATATCTATATCTATATCTATATCTATATCTATATCTATATCTATATCTATATCTATATCTATATCTATATCTATATCTATATCTATATCTATATCTATATCTATATCTATATCTATTCTATCTATCTAGCTATCTATATATATTGCTAGGATGAACAAAAATACTATGAGGGTTTTTATAGAATTCTTAGTGAACTTCTGATCGTTCTTACTATCTCAAGTTATGTACTACCATATTATGTCTACCTTAAAAACACAGTTCGGTGCTAAGCTGGTATTATATAAAGGCATTGAAATATTCTTTTTGATTAATGTCACTGTCTAGTTATCAGTGATATGTGGGACCTGTGCAGATGCAGAGGAGTGCAGTAATAAAATGAACAGAAAACAGGATCACGGAAGACAGAATCTCTAAAGAGGTAACCCACCAAGCTCCGGATCTTTGAAAACGTAATTGTTACAATATATGAAATAGTCTTTTATCCATTACACCACTTTCTAATGTCATACGCTTTTGCATTACTTAAACAAAATTACTAGGAAGAAAAATTATTCGACATAAAGCTGTGATTAGCTGCAATCTTCTGTTGAATTTCTTCCCAGGGAAAGAAAGTCTTATGCCATGAGTAGCACAGTCCCTCTACCAAGACGCAGAAGTTCCCACAGCTTTCCAATTTCATCAGCAGTGAAGAAGCCCATTACGCTTCTGCAAGACAGCACTGCTGAAGGCTTCTGCCAGCCATCTAATGAAATGATAGCTATTTGAGCCAAGCATGCTAATATCAAATCTGATCAAACCAAAGAATTTTGAAAGCACAGAGTTTGGTTTTTTCCCCCCAAAGACAGCATCAAAATCTGACCAAGATGAAAGCAAAACTTCTGATGAATATACACCACATGATTAAAACCCTAAGTCCCCATGGTTTAAACCTTGAAGACATTTTAATTATCTATTTAACATCTTGCTATTCCTGGAATTCTGACTGAGAATGTTTCTGACATAGTATTTCATGGAATGTCCCTTTCTCATACTGAGCCGCTTTTATACTCCAGATGTAAACACAAAGGCTACCCTTTCATCTTGTTACACTCAGTCACATGAAAGGGAAGGTAAAAACTGGAGAGACCACTTTTTCAGTTATTTGCCTGTAGATGTAACTTCCAGTATAAAATTAATAATTTACTCTTATGTATAGACATTATTTAATCTAGCTAAAATTTTTTGTCGTCTAAAAATTATCTTCAACAGAACTTTTGTTTCTTTAATGTTACAAAATCTAAGCACTGGCTACACTGTGGTCTTCGTGCAGAAAAATTAAGTCGTTCAACATTTCCACTGATTTTTAAATCTGACCAAATTAAACAGCAAGCAATTTAAAAATTATTTCCAAAAACTTCAAAGTTGTATTGCTAAATTAGTTTTCTTTAAAAAAATACTTTTAGCTGAGTTTAATTCTTAGAAAACTGAATTCCATGGAAACCTTAGAAGAAAACTTGAAGTTGGCATACTAAGAGGATTAGTTTACTATTTTAAGATTTTTCAAATATAGTATTATTTTAAAAGAGAGTGATAAATTTGATCCCAATTGTCCTGATGTTGTCTGAACTCTCTTCATGTTTGTCATTTCGTAGGATTATTGCCAAGAAGCTCAGTTGTAGGAAGGAATTTTTATTATTCTGAGGTCATGTGAGCCTTTACTCTACATTTCCATGTCCATTATAAATTTGAAAGGATAATGTACTATAAATTTTATATTTGTGTGCTTAACATGGGGCAAACAAGACCCCTAAATATATAATAACTTTCTGCATCTGACTGCAAACTAGGCAAAACTCAGTGATATCCAATTTTAAAATGCATTTAATTCATAATAGGATTTGGGGAGAAAGGATGCTTTTGTTTGGGTTTATCACCCTTATGGTGCTGATGGTTCCTCATAGAAGCCAGATTTCATCTTGGAAGGGGGTGTGAGCTAACTCGGTTGAAAGCCTC
The DNA here is from genome assembly GCF_978045245.1 of Mus caroli. NCBI lineage: Eukaryota > Metazoa > Chordata > Mammalia > Rodentia > Muridae > Mus > Mus caroli. The sequence continues at coordinate 90,890,112 of NW_028227266.1, forward strand.
ATGGTGTGGCAAGCTCCCAGATAAGCACTTGAGAGCCATCCTGGCTGCTCAGAGCAGCCGCTCTGATTGCAATTTCACAAAGCCAGGTTCCTGCTGTCCTGGCTGCAAGGTTTGTTTTCTTCTGTTTGTAGCAGGAAGTGAGGTGATGCTTGGTTTTATAGTAATTTTTAAGGCTTAAAGCTTAATTTGGGCCAGAATTCCTTAGAACTGATTTTTTTTTTCTCCTCTTTTCCCAGAACCATTAAAATGAACATTGAAAAGTAACCCTTCGGTTTTTGCTTGTCGTTGTTTATATTCCACCCACTGACTGCTCCATTTAGCTCCTTTTCTATTTTAGAATGCCCTAAGAACCAAAGGAATAAAATATACAAGATCCTGAGATCTGAGCATCATGAAAGAACTTCGTGGTTGAGAGAGAAACTGTATAAACAGGCTGACATGTATCTGGGTTGGTTCTAGACTCTGCTTGATGGCTGAGAGCTTTAGAAGTAGGTCATACTTCCATTCTTCTTCTTTTTTTAAATTTTTAATATTTTTATTACATATTTTCCTCAGTTACATTTCCAATGCTATCCCAAAAGTCCCCCATAGCGCCCCCCACTTCCCTACCCACCCATTCCCATTCTTTTGGCCCTGGCATTCCCCTATATTGGGGCATATAAAGTTAGCAAGTCCAATGGGCCTCTCTTTCCATTGACGGCAGACTAGGCCATCTTTGGATACATATGCAGCTAGAGACAAGAGCTCCGGGGTTCTGGTTAGTACATCATGTTGTTCCAACAATAGGGTTGCAGATCCCTTTAGCTCCTTGGGTACTTTCTCTAGCTTCTCCATTGGGAGCCCTGTGATACATCCAATAGCTGACTGTGAACATCCACTCCTGTGTTTGCTAGGCCCCAGCATCGTCTCACAAGAGACAGCTATATTTGGGTCCTTTCAGCAAAGTCTTGCTAGTGTATGCAATGGTGTCAGCGTTTAGAAACTGCTTATGGGAAGGATCCCTGGATACGGCAGTCTCTAAATGGTCCATCCTTTCATCACAGCTACGAACTTTGTCTCTGTAACTCCTTCCCTGGGTGTTTTGTTCCCAATTCTAAGAAGGGGCAGAGTGCCCACACTTTGGTCTTCATTCTTCTTGAGTTTCATGCGTTTAGCAAATTGTATCTTATATCTTGGGTATCCTAAGTTTTGGGCTAATATCCACTTATCAGTGAATACATATTGTGTGAGTTCTTTTGTGATTGTGTTACTTCACTCAAGATGATGCCCTCCAGGTCCATCCATTTGGCTAGGAATTTCATAAATTCATTCTTTTTAATAGCTGAGTAGTACTCCATTGTGTAAATGTACCATAATTTCTGTATCCATTCCTCTGTTGAGGGACATCTGGGTTCTTTCCAGCTTCTGGCTATTATAAATAGGGCTGCTATGAACATAGTGGAGCATGTGTCCTTTTTACCGGTTGGGACATCTTCTGGATATATGCCCAGGAGAGGTATTGCTGGATCCTCCGGTAGTACTATGTCCAATTTTCTGAGGAACCGCCAGACTGCTTTCCAGAGTGGTTGTACAAGCTTGCAATCCCACCAACAATGGAGGAGTGTTCCTCTTTCTCCACATCCTCGCCAGCATCTGCTGTCACCTGAATTTTTGATCTTAGCCATTCTGACTGGTGTGAGGTGGAATCTCAGGGTTGTTTTGATTTGCATTTCCCTGATGATTAAGGATGTTGAACATTTTTTCAGGTGCTTCTCTGCCATTCGGTATTCCTCAGGTGAGAATTCTTTGTTCAGTTCTGAGCCCCATTTTTTAATGGGGTTATTTGACTTTCTGGAGTCCACCTTCTTGAGTTCTTTATATATATTGGATATTAGTCCCTTATCTGATTTAGGATAGGTGAAGATCCTTTCCCAATCTGTTGGTGGTTTTTTTGTCTTATTGATGGTGTCTTTAGCCTTGCAGAAGCTTTGCAGTTTCATGAGGTCCCACTTGTCAATTCTCGATCTTACAGCACAAGCCATTACTGTTCTATTCAAGAATTTTTCCCCTGTGCCCATATCTTCAAGGCTTTTCCCCACTTTCTCCTCTATAATTTTCAGTGTCTCTGGTTTTATGTGAAGTTCCTTGATCCACTTAGACTTGACCTTAGTACAAGGAGATAGGAATGGATCAATTCGCATTCTTCTACATGTTAACAACCAGTTGTGCCAGCACCATTTGTTGAAAATGCTGTCTCTCTTCCACTGGATGTTTTTAGCTCCCTTGTCGAAGATCAAGTGACTGTAGGTGTGTGGGTTCATTTCTGGGTCTTCAATTCTATTCCATTGGTCTATTTGTCTGTCACTATACCAGTACCATGCAGTTTTTATCACAATTGCTCTGTAGTAAAGCTTTAGGTCCGGCATGGTGATTCCACCAGAGGATCTTTTATCCTTGAGAACAGTTTTTGCTATCCTAGGTTTTTTGTTGTTCCAGATGAATTTGCAGATTGCACTTTCTAATTCGTTGAAGTATTGATTTGGAATTTTGATGGGGATTGCATTGAATCTGTAGATTGCTTTTGGCAAGATAGCCATTTTTACAATGTTGATCCTGCCAATCCATGAGCATGGGAGATCTTTCCATCTTCTGAGATCTTCTATAATTTCTTTCTTCAGAGACTTGAAGTTTTTATTATACAGATCTTTCACTTCCTTAGTTAGAGTCACGCCAAGATATTTTATATTATTTGTGACTATTGAGAAGGGTGTTGTTTCCCTAATTTCTTTCTCAGCCTGTTTATTCTTTGTGTAGAGAAAGGCCATTGATTTGTTTGAGTTAATTTTATATCCAGCTACTTCACCAAAGCTGTTTATCAGGCTTAGGAGTTCTCTGGTGGAATTTTTAGGGTCACTTATATATACTATCATATCATCTGCAAAAAGTGATATTTTGACTTCATCTTTTCCAATTTGTATCCCTTTGATCTCCTTTTGTTGTCGAATTGCTCTGGCTAGGACTTCAAGTACAATGTTGAATAGGTATGGAGAAAGTGGACAGCCTTGTCTAGTCCCTGATTTTAGAGGGATTGCTTCAAGCTTCTCACCGTTTACTTTGATGTTGGCTACTGGTTTGCTGTAGATTGCTTTTATCATGTTTAGGTATGGGCCTTGAATTCCAAGGGCAGGTCATGCACAACTTCTTCCTAATCAACTCTGAGCTTCTAATAGGATCTCCTCTGGGATGAACAAAATATTGAGAAGGTCATAAAATAGTCATAGAAGGTAAATAAGAAATTCAATTGCAAAATAACATTTAGAGAAATTGAATAAAGGTATGTACATGATATTAAAAGGGGCTAGAGAGATGGCTTGGAAGTGAAGAACAAATATAATTCTTCAGGAGGATTGGGTTGAGACCCAGCATCATGATCAGGCTGCTCAGAACCACCTGTAACTCCAGTTCTAAGGGATCCAACTTCTTCTGGTCTTTGTGGGCACCTGCACTCATTCATTGTATATTCTAGCCCATCCCCTACACCTCCACATACAAATGTGCATACAACTAAAAAATAATAAAAATAACATTTTAAAAAGCTATTTGAAAGAAAATTTAAGATTATTATTGCAGTTAATAATTAAAAAAGAACACTGACAGTATGTTTTGTGTGATGTTCCTTTTACAATATGGAGTACACAATTCAAGTCAGAGGTAATATTTTTAACACAGTTTGTATCAAAATATTCATCTCCAAATTCTAAATGTATACTACATAGTTAGCAAACTGTTCTTAGATAGAATGGCTAAAAAATAAGATTGCGTCATATTTAGAAAATTAACATGACTTATGATAACACATTGTTCTGACAATTTTTAGCTCTTAACATTAAAATCGATTATGTTTATTTCAGTAAATCATTAAAATATAAATTAATTCACATCAAATATAACTATTTTTAGAATAATAAAGTTATTATGGCAGTAACATACATCTTTAGTTATTAAATGCATTATTTAGGAAGCATAGTTTTAGACCAGAGAGATGACTCAGTGGATAAAGGTAACCATCACATGATCTCACAACCTGAGTTTGACTCCAAGTACCCACATTTAAATGGAATGTGACAATAAAATTAACAAAATTGTCCTTTAATCACCACACTGTAAAATGACATGCATGTCCACAAATACACAACACACACACATACACACACACACAAACAAACACACAAATATTAGAAAAAATATTTTCTGTTTAAGAAAAATATAAATAAAAGAAAGTATAGTTTATGTCCACTTGTCCTTACAAAACACTCAGGAGCAATTCTTTTTTTTTTTTTTCTGATCTTTCTTTATTAGATATTTTCTTTATTTACATTTCTTTTTTTAATTAGATATTTTCTTTACTTACATTTTCTCATTTTTCCTGTGAAAACCTCTCTACCTACCCTCCCTCCCCATATTCAGTAACCCACCCACTCCCTCTTCCCTCTTCCCCGTCCTGGCATTCCTGTACACTGGGGCATTGAGCCTTCACAGGGGCCTCTCCTCTCATTGATGTTCCACTAGGTCATCCTTTCCTACATATGCAGCTGGAGCCATGAGCTCTGGGGGTAGTGGTTGGTTCATATTGTTGTTTCTTCTATAGGGCTGCAAACCCCTTCAGCTCCTTGGTTTCATTTTCTAGCTCCTCCACTGGGAACCCTGTACTCAGTCCAATGGTTGGCTGTGTGCATCTACCTCTGTATTTGTCAGGCACCGGCAGAGCCTCTAAGGAGAAAGCTATATCAGGCTCCTATCAGCAAGCACTTGTTGGCATCCAAAATAGTGTCTGGGTTTGGTAACTGAATAGGGGATGGATCCCCAGTTAGGACAGTCTCTGGATGTCCTTTCATTCAGTTTCTGCTCCACACTCTGTCTCTGTATCTCCTCCCATGGCTATTTTGATTCCTCTTCTAAGAAGAAAGTATCCACATGTTAGTCTTCCTTCTTGAGCTTCAAGTGGTCTGTGATTTGTATCTTGGGTATCCTGAAATTCTGGGCTAATATACACCTATCAGTGAATGCATACCATGTGTGTTCTTTTGTGACTGGGTTACTTCAGTCAGAATGATATTTGCCTAAGAATTTCATGAATTGGTTGTTTTTAACAGCGGAGTGGTACTCTATTGTGTAAATGTAGCACATTTTCTGTATCCATTCCTCTGTTGAGGGACATCTGGGTTCTTTCCAGCTTCTGGCAATTATAAATAAGGCTGCTATAAACAAAGTGGAGCATGTGTCCTTATTACAAGTTGGAACATCTTCTGGGTATATGCCCAGGAGAGGTATTGCTGGACCTTCCAGTAGTCTATGTCCAATTTTCTGAGGAACTGCCAAACTGATTTCCAGAGTGGTTGTATCAGTTTACAATCCCACCAGCAATGGAGGACTTTTCCTCTTTCTCCACTTCCTCACCAGCATCTGTTGTCACCTGAGTTTTTTATCTTAGGCATTGTGACTGGTGTACAATCTCAAGGTCGTTCTGATGTGCATTTCCCTGATGATTAAGGATGTTGATAAGTGGTTATTAGCCCAGAAACTTAGAATACCCAATATATAAGACACAATTTGCAAAACACATGAAACTCAAGAAAAAACAAAGACCAAAGTGTGGACACTTTGCCCCTTCTTAGAATTGGGAACAAAACACCCATGGAAGGAGTTACAGAGACAAAGTTTGGAGCTGTGATGAAAGGATGGACCATCTAGAGACAGCCATATCCCAGGATCCATCCAATAATCAGCTTCCAAACGCTGACACCATTGTATACACTAGCAAGATTTTGCTGAAAGGACCCAGATATAGCTGTCTCTTGTGAGACTATGCTGGGGCCTAGCAAACACAGAAGTGGATGCTCACAGTCAGCTATTGGATGGATCACAGGGCCCCCAATGGAGGAGCTAGAGAAAGTACCCAAGGAGCTGGGGGGATCTGCAAACCTATAGGTGGAACAACAATATGAATTAAGCAGTACCCCCTGGAGCTAGTGTCTCTAGCTGCATATGTATCAGAAGAAGGCCTAGTTGGCCATCAGTGGAAAGAGAGGCCCATTGGTTGTGCAAACTTTATATGCCTCAGTACAGGGGAACGCCAGGACCAAGAAGTGGGAGTGGGTGGAGGAGCATGTGGGGAACTTTTGGGATCGCATTGGAAATGTAAATGAAATAAATACCTAATTTAAAAAGAAAAAGGATGTTGAACATTTCTTTAGGTGCTTCTCAGTCATTCAGTATTCTTCAGTTGAGAATTCTTTGTATAGCTTTGTAACTCATTTTTAATAGGATTGTTTGTTTCTCTGGAGTCTAACTTCTTGAGTTTTTGTATATATTGGATATTAGCCCCCTATTGGATGAAGGATTGGTAAAGATCTTTTCCCAATCTGTTGGTTGCCATTTGTCCTATTGACAGTGTCCTTTGCCTTACAGAAGTTTTGCAATTTTATGAGGTCCCATTTGTCAATTATTTTTTTTTTATTTTTAATATTTTTTATTACATATTTTCCTCAATTACATTTCCAATGCTATCCCAAAAGTCCCCCATAGCACCCCCCACTTCCCTACCCACCCATTCCCATTCTTTTGGCCCTGGCATTCCCCTATATTGGGGCATATAAAGTTTGCAAGTCCAATGGGCCTCTCTTTCCATTGATGGCCGACTAGGCCATCTTTGGATACATATGCAGCTAGAGACAAGAGCTCCGGGGTACTGGTTAGTTCATCATGTTGTTCCAACTATAGGGTTGCAGATCCCTTTAGCTCCTTGGGTACTTTCTCTAGCTTCTCCATTGGGAGCCCTATGATACATCCAATAGCTGACTGTGAGCATCCACTCCTGTGTTTGCTAGGCCCCTGCATAGTCTCACAAGAGACAGCTATATTTGGGTCCTTTCAGCAAAATCTTGCTAGTGTATGCAATGGTGTCCGCGTTTAGAAGCTGATTATGGGATGGATCCCTGGATACGGCAGTCTCTAGATGGTCCATCCTTTCATCACAGCTCCAAACTTTGTCTCTGTAATTCCTTCCATGGGTGTTTTGTTCCCAATTCTAAGAAGGGGCACAGTGTCCACATTTTGGTCTTCATTCTTCTTGAGTTTCATGCATTTAGCAAATTGTATCTTATATCCTGGGTATCCTAAGTTTTGGGCTAATATCCACTTATCAGTGAATACATATTGTTTGAGTTCCTTTGTGATTGTGTTACCTCACTCAAGATGATGCCCTCCAGGTCCATCCATTTGGCTAGGAATTTCATAAATTCATTCTTTTTAATAGCTGAGTAGTACTCCATTGTGTAAATGTACCATAATTTCTGTATCCATTCCTCTGTTGAGGGACATCTGGGTTCTATCCAGCTTCTGGCTATTATAAATAGGGCTGCTATGAACATAGTGGAGCATGTGTCCTTCTTACTGGTTGGGACATCTTCTGGATATATGCCCAGGAGAGCTATTGGTGTTCAGTTCAGGAAATTTTCCTCTGTGCCCATGTAATTTATGATTTTCCCCACTTTCTTTTATATTAGTTTCAGTGTATCTGGTTTGATGTGGAGGTCCTTGATCCACTTGGATTTGTGCTTTGTACAAGGAGACGAGAATGGATTGATTTGCATTCTTCTGCATGCTGACCACCAGTTGAACCAGCACACCATTTGTTGAAAATGCTGTCTTTTTTCCCCTGGATGGTTTTAGCTCCTTTGTAAAAGATCAAGTGACCATTGTTGTATGGGTTCATTTCTTGGTCTTTAATTCTATTCCATTGATCTACCTGCCTGTCACTGTACCAATACTATTCAGTTTTTATCAAGATTGCTCTGTACTACAACTTGAGGTCAGGGATAGTGATTCCCACAGAAGTTCTTTTGTTGTTGAGAGTAGTTTTCACTATCCTGTTTTTGTTGTTGTTAAAGATGAATTTGGAAATTGCTCTTTCTAACTCTATTAAGAATTGAGTTGTAATTTTAATCAGATTGCATTGAATCTGTAGAGCACTTTTGGCAAGATGGCCACTTTTATTATATTAATCCTACCAATTCATAAGCATGGGAGATCTTTCCATCTTCTGAGATTTTTGATTTCTTTCATCAGAGACTTCAAGTTCTTGGCATACAGATTTTTCACTTGTTTAGTTAGAGTCACACGGAGATATTTTATGTTGTTTGTGACTATTGTGAAAGGTGCTGTTTCCCTAATTTCTTTCTCAGCCTGTTTCTTCTTTGAGTAGGGAAAGACCACTGCTATATTTGAGTTCATTTTATATCCACCTACTTTGCTGAAATTGTTTATCATATTTAGGAGTTCTCTGGTGGGACTTTTGGGGTCACTTAAGTATATGATCATATCATCTCCAAATAGCGATATTTTGACTTCTCTTTCCAATTTGTATCCCTTTGACCTCCTTTTGTTGTTTAATTGCTGTGGCTAGTACTTTGAGTACTATATTGTACAGGTAGGGGAGAGTGGACAGCCTTATCTAGTTCCTGATTTTAGTGGGATTGCTTCAAGTTTCTCTCCATTTAGTTTGATGTTGGCTACTTGTTTGCTATCTATGCTTTTACTATGGTTAGGTATGGGTCTTGGACTCTTGATCTTTCCAAGACTTTTGTCATATTGGGGTGTTGGGTTTTGTCAAATGCTTTCTCAGCATCTAATGAAATGAACATGTGATTTTTTTTTGAGTTTGCTTATATAGTGGATTACCCTCATTGATTCCATATATTAAACCATCCCTGCATCCCTGGGATGAAGCCTACTTGTTCACAATGGATGATCATTTTGATGTGTTCTTGGATTCAGTTTGCAAGCATTTTATTGAGTATTTTTTGCATCCATATTCATAAGAGAAATTGGTCTGAAGTTCTCTTTTTTTGTTGGGACTTTTTGTGACTTAGGTATCAGTGTAATGTGGCTTCTTAGAACGAATTCGATAGTGTTCCTTCTGCTTCTATTTTGTGAAATAGTTTGAAGAGTATTGGCATTAGTTCTTCTTTGAAGTTCTGAGAGAACTTTGCACTATGCCCATCTGATACTGGGCTTTTTTTTTTTTTTTTTTTTTGGTTGGGCAACTATTAGTGACTGCTTCTATTTCTTTATGGTTTATGAGACTGTTTAGGTCATTTATGTGATCCTGATTTAACTTTGGGATCTAGTATCTGTCTAGAAAATTGTCCATTTCATTCATATTTTCCAGTTTTGTTGAGCATAGACTTTTGTAGTAGGACCTGATGATTTTCAGGATTTCCTCAGTTTCCTTAGTTATGTCTCCCTTTTCATTTCTGATTTTGTTGATTTGGCTACTGTCTCTGTGCTCTCTAGTTAGTTTGGCTAAGGGTTTATCTGTCTTGTTGATTTTCTCAAATTATTAGATCCTGGTTTGGTTGATTTTTTTATAGTTCTTTTTGTTTCCACTTGGTTGATTTCAACAGAATTTGATTACTTCCTGCCATCTCCTCCTATTGGGTGCATTTGCTTTTTTTTGTTCAAGAGCTTTCAGGTGTGCTGTTAAGCTGGTAGTATATGCTCTCTCTAGCTTCTTTTTAGAGGTACTTAGAGCTATGAGTTTTCCTCTTAGCACTGCTTTCATTGTGTCCCTTAAGTTTGGGTATATTGTGGCTTCATTTTCATTAAACTCTAAGAAGTCTGTAATTTATTTCTTTATTTCTTATTTGACCAAGTTATCATTGAGTGGAGTGTTATTCACCTTACATGTGTATGTGGGATTTCTATTATTTTTGTTGTTATTAAAGACCAACCTTAGTCAGTGATGATCTGATAGGATGCATAGGATTATTTCAATCTTCTTACATCTGCTTGGGCCTGTTTTGTGACTGATTATATGGGCAGTTTTGGAGAAGGTACCATGAGATGCTGAACAGAAGGTATATTCTTTTGTTTTAGGATAAAATGTTCTAAGGTTATCTGTTAAATCCATTTGCTTCATAGCTTTTGTTAGTTTCACTGTGTCTCTGCTTAGTTTCTGTTTCCAGGACCTGTCCATTGATGAGAATAGGGTGTTGAAGTCTCCCACTATTATTGTGTGCAGTGCAATGTGTGTTTTGAGCTTTGCTAAAGTTTTTTAATGAGTGTGGATGCCCTTGCATTTGGAGCATAGATGTTCAGAATTGAGAGTTCATCATGGTAGATTTTACCCTTGATGAGTATGATGTGTCCCTTCTTATCTTTTTTGATAACTTTGGGTTGAAAATCAATTTTATTCAATATTAGAATGGCTACTCCAACTTGTTTCTTCAGACCATTTCTTTGGAAAACTGTTTTCCACCCTTTTACTCTGAGTTGGTGTCTGTCTTTTTCACTGAGGTGGGTTGCCTATGTGCAGCAAAATGTTGGGTCCTGTTTACATAACAAGTCTGTTAGACTATGTCTTTTTATTGGGGAATTGAGTCCATTGATATTAAGAGATATTAAGGAAAAGTGATTGCTGCTTCCTGTTATTTTTGTTATTGGAGGTAGAATTATGTTTATATGGCTATCTTATTTTTGGTTTGTTAAAAGAAGATTATTTTCTTGCTATTTTTAGGGTGTGGTTTTCCTCCTTGCGTTGGAGTTTTCCATTTATTATTCTTCGAAGGGATAGATTTGTGGAAAGATATTGTGTAAAAAACTGTTTTTTGTTCTGGAATGCCTTGTTTTTTCCATCTATGGTAATTGAGAGTTTTGCTGGATAAAGTAGCCTGATCTGGCATTTGTGTTCTCTTAGGGTCTATATGACATCTGCCCAGGACCTTTTGGCATTCATAGTCTCTGGCAAAAAGTCTGGTGTAATTCTGATAGGCCTGCCTTTATATATTACTTGACCTTTTTCCCTTAATGCTTTTAATATTCGTTCCTTGTTTTATGCATTTGGTGTTTCCATTATTATGTGACAGAAGGAATTCTTTTCTGTTCCACTCTATTTGAAGTTCTGTAGGTTTCTTGTACGTTCATGGACACCTCTTTCTTTAGGTTAGGGCAGTTTTCTTCTATAATTTTGTTGAAAATATCTACTGGTCCTTTAAGTTGGGAATATTAACTCCCTTTATACCTAATATCCTTAGGTTTGGTCTTCTCATTGTGTCCTGGATTTCCTGGATGTTTTGGGTTAGGAGCTTTATGCATTTTACATTATTTTTGACTGTTGTGTCAGTGTTTTCTATGGTATCTTATACATCTGAGATTATATCTTTCATCTCTTGTATTCTGTGGGTAATGCTCACATCTATGACTACTGATCTCTCTCCTAGATTTTTTTTTATATCTCTAGAGTTGTCTCCATTTGTGATTTCTTTATTGTTTCTACTTCCATTTTTAGATCCTTGATGGTTTTGTTCAATTCCTTCTTCTGTTTGATTGTGTTTTCCTATAATTATTTAAGGGATTTCTGTGTTTCCTCTTTAAGGGCTTCTTCCTGTTTACCTGTGTTCTCCTGTATTTCTTTAAGGGAATTATTTATGTCCTTCTTAAAGTCCTCTATCAGCATCATGAGATGTGATTTTACATCCAAATCTTGCTTTTCTGGTATGTTGGAGTATTCAGGACTTGCTGTTCTGGGAGAACTGGGTTCTGATGATGCCATGTAGCCTTGGTTTCTGTTTGTAAGTTTCTTGTGCTTGCCTTTCACCATCTGGTTATCTCTTATGTTAGTTATTCTTGCTGTCTCTGGCTTGACTTTGTTCCTCCTGTGGGCCTATAAGCCTGTGTAAGCACTCCTGGGAGACCAGTCTCCCCTGGCAGGACTTGTGCACAGAGGCCTGAGGAACAGCCCCATCTCCTGGGTTTAGATGGAGGTCAGAAGGCAGGAGAAATTCTTGTATTATATCAAAATATGAAATTCCATAGGACCACCTTTACATTACATACTACACTCATGTGATGATGTAGTTTAAAAACTATAAATAAATCACTGCCCAATGTCTGGTAATTGTTCATGATCACCTGGGCTCCATGACACTTGAGTTGCCCCACGGCTCCAGTTCCACCATTTGAAACATCCCTTACTTGTCTTGTAGTCTCATAAAAGCTCTACTCACACCTGCCACTGTCCTAGGTAATCATCCCACAGTTCTGACATTTCCAGTATGCTAGGATTTCACCTTCCCCAGTGGCCTTTACTGGCCTCTCATAGTATTTTCTAGGGACACATATGTAGGTCAGTTATGTGGAAGTTAGGAAGACTAGGTCGGTACCACTTGTCTAGCTAATATGTTACAGTGCTCTAAGTAGCCAGCCATATCAAGAACAATTTCCCAAACAAGAAGGATGTGCTTATTGTGAGTGTTCAATATATATATATATATATATATATATATATATATATATATATATATATACACGCATGTATATATGTATATATATATATATACACATATACACACACATATACAAACACATATACACACACATACACACACACACACACACACACACATATATATATATATATATATATATATATATATATATATATATAGTACCTTGTAATCTTTTGTGGACCTTGATAAATAATGATTGATAGCTAAATATTCAAATTTCATAGCATTTTTTCTTGGTCCTTGCCAGAGTGCTCATAAAGACAATATTGGCCTGGGGCAGAATTCATCGCTATTTTATACAGCAGGGGTAGGTAAGTGTAGAACATTAACTACTGCATATCTCACATTTCTCCAAGTAAGTATTCACAAGAATAATTAAGAATACTTGCAGCATAAAATTTTATAATAAACAATGTAGATGCAGATCTCTATATTTTATACACTATGAAAATGACTGTGCAATAACAATAGTGATGGAGAAATGTTTAATTGAACATGTACTAGAGCCCATTTGTTAAAGGTAAACTCAGAAACTAAAACACCCAAACAAGAAACTAAATTTTTTTGCAGGAATTTTTTCATTAGCACACAAGTTCAATGGAATTTGCAGTTCAAGTTACAAAAAAATAAAATAAAGTAGACATTTAATGTAATAGGTATATAACAAATATCAGTGAGAGAATATCAATGAACTTGGCATGTGATTATCAAAACTAAGAAAGATTGCCATCTGTCTCCTGAGAACAACATTGCAGAAAGAAGATCAGGACATATGTTAAGAAATTCACACACGCCTTTAATCCCAGCACTCGGGAGGCAGAGTTAGGTGGATTTCTGAGTTCCAGGCCAGCCTGGTCTACGAAGTGAGTTCCAGGACAGCCAGGGCTATACAGAGAAACCCTGTCTCAAAAACAACAACAACAACAAAAACAAAAATTCACTCACACACACACACACACACACACACACACACACAGTTCTAAAAGTGGTTTAAATTGGAGAATTAAATTAGCAGAATTATGTTTGATGTTGCTGTCATGGTGTTCATATGGTCTTTCTCTGGTTACTCAGGTACAAAGCATGTCTTCTACTGCCCAGATAGGAAACACAACGTGAATTAGTTTCTTAAGTGGAACAGAGTGGGCTGTTGGTTTGCTTGATTCACAGGCAGTGCGCTGGGCACATGATTTCACTTAATTCTAATAATAAGCGGATGATGATTATAGGGTGCTATTTACTCACCAAATTTACAATTACACTGGAGGTGAAGTTTAATTTGAATTAGTAGTACATTAGGCTTAGTAAATAATTTCCTGAGCCCTCCAGAGGATGATCTAAAATGCCAGCACCCACTTGTACCATATGGATGGTCAATATTACTTTCTCTTAGAGACTCGTGATGAGATTACAGAGAAATTAGAAACTAATTAAGCATATAGAACCAAAGTTTTCATTCCCAAGTCTATTATATGCAGTGTATCACTCCTCCAGGAGCTCCTTCAACTTCACTTTAACAAGCTGGAAAGACATTAAAAAGATGAATGTATCAACAGTCCTAATACATATTTGCATATGATTAACAATGCAGAATAAAGCACTCTCAAAACTACACTTGGGTACGGATTGTACTTTTGCTACTGAGATATACCTACTGTGACTATTAATTGGTGAACAATATGAATTCAGACATTGCCTTATATTCAATATTGAAAAATTGAGCCAAGAAACAGTTTGAATTAAAACAGAAAGCAGTTTAAATTAAGCTGAGTTTACATTTTAAGAGATGTAGCTTATTGTTTTTTTCAGATATATGTGTGAAACAGCTAAGAGTATTTTCAAATGATGAGCTCTAGCTACCATCCCTATGTGAATTTGATCCCTTCATTGGCACCAGCTCAGAGTTAATTGAAAATACTGTTAGCTGATATAAGCAAGTATTTGAAAAAAAATTACATTGCATCTCTTTTTTTTAAAAACGTAAACTTGACTTAATTCACATTCTTGTATTGTAAGCTAAATGAGGTCTGAAAGGGCCAGACTTTCATTGTTTGGAAAACAACAATTAACTTTCCCCTTGCTAAGATTTCATTATCAAATTTGTTCTTTCCATAAGGGAAGAGTTATGCACACAGTCCAGTGGTCTGAGACTGGATAGCACAGTCAGAAAGGTGAGAACACAAAGGAGCGTGCTATACCACAGAACTCCTGGAATTTTCATTGATTTTAAGAGTTTGTTTTTTTATTACTATTACTTTGTAGAGACTTTTATACAATGAATTTTTACTATATCCACCCCTTCATCCAAGTCCTTCCAAATTTGTCCTTTTACCTACCAAACCAACATCATGTCCTTTTTAAAAATCTTTTGATTTTTATCCATGTAGTCCAATTTGTGCTGCCCATATATGCTTGGATATACAGCCTTCTGCTGGAGCATGGGCTACATACCATGGGCCAAAAACTTAAAGAAAACCCACCCTCACTGTTCTTTAGTTAGGGGCAGGATTTCCTGTTTCATACTGGAATCTTGCTGGCTTGAGTTTGCACAGGTCTTCTCCACACTATCACAAATTCTGTGAATCCATATGTGTACATGTTCTCTTTTGTCAAGAAGATACTGGGTCCTTCTACTCATGGACTGCATATGGCTCTGAGAATCACTCTCCAGGACAGTCCCTGAGCCTTGGGATGGGATGGTAAGATATAGATGTCCTTTATACCAGGGACTCTTATTCTCTGCACTTGGCCAGTTTAGGGTCTCTCTGTTAGTCATCATCTGCTTCTAAAAGAAGTTTCTCTGATGAGAGTTGACATGTACAAGACCTATGGGTATAACAACTCATTAGAGTTTGGTTAATACTGTATTTGTTAGGATCTGTCTAGCTAGAGATGTTTGGTACCAATAACAATAGAAGATACGAGTTGTACATGGTAGAGCTTGCCTTAGATCCAACCAGAAAATGATTAGGTATGCCCATGATTTCTGTTACAATTGCACCAGTGAGTATATTGACAGTCAAGCCATTGTTGTACCTGTCAGTATTTAGAGCCAGGCAGAACTGATGATCATTTGTCTCATCTGCTGGCATGTATCACACCTCTGACACCATGAAAGTCCATAGAAATGAAGCTTCCAATGAGAGTCGCCTTCATTTCACTGCTTTCTGACTTGTGTGTGTTGTGAAGGCAGCAATAGGATCTCTCTGTCAATTTTTAGGCATAACCAAAAGCGCTGGGAATAACTATTAATATTTTAAGGTCTATGGGATCTCACTCGCTAACAAACTCCAAAAGTTGTAGCACACATGGAGATTTTTGTTATTCTGTGGACTCTAGTATGTGTGTCCCAGTATTGAGTAACACCAACGAAACTCTTTTCATAAAAGTATGTGTGTGTATATTTTAGAGGTTTCTAGAGTAGTAAGTTTCCATATGACTCTTTGGAAAGACCTCTAGTGTTAATTGTTCCTTCTTAATTGATCCCTTCTCTACCTTCTGTTCCCATGCCTCACCCCAATTTAACATTTCATTTTCAATTATTTCCCCTTAATACTTTATGCTACTATGTTCTTTCTTCTCTTAAAAGCCCACAGCACTGAAAACTTACTTAAATCTGTCTTCTCTATGGGCATTGCAAACAGAACACACATATTTGAAGTTCAAAACTAATATGAAATGAAAGAAAGCATGAGTTAAATGTCTTTATCAGTCTGGGTTAACTTATTCAGAGGGATTCTTTCCAATTCATTCCATCCACCAGGGAAGGGCATGATTTTGCTTTTGTTTACTGCTAACTAATATTTCATTGCCTACCCATACAACCCTTTCAACCATGTTTCAGACATGTCGATTTATTAGTTATTGCAAAAAGAATTGCAATGAACATGATTTGGTGCAAGGAGGCCAGCATTACATGTTGGGGAAAGGACAGCATCTTTGACAAGTGGCGAATAGACAGCTGTATAGAAAAGAACAAACATGATCCTCATCTTTCACTTTGCACAAAACTCAAGTCCAAGTAGACAGAAGACTTCAAAATATGACCTGATACCCTGAATCTGATCCAAGAAAAATTGGGAAATACACTTGAACTCATTGATAAAGAAAAGCTTTCTGATCAAGACACCAGTAGGAAATGGAGGAAGACCAATAATTGGAATCTCATAAAACTAAATGATTTTTAAGTGTTTTACTTACACTACTGTAAGTCTGTAGAACTTGATGTCTGAGATGGTGATGCCTATGGCAGACTCTTTATTGTTTTGGATTGTTTTAGGTATCCTTGATCACATGTGTTTCTATATGTAATTCACAATTATTTTGTCAAATTCTGTGAAGAATTGAGTTGGATTATGACAGGGACTTCATTGAACCTTGCTTTGGATAGGCTGATCATTTCACACCATTAAACTTACTAATCCATGAGCATGGGAGGTCTTTTCATAATCTGGTATCAGATGTAATTTCTTTATTAAAATATTTTACTATTTTACTATGTCAATGTGATTATTTATAATTTCTACTTCCACTATTGATCATTTGTACTTTTTCTGATATGTGTTTATTTAAATAAATGGAAAGTTTATCCATTGGCTCCTTGTAGTGTTGTCTAAAATTTTTTGAGTTCGGCATATAGTCTGCCTATCTACAAAGGTATACAATGGTCTAATCAGTTTTTGTCTTATTAATCCATGTTCCCAATCTTATCATTATTCCTGTTTGTGTCCCCTTACCCAAACCCCGTTCCTACTAGCTTTTTTAGATTCTTCATGATAAAAGATACTTGTCTTTCTGAATCTGAATTTATACACACAAACATTCCATTCACATATTTTCCTCAAAATGGCATATTTTTGTTATTCTTTGTGTGTAAATAATACTCCAGGGTGAATACTTAATATTTTTAACCATTCATCCCTTTATGGCCACTTGAGATAATTTCAATAATAAGTTACCTATGATGAATAATGTTGTAATAAACATAGGTATGCAGATTTTCATTTTTGCTGACATCTATTATTTCAGACATGTACCCAGGGGTATTAAGCAAGATCATATCCTGGTTCTCACTCTTTCAAATTAAATTTCAGATGGATTATAACAGTGCCTGTACTAATTACATTCATGCCAACAGTGTATAAAATCCCCCCTCCTGGGGAGACTCACAGATTTGTTCTGTTTTGTTTTTTGTTGTTTTGGTTTAGTTTTTTTCTTTTTTCTTTTTTCTTTTTTCTTTTTCTTTTCCTTTTTCTCTTTCTTTTTCTTTTTCTTTTCCTTTTTCATGCAGCCATTCTGATTGGGAAGAGAAGAAAACTCAAGGCAGTTTTTAACCTGCATCTTCCTTGTGATAGAAGGTGTTAAACCACTTTCATATACTTACTCACTATCTGTACTTCTGGTAAGTATTTGCTCAGTTAATTTTTACAGTTTTGAGTTGTTACGAGTTCTGCACGAAGTCTACATATGAACTTCTTGTCAGAAGAACAACTGTCAAAGAGATTCTCCCATTCTGAATAATGATGAAGCCTGTATCTTTACTCAATTTCCTGGACAGAAGCTTTTTAATTTGACCTCATTTATTAACTTATAGCTACTTCTTCTGTAATGCTCCATAAACCTTATGTACAGTAGAGTTTTAGTAGATGTAGACATTGAAACTAGACTCTACAACTCTGTACTTTGATGGATTATGATTTTTTTGTAGTCATCTCTATGGCAAAGAGAACTTTATCTGATGAAGGGTAACAATTACACTTACCTGTGGATATAAGGATATATGTTTATGAATTGTTATTACTGAACATGTGTCTAGTAACTTAGTGGTTGTAGAGTCTCCTCAACAAGCCATGATTTCACTATTACTAAGTAGTTACATTGGTTCCTAGTAGCAGGCATGGCATCTCCTTTGTTGAGCGGGTCTTAAATCCAGTTAAAGAGCTATTGGTTACATCCAAGGCATGTGTACCACTACTCTACCCATATGGTTATCATTCTTGCTGGCCATTGATGTGGCTCATAGGATAAAATAACAATATGAATGTCTGAAAAGGCCACTAGAAAGCATACTATTAACCATTTATCAAAGTAATCATTAAACTACATAAACAATTTGAATGAGCTTTTCTCATATGAAGAGAAAAATTCTCCCCACAAAAGCAAAAAATCATTTTTAAAAACAAGCAACCAAACAAAAAAAAATCAGCACCAAACCAATCAATCAAATAAACAAAGACATTAGAAGCCCTCATTAGAATTGTTGTCCGGGGCTAAGAGACTTCCCAAATAGCCAGTACCTGGAAACAACCCAGCTTCCCTCAACTGAAGAATGACTACAGAAAATGTGGTTTATTTACACAATGGAATACCATTCATCTATTAAAAGTAAAGACATCATGAATTTTAAGGGCAAATGGATAGAACTAGAATATATCATCCTTAAGGAGGTAACCGAGACCCAGAAGGACATGCATGGTATGTATTCATTGATAAGTAGATATTAGCCAAAAAGTACAGAATACCCATGATACAACCCACAGACCATAAGAAGTTTAGCAAGAAGGAAGGCCCAAGTGAAGATGTTTCAATTCCACTTAGAACAAGGAACAATATAATCATGGAAGGCAGAGGGAGGGACTTGGGTGGGAGAGGGGAAGGAGATGGAAAGGGAAGCAGGATCAGGTATGGAGAGAGACAGGACAGAAGTCCAGAGTAGTCAGGATAATAAATAGAAATATGCAGCTGCCAGGGGAAGGGGGCTCTAAAAAGTCCCAGAGAACTGGGATGTGAGAGCTTCCCAGGACTCAACAGTGGGGTGATGGAACCTGAAGAGATCACCTACAGTAGATAGACAGGGCTCCCATTGAAGGGATGGGGGTCACTAACCTATCTTCAAAAATTTTGACCCAGAATTGTTCCTGACTAAAAGAAATACAGGGACAAACCTAACTTGGAATTTATCTCATGGGTAGATACCAAATCCTGACATTATTATTGATGCCATGTTGTGCTTGCAGATAGGAGCCTAGTATGGCTGTCTTCTGAGAAACTCTACCAGCAGCTGACTGAGACAGATGAAGATATGTTAGAGCCAACCATCGGACTAAGATCAGGGACCTCTAAGAAAGAGTTAGGGGAAGGATTGAAGGAGCTGAAGAGGATGGCAACCCTTTGAAGACCAACAGTATCAGCAAGCCTGGAACCCTGATAGCTCCCAGAGTCTAAACCAACAAACAAAGAGCATCATCCATAGTCTGGCCCTTGGCCCATGGTACATATGTAGCAGAAGACTGCCTTGTCTTGCCTCAGTGGGAGAGGATTCGCATAATACTTTAGAGACGTGATGCTCCGCGGAAGGGAGATGTGGTGAGGGTGGGTGCTTTTGCCCCTGGTTACTTTGGAGATGGAAGGTAAGTCCCTATTACTGAAGACACTGTGTGCTTCAGAAACAGAGACCCTGAGGTCTGAACTGACCTGATTTCCCCCCTCCCTTAGGACAAGCTTTCATGGTACCAGAGGCACCTGCAAGTCTCCAAAGGAGGAAGCAGCAGCTGCCAGCACAGCCTATCCAGCTATGAATTACATTTTATACAAGGTGAAAAAGACAGATCTGTTTCCTATGTGACCATCTAGATAAGTGTCCCGAGCTATCGTTCTCACCGGCAAGAATACACTCGGACAACCGGATTCTTCTGCGGTAAGCTTTATTGCTTCTTAAGAAGGGAAGACCCAGACCCCGGAAAATGGTGCTGCTTATATAGCCCTCAGCGTGGCGTTTCAGCACCTGATGTGGCGTGTCAGCTCTGGATTTGTTCCTTGCCCATCACCTCATTACTACGTGTGACTAGGCGTGAGTTCACTCTCGCACTTGCGCACAAGGCTTGTTTACTAGTTAGGCACAGCGGAAGCCAACGCCATCTTATAATGGCGATTGCTCGCGGCATGCGCACGGCTCTCCACAGATAAGGCTATATAATTTGCCATTTTTAGTTTTTTTTCTGTTGGCAATTTGTTTGTAGCCAGGTGACCATAGCAGTGTGAGCTTACCTCTGGGTCTTCTGTTCTACTTATCCACATGCTGCCTTTTTCACTACGGTTCTGTGGTATTTATCTTTCTTCTATCTACCGTTCTTCACTGTGGTCAAATACCTGACTGAAAATAGGAAATTTGTCTCCCATTTCAGAGAATATTATGGTGCAGAGTACTTGAGGGCTGGGGTAGACTCAGTCACTGGTAGTGGGAGCGTCCTTTCCATCATAGGAAAGATAACAATTTTAGGTCTTGGATGGAGGCAGGCGAGGATTGGACCATTCAAGGCCCATGCTAGGTGACATATTTATGACTCAAGTTCCTTATCCAAAACGGTTCCACAATATCCCAAAGCACTGTCATCTTCTGAGGAATGCTTCAAACTAACAGTTCTGTATTCTGCGATTTGAATTCAATTGTGATACCTGTAAACATTGCACTTTTAGCTTTTTGTTTGTTTGCTTTTATTCAAGAGTGATTTGCTAAACATTGAAGAAGGCTCTAGAAGACTGAAAGATCATGTTCATTTATGGAAATAATGAGCAGTTCATAATGATCATATTTTCAATTATACTCTCAAATTCAATGTAATTACTAAAATTCCAATGACAATCTCCACAGAGTTTTGTGTTGTTTTGTTTTGGGAGGAGGGGTGTGTATGTCAATAAAGAACTTCACTCAATGGGACTCTGCTTGTCCATTCTTTCCTCTTTCCTTCCTTAATTAAACTTCCTTAGAACACATGCAAAGACATACCCAGAAATGTATCTCCAAGGTCATTCGAAGGCTCATCAAGTTGACAATCAAGGTTAACCATCACATTTCCCAATGACAGATATGTGCTTCCTTGAAGAGCTTAGTTCTGCCTAACTATAGCAACAATGCAGAAGCTATAGCACAGAGGCAAAGTGTTAGAGCAATATTGACAAGTAGATCTGTCTTCCCTGTCACTTCTATTACAGGCAGGACCTCAAGTGTTTCCTGGCCTATCAGGACAGGGTTTACTGGGAAATCTGTAGCTTTGAGAAACTTACCCTCAGGAAACAGATGAGCAAGCTGATGTGAGGGGAAATGCAGGGCCTAATTTATATGCTAATTTGGCATTTCCAAATTAGTAAAGTTAAAGTATTCAATTCATCTTTTAAATTGTGTGGTTATAAAAAAAAAAGTTGAAAAGAAAGGGGGAAATAAAACACATAATTCTGCTTTGCTGGCAGTTGCCAGGAGGAGCATCATCCAAGAATCTAGTGTCTTAGTGAATACAACGTGCTTCTGAATTCCTTGAGTAAGCAGAGTTAAGCGATTTTCTATACCAAATGCTTCCTCTATGTAAATAATTTTTTGTTTAGTTGGAGAGAGTACCAGTTGGAATACTATTGCAACAATGTTGAATAATCACCCTGCAGAAATTCTGTGGCACTTTATAAGTCTGGAATTACACTGTTGCCTTTATATTTTAACTTTGTAGCTGTTGATGAGTTCATCTAAATTAAACTAAACTGGGCTCTGTTTTATTTTAATCTACTCAACAGTGTCCTGTTTAAAACAGCAGCTAAGTATTTTCGCAGGCAGAAAGAATGACAACTCAAACTGCCAGAAAATTACAGCCTTCCTTTTCTTCCATGTGCTAATAAACCACTGACATGGCAAAGGAACGGACAAGGAAGTGGAATCCTGTTCAGGAAGCTGTAAACATATTTTAAAACAGAGTTACTACTGTAATTTTATATCGTGACCCCATGGACTCTTGGTGCGAACAGTGAAATGATGAATGACTTGCATAAAGTACTCCTCTTTCCAAAATCGGTATCCACAGAGCTTTCCCCTTGCTGCTGAGGGATTTAGGTACCAGCTCAGTTCCACTGACTGTTCTCTTCCAATTCTTTAAGCCCTTTCCAAGTTATTTCGTCATCAAAGGGACTCATGTCTTGAAAAAAATCACAATTTAATAGACTTCAGTTTTGTAAATACACACAAAATTCTATGGTTTATTTTGTTACTTTACTGATGCCTGTAACAGTAATAACATATGGAAAATAAAGTATTAAAAAAACAAACTAAAGACTTTGTAGCACAATTTAGGGTGTGTGTGTGTGTGTGTGTGCGTGTGTGAACCCAGGTCTTTAAACATATTAAACACTTACTACATTGCTGTAACACACCCTCAATCCATATTATCTCTTTTAAATAACTGAGAAAGAGAGATACAGATGTAAATGCATTTGTGTATGTGTGTGGAATTTTGAGATGACGAGTTTCTTAACTAATTTGTTGTTTTAATATTATAGTTTAAATAAGCATAAATATTGTGAAATTAATTAATATAAGCAATAGAAAAATTCCTGGTAAAAATGTAAGATGTTTGAATTGTTAAAATTTTATTTTTATTGCAACAATTTATCAGATATTTATAAGTGACTTTATGTCTCAAACATTAAAAACAAGCATTGAATCATTAATATATGATACCAAATGATTTCCATAAAGAAATTTTGACATTAATATTTCATGTAATGTAAGATAATGGTAAGCCTTATGATATCTACTTTGTAAATTTTAGGGCACTTGGTAATAATGAACTAAAATATTAAATAAGTATATTTACTTAGTAGTATTGTTCTTAGAGTATCATTTTATAAGCAAGCTTAGTGGTTTTTTATTATAATACAATGTAAATAGTCAAGAGAGTATCCCAATATTTAACTAATTGTGTTTAGATGATATCCATAGTTCGTTATCGCTAAAGCCAAGAATTAATCAACATATCATAGAAAACTAAATATTTCAAATATGAAGAGTTCACCAATTCAAGATACAGTAGGATGCCATGGAAATTATAAATAAAATCATCACCCAGAAGGACTGCAAAATCTACAGCTAATGAGATTTATAATATAACTATGGTACAAGGACACTGAGCAACTCTATGTGACTTCTAGTGATCAACTCTTGTCTGCGGTTAGACTTGAATAAGGAAAAGTGTTCCGCTTCCACCTGAATGGAAGGGAGCATGAAAATTTTTTGGAGAATTTCGGTTCTGTAAACAGGACATGTGTATAGAATTCTGAATTGTTCTATAGTGCTCAATCAGCTTCCAAAAGTCTAGGGATTTAACTTCAACAGCATAACTTCTCTACATTTTAGTATTTCAACTAACGATATCCTCCAAAGGGTTATTCTTAAAGACTGAGGTTTTATTCTTTAGCATTACAGAGAAATGAAGAGGTACTCGAAGTTAAATTCATTAATAGGCAATGAGATATTATAAACATATTTCAAAATATGTAACAGTTTGCATTCATAAAATTGTCTCAGGAGTCCATCCTTGTTTATCCTTCTATGGTAGATTTACATTAGAAGGCCCAGGAAGGAGATGAATCGATGAAGTCCAAGCACACTGAAATGCTTAAAAAAAAAAAAAAAAAGACTTTCATTTTCTTTCAAGAACATGCTCTTTGATACTTTTCATTCTATGTAATAAATATCTGAAAGCGGAGAACATTTTTTAAATTCCTGAATGCACGACTAGTGTCATTTTTGGTATGTGAGCCATTTTCATTTGCCATGAATTATTCATGGACCTACCTTAATTTTAATTATCAGCTCAACATAGTTAAAAATCACACTGCACCTAAAAATATAAGCACTATCACCCTGAAGCTGAGAATGCATTATTCTTTTACATGATTGCTACCATGCTGAGGCCGGGTTGCCACCTTTTCCTGTGAAACCACAAAGAAGTTCTGTGTGCTGTTGCCTTCGTCAGAGGCACATGTTAGTTTCCATTGCTCTTGTTAGGAACAGGCCCTTTGGCGTTCTTCTTTTCTCTAATACTTTTTTTTTTATTCCGCAAAGTTTATTTTATTAGTATGTTTTGTTGAGCCATTCTGCATGCAACACCAATAATAAAATGAATGACATTTCACTAAGTAATTGGCTTGATAATTTGTTGAATTAGACTACCAGGTCCTTTGTGAGATGTAGCCTCCAAGAAACTGCCTGATGCAAGAATATAGGCTATTAAAATATGAGAGCAATTCCCTTTATTCTGTCCCATGTTCTTGAAACATTGAACAAACTCTTCCATGAAACAAAGAAATTATGAATGTGTAATACATTCCAAATTCAGCAAAAACATTAAAAGCTGAATTTGGGGATGTTGCCCATCCTTTGCCTCTCTTACTGATATGTGTGTGTGTGTGTGTGTGTGTGTATACTCATGAATATATACTCATGAATTTTCATAATAATCATATGCAGGCATACAAATATTGTCATCACACCTATTTAAGATTAAGGTAACTGAATAGAAGATGAGTTTCTAGGATCTCCCTGCTGGATATTACCTTGGTCTGAAACTGCTTAACTTCCTAGGTCAGACAAAATTTAATGCACTAGGATGGTAAAGATAGGAGAGGAAATTTATACTTTCATTTGTTTTTAAATGAAACAGTCCATGAACTGAAATTTAACCAAAGCAAACTACATTCATGGGCCAGAAAAAAATATGTGTAGATGTATTCATCACAAGGTTACAAAGTATAACACCCTTCAATATTCATTTATGGAAAGTCACTCTGAAAATATTTTAAGCTGGGGCTTTAGAGATGGCTCAACAATTAGGAGCATTACTTGCTCTTCCAGAAGATCCATTTTCTATTCCTAGCACCCACATTGTAGCTACCAATGCCTGTAACTCCTGTACCATTGGGATCTGATGCCCTCTTCTGGCATCCTCATGCACTGCATATTTGCAGTGCATGCATAGCATATATGATATTACATATGTATATATGTGTATATATGTACTGTGAATATATGCATGCTAAACACTAATCAATAAATAATATTATTCTGACTTAGAGCAATGTTTATTTCTGTGTCTTTACCTTGTTGAGTCTAATTAGTGAAACCATTGTAAACAAGCGAGCCTTATCACTTTGTTTTAAGTAACAGATCCTAGATTTTTCAGCACTACATGAGAGTACCTTTTTTAAAAATTAATTAATTAATTAATTTTTTTACACTCCAGATTTTATCCCCCCCCCCTCCATTCACCTTCCTACTGTTCCACATCTCATTCCTCCTCCCCACACCCTGTCTCCACCCCACCCCCCAACCGACATGACCTCTAAACACCCTGGGAACTCCAGTCTCTTGAGGGTTAGGTGCATCATCTCTGAATGAACACAGACCCGTCAATCCTCTACTCTATGAGTGTTGGGGACCTCATATCAGCTGGTGTATGCTGCCTGTTTGGTGGTCTAGTGTTTGAGTGATCTCAGCGATCCAGATTAATTGAGACTGCTGGTCCTCTTACAGGGTTGCCCCTTTCCTTAGCTTCTTTGAGCCTTTCCCTGATTCACCAACAGGGGCCAGTTGGTTCTGTCCATTGGTTGGGTGCAAATATCTGCATCTGACTCTTTAAAGCTTCTTGTTGGGTCTTCCAGAGTGCAGTTTTTTGTGAGCACTCCAAATCCTCAGTAATAGTGTCAGGCCTTGGGACCTCCCCTTGAACTGGATCCCACTTTGGGCCTGTCGCTGGATCTTCCTTTCCTTGGGTTCCTCTCCATTTCCATCACTGTAATTCATGCATGTCCTTTAGGGTCTGAGTTACCTCACTCAGGATGATATTTTCTAGTCCCATCCATTTGCCTGCAAAACTCAGGATGTCCTTGTTCTTAACAGCTGAGTAGTATTTCATTGTGTAAATGAACCACATTTTTCTGTATCCATTCTTCTGTTGTGGAACATCTGGGTTGTTTCTAGCTTCTGTCTTTGATTTATTGTACAGTTTATTAGGTGTGTGGATGATAATTTTTACAGAGTTTATAAAACAGGAAATATAGTGGCCATGACTTCTGCAGTCTGCACTGCTCTCTATCCCCCAAAAGATCTTGAACCCTTAGGTGCATCAGTTTTTGCTGTGGTCAGTCAGGAGCCAAAGACCTCAATAGTGCATAGCTATCTCCATGTTCATGCTTAAATTCCATTACACACAATAACATCACCAGTTGGATCAACAAATAAATTAGAAATAAGTTGGCACTATTGAGATGAACTTGTTTCCCATTATAATTTTTTTCCTTTTTTTTATTATTTTTCTAATTAGGTATTTTCTTCATTTACATTTCCAATGCTACCCCAAAAGTCACCCAAACCCTCTACCCCACTCCCACTTCTTGGCCCTGGCGTTCCCCTGTACTGAGGCATATAAAGTTTGCAAGACCAATGGGCCTCTCTTTCCACTGATGGTATAATCAGATCATTTTCTCTTATAGGCCTAAGTTACAGTATTGCCTAAGGGTTTTAAGTAAGCTATCTTGACTCTGAATTTTTAGAAAAAAACTCCTTTGTGTCATAATACAGTAATGTTATTACTTATTTTTGAAAGGCAGTAAAGATTTGAAATGAATTCTCTTTCTGGGTGTCTTTGTGATGCTGATGTTAAAGAATGTGGAGTATTTGTGTGTGTGTGTGTTAGATCTTTCCCATCATAGATTTGCAGATAAATAAATAAATAACAGCAAAAATTTTGATTCTTGAAAATTCCTTTAAACACTGTGACCAAATAACAGTTAAGTGAAACTGTCTAGGTGTGATCTGGAGTTCACTAAAGTAAGGCTCTGGGGCCTGAATTTAAATATTTAGGTGGTTTGCAAACCACAGCTTAAAGCCTTGATAACTTTAAATAGGTTACAAATTGCATCATGAAACTCTACTAAGCCTATAAATCAGCCCCACCCCACCCCACCCCCGTCAGAAGACAGGTACCGACATGCTCTGGCTTTTACCAGATGTTGTCATTTTAAACAATGCTGTCTATCAACTTGAATGAAATGGGGGAACGATGGGTCAGATATAAACAGCCAGTCTTGTGTCTTCTCACTCCCATGCAAGAGGTTGAGTAAAGTTATAAAACATCATTCCCTGCAAGTCCCTGGAGCTGGAAATGGATTTTCACAGCCTTTCCATGCCTTTATCCTCTACCTGGTCACGTGTAAAACGATTTGAGGAAATTCTGTTGAGTTAAAGCTGATGCCTCAGATACTCTAAGGTTCTTCCCTTCTGGTTTAGCTAAAGGTTTAGGAGCCTATGAATACATTTAAGATACTATGTTGCCTGTTTATTTTATTTAACCTACACACACACACACACACACCCCAATTCATAAATTTTAAAGTCACATATCATAGAAGAGGCACATTGCTGTTCAGTTAAAGATACCATCGTCCATGAGTGCTCTGACACAAGATTTAGTGAGCAGATGGGCCAGCAAGGCAGGCCATAGTGACTAGCCATAAAAGAACCCCTCCTGGGGTGTCTTAACAGCAGCCAAAGCATCAGAGGCATTTCCTCTAGAGCCATCTGGCTTTGATATTTTTAGCAATTTTTCTGTCGGCAGACAGAACCACAAAGTTAAGGAAGTAATAATTCTTCTCTAGTTACTGTAACTCTTGATGCAAAATCAGAAACCTTTCTAAAGCCACTTGGAGAATCTAGAGACCCACCATAGCACATCTTTTCATGATAAAAGCCCATGTTACTTAGGAGAAGCTATGCAAAGAGATATCTTTTAATGTGCCTCAGGTGTTCAAGGTATCTGTTTTAACACTACTGTCATTGAGGACACAGTAACTTTTTTCTATCACTTGATTTTTAAAACATGAGGCAAAGAAGTATTGGTTTTTTGGGAAAGCCCTTCTACTTTACCATGATGTTGAAATTCATTCTTACAATAAGTGATGTGGTCTTAGTGATTCTATGTAACCTGTTGACTTGAAATTTACTAATGCTTCATGGAGCATTGATTAGATCCACAGGGTTGGGAGAAAAGCTTCCAACTATAAGGCATAGAGGAAAGTGGGGAGGGGTTTGCTGAAAAGATCCATTTGAAAAGAGATTTAGACCACAAGAAGAGAGAATTTGTAAACAGTATGAGGAAGTGAATGAATAAGAAAAGGGGTTCATACATTTTTTTTGATAAATAACTGCATCTGAGTCATAGCTTACCCGTGAATGTAAAGAAGAAATTTATGGCCTAACACCAACCATGGTACAGGAAAAAAAATCAAATTGAAATGTGGAAGAAGATGCCAGTACAGACATCCCTTCTATAGCAGAGTTTCTATAAAGACACTAGAAGGCATAAATGATCAGTCTGGCGTTGAAAATGAATTATGGTTTATAAGACTAGCTAGATAGCGTGAAAGCAATAAATCCATAAGGAAGCGCGATTCCATACTCAAGAAGTTACAGAAGCATGCAAGTTGGGGCTGTTGAGGCCAGAAACATCTAGAACGGACAGTAGAGCATCATTTTCTTATGTTATGGTTCTGCATTTAATTTAAAAAGTACAGCAAAAGGGTTCATCTGATTATCTTGTGTTTTGTTTTTTTGTTTTGTTTTTTCGTTTGTTTGTTTGTTTTTTGCTCTTTTTTGCTCCTTGGGTCCTCCTTTCTAGGTTCAAATAAGTGCCTAATTGTACCTAACTTTCTACTTACTCTAATCTCTGATATCTCACACTGGCTGTAAAATGATCCCGATTGGGCCAAAGTGCTAGGTGACTGTGGGTAAGAGTTATGAATTCAGTCTGGCCTAGCTTCTCTTTAATTGAAAAGTTAAGGTCCATGTGGAAGCCTGTCATTGAGTAAGATTAGACAGATCATATAACTAAGTGATTATTGATCTATTAAACCTCAATTATCTTGAGATCTTGAAGAATGTGCACACAGAGTAAAGAATACCTATAAAATGAGTTGGGACTTTGTGGTCAAGTAGAGACTACATACTTAAAAAACAAAACAAAAACAAAAACAAAAACAAAAAAAAACAAAACAACAACAACAAAAACAAAAGTGAGTTGCTGTTGGAAGAGTTATCAGAGTGAACCAAGAGCTTGCTGTGTAAGAATGAAATCTGAACTTCTCATCTCCAGGACCCAAGTAATAAGCCTGATGGAGTGGCGTGTGCCTGTAATCCCTGTGGTTTACAGGTAAGAGGGGGAGTCATACAAGAAGATGCTCAACTCTGCATGCACACACACACCAGCATATTTACTGTGCACATGCATTCAGAAATACTGTCAGTTTTCAAAGAGACTGCAATGCTGCTAACGTTGTAGAAAAAGGAATAAGGGAACAAATTAGAAATATAAAAGTAGGGCTGGTGAGATGGCTCAGTGGGTAAGAGCACCCGATTGCTCTTCCGAAGGTCCAGAGTTCAAATCCCAGCAACCACATGATGGCTCACAACCATCCGCAACGAGATCTGGCGCCCTCTTCTGGAGTGTCTGAAGACAGCTACAGTGTACTTACATATAATAAATAAATAAAATCTTTAAAAAAAAAAAAGAAATATAAAAGTAAAAAAAAATGTTTAAATATAAATTTTTGAAAAGAAGGTCTGAAGATTTGTCACAGTGGTTAAGATTACTCGCTAGTCTTCCAATGGACCTGGGCTCAATTTCTAGCACCAAGGCAACTGATAACCATCTGTAATGCCAAACCCAAGGTATCTGACACCCTCTTTCGGCCTCTGTAAGCAGCAGGCCTGCACATGGAACATAGACATGCATGCAGGCCAAAGAATAACATCAACAAATTAAAATTTAAATAATAATATTTAAAAAATAATATGGGTGTTCTAAAATTGACAAATGTATTTTAAAATAATCTTTCCTTACACAAAATAAATTATTAGCTCCACAAAGAAAGTAATTTGCTTTAATTTTTAGTTCCACAAAATCTATTTCTATTCATTATTAATTGGTAAAAATATAAGTATTCCCTATTGAGTTTCTGATTTCATGAAAAAATGGTAAAAAAAAATTCTTAATAAACACACCTCTCCTGTAATTTAACAGATTATTTCTGTGAGAAAATTATATAAAATGTTTATTTAAAAATAAAAATATACACAGAGGAAATACAAGGCCAAAGAGTGGAGCAGAGACTGAAGGAAAAGCCATCCAGAGACTGCCTGACCAGGGATCCATCCCATATACGACCACCAAACCCAGCCAATGGGTTTGATGCCAAAAAGTGCTTGTTGATAGGAGCCTGATATGGATGAGTCTTGAGAGGCTCTGCCAGAGCCTTACCAATACAGACGAGGATGCTTGCAGCCAGCCATTGGACTGAGCACAGAGGCCCCAATGGAGGAGTTAGGGGAAGGACTGAAAGGAGCTGAACGGGTTTGCAACCCCATAGGAAGAACAACAATATCAACCAACCAGAAACCCCAGAGCTCCTAGGGACTAAACCACCAACCAAAGATCACACATCTGACACCAGTGAGAGGTGAGACCCTTGGTCCCCTGAAGGCTCAATGCCCCAGCAGAAGGTAATGCTAGAGTGATGAGGCAGGAGTAGATGGTTGGGTAGGGCAACACCCTCATAGAAGCAGGGGGGTGGGGTGGGATAGGGGGTTAGCAGAGGGGAAAATGGGAAGGAGGATAACACTTGAAATGTAAATAAATAAAATAACCAATAATTTTCAAAAAAATATGCACAGAAAGGAAAAATATACTTAAGAAAGAAATAAAATAATTTCCCACAGAAGTAATAGCTAAGACTGCCCGGGGTATTTGAGAAATCCTAAGAAGGGGTCTGCAACCCTATAGGTGGAACAACAATATGAACTAACCAGTACCCCAGAGCTCGTGTCTCTAGCTGCATATGTAGCAGAAGATGGCCTAGTCGGCCATCACTGGGAAGAGAGGCCCCGTGGTCTTGCAAGCTTTATATGCCCCAATACAGGGGAACGCCAGGGCCAAGAAGTGGTTGTGGGTGGGGTAGGGGAGCAGCTCAGGGGGAGGTTATAGGGATTTTCAGGATAGCATTTGAAATGTAAATAAAGAAAATATCTAAGGGAAAAAAGAATTTAAAACTTTACCTAAAAAAAATTTAAAAATAATAAAATAAAATAAAATAGACTGTCTTGATTGAACCCACCAGACTTAAGGAGTGTGTCTTGAAGAGGCCACATATCTATATTCTAGAGTATACTTGAAATTTGCATTTGCTAAGTGTAGGTGTGGTAAATGTTTACTAAAATAACTGTGAGATAATAGGATGACTGGCATGCATATTGATATTCATTGAGATTAATTATTTCACACAACAGGTATAGTGTATTTAAAATATTTACTTATATGTAAGTATCATACTGTATATTTTAATTTTTTCATAGGTAAAATCACTGTAATAGAAAAAAATGAACTAAAGTGATTTTCTATTGTTTAAGAGAACATACTAAGGAAAGCAATTTTATCTTCAAAACTTGCTTGAATAAGTTAACTCCCTGAGTAACTTTCAATCCCTCCCTTCTGGGGATCACAGTCCTGCATTGTGGCTCCTGTCCTTTGTTGCTTAACTCTTTCTCCATTCCAATGGCACAGATGATATGTAAGCACACTGCCTGGCCTCCTGCCCTGCTTTCTACCTGCACAGTTATATGTATGTATGTGGCATCTTTAATTGGCTCTTAGAAGGTGAGAATAGGTTAATTCCACCATTTCTCTTTATAATATTGATAACAGATATTATTTGTTATCAATACCTCCTTAAAATGAAAAAGCAAGGTTATAAGTGAGTGAGTGTGTGTGTGTGTGTGTGTGTGTGAGAGAGAGAGAGAGAGAGAGAGAGAGAGAGAGAGAGAGAGAGAGGTTGTTCTTTTCTTGCTCAGTTTCCAAGCCTTCACCATCTCCCATAACACAGTTGGCCAGCAATTATCCAAAAGTGTCTAGTATAAAAACTATAAAGGTATGAGAAGGGAGTATACAGGGAAATGACAAATAATTTAATGAAACATTCCTAATAGAGTGATTATATAAGGGAAAAGAGTAAAGGAGAAGATACTTCACAATGAAATCTTAAACCTTAACTAAAACATGCCCTTTCTGAATATTCAAGGGCAAGTAGTAATGACTCCAGTAGAATAAAAATAAAAGGAACTGGAAAGATATCCCCCCCCCAAAAAAAAACCCTCAGGAATAAAATGTGAATAAAGAGAAATGATAACTAGAAGAAAAGAAAAAATCCACTCTGATGTTGAGAGGCATAATGAAGGTGTTAAAAGACAGGCAGACACCAAAGCAGATGAGAAGCAAGCAAATGAGAAAAAGATGGGAGAAAAGCAAACTTCTTCACGCAGTTCGAGAGCCAGAGCAAAGAGAATTCTCATCGCTCATAATTCTTTACCTTGGTCAACCAAAGACACACAAAACAAGTAAGATAATATCAAAGATACAAAAGGATCCAACTAAAATCAAAGAAAAACTTAAGGATATATTGAATCTTTGGTCTAAACTTGTCATGAAAGTTATTTCCTACCAAATGAAATAACAGATAACAGATGTTGTTAAAACTGGACGAACAAATACACAAAGCCCTTGGTGTCAAAGAAATTAGAGATGGTTAGAAAACAACATTGAAAACACTGAACTCACTGGTAAGAAAGTCCCGAGAATTGAGAATTGGTGAAGATACTGAGCAGTGTTGAGAATGAAGGAGTGTGTGAGCTACTTAGCGTGGCTACCCTGGAGAAACTAATAGAGTACTTTTCCACCTTCATGTAACACAAGGGAAGAGGCTGTGTGACCTGTGTGATGTGAGACTTCAAATAAATTTATTATCTAGGAACAGACCCTTATTGTACAGTAAAAAGAGAGACTGAGAGCTCCAAGTATGAAATTTGGGCTCCAATCAATAGCAATTGAAGCTTCCAATAGTTATCACACACAGAAATTGATCTAAAAGCTGATTATCAAAAAGCTCTAAGATCTGTGTGTAAACTACAGAACCAGCTTGAAAAAGGTGTTTTCACACAATAGGAACCACAGACACACACACACACACACAGAGACACAGGTACAAACACACACACTTTTACTAAATGTGAGTTGTAATTTTAAAAGTAAAATATTGGAAAGGAGGTTTCTCTGCCACAATTAATCATCATTAAATGTATCTGTTCATATTTGTGGACAGCAGGCAACTGTGGAACATTAAAATTACAGTCAGAAAGTACTCATTTTTCTTGAGGATGCAAAGAGAAGGGTTATATTTAGCAATTGAGGATGTTCTCTATGAGTTACAGTATGGATTTCCATAGTGAAGAAAATCTGGAAGCATCAGATATCCTGCTAGAAAAGGAAATGTTTAAGAATGATAATCTGAAAGAATGTGATAAATAAGACTAATGTAATTGCTTTTAAAGTTAAGACAGTAGGAAGAGAATAAGACGTGAAATGGAATGGGATTTTTTTAAATGAATAAAGTGTTA
Source organism: Mus caroli (assembly GCF_978045245.1). NCBI lineage: Eukaryota > Metazoa > Chordata > Mammalia > Rodentia > Muridae > Mus > Mus caroli. The sequence goes on from NW_028227266.1 coordinate 90,923,751, forward strand.
TCTATATTAAAGCTATACAGTGAGTAGAAATAAAACTGGTGAGAGAAAATAATAGGTTAAGGATAAAATTAAAGAAATATAAAAATAATACAAACTTGAGAATAAGTTCATTAAAATTATATAACATAATGCAAACACTATTGCAGAAGCCAAGAAGTGCTTGCTGACAGGAGCCTGATATAGCTGTCTCCTGAGAACCACTTTCAGAGCCTGGCAAATACAAAGGCAGATGTTCACAGACAACCATTGGGCAGAGCATGAGGTCTCCAATGGAGGAGTTAGAGAAAGGACTGAAGGAGCTGAAGGGGTTTGCAACCCATAGGTAGAACAATATTAACCAACCAGACTCCTCAGAGCTCCCAGGAACTAAACCACCAACCAAAGAATACACATAGAGGGTCCCATGGCTCCAGCTGCATATGTAGAGGAGGATGGCTGAGTCAGACATCAATGGGAGGAGAGACCCTTGGTCCTGGGAAGGCTCCAAGCTCCAGTGTGGGGGAATACCAGAGCAGGGAGATGGGAATGGGTGAGCGGGTGGGTGAACACTCTCATAGAAGCAGGAGGAGAGAGGATGGGAGAGAGGATTTTTAGAGGGGAAACCGGGAAAGGGGATAACATTTGTAATGTAAATAAATAAAATATCCAATTTAAAAAATAATGGGAAACTCACTGCTGGGTTGTGGTGTGGAAATGAATGGGGTTATCTCTAGAACTATCAGAGGCCTGGAATGGAGGAGTGTTTGTAGAATGACATAGGTCTCAAAGCCATTTAGCCATCCGTGTTGTCCCCCTGGATTTCTGTCTTGCCTTTGTGTAGCTGTTAGAACTTAGCAAACTTCATGGTTGTTTATATCATTTCATTATATTTTTCTACTCTTGTTTATTTTTTATAATTTTTCATACATATTATTATATTATTCCATTCTTTATACTACCATTCTTCCCTGTTTCTATCTATCCTGTCTGTCTGTCTGTCTCTCCGTATGTATGTATCTATATACATATATATTTATGTACACACACACACACACACACACGTTGAGTTTGTGTGCATGCATAGAGAGAAATGGGGATAGAAAAGGATTTCAATAATCAGTTTTCAATACCCAGTTGAGAAAAGTTAATAAATTCCCAAACATGAAATGTATTTAATGTATAAAATTAAGTTGCTAAACATAATCATTTCTTGATATATGCAGAACTTTTTTTGATTTTCTATTTGATCAATAGATTATATAAAATGTCTGTACAGAGGTCTAATGATAGTGCCACTGCAGCCACATGTTCTCTAACATTAATGTAATTTACATGGAGACAAACAACAATAATGTCACAGAATAAAAAAGAATAGTATGAACTCATTTTGTTTTAAAGTAAGTACATGTTTTATTAGAAAATCAAATCACCTTGGTTCTTTCCAGCTTCTAGCTATTATAAATAAGGCAACTATGAACATAGTGGAGCATGTGTTCTTATTACAAGTTGGAGCAGCTTTTGGGTATATGCCCAAGAGTGGCATAGCAGGATCCTCCAGTAGTAGTATGTCCAATTTTCTGAGAAATTGCCAGACTGATTTCCAGAGTGGTTATACCAGCTTGCAATCCCATCAGCAATGGAGGAGTGTTCATCTTTCTCCACATCCTCGCCAGCATCTGCTGTCACCTGAATTTTTGATCTTAGCCTTTCTGACTGGTGTGAGGTGGAATCTCAGGCTTGTTTTGATTTGTTTTGAAATGCTTGTTGTACATTTCTTTAGATGCTTTTCAGTTCGATACTACTCAGTTGAGATTTCTTGGTTTAGCTCTGTACCCCATTTTAATAGGGTTATTTGATTGTCTGGAGTCTAATTTCTTGAGTTCTTTGTATGTATTGGATATTAGCCCTATATCAGATGTAGGATTGGTAAAGATCTTTTCCAATTCTGTTGGTTGCCATTGTGTCCTATTGACAGTGTCCTTTGCCTTACAGAAGCTTTGCAATTTTATGAGGTCATATTTGTCAATTCTTGATCTTAGAGCATAAGCCATTGGTGTTCTGTGCAGGAACTTTTCCCCTGTGCCCATATATTCAAGGTTCTTCTCCACTTTATCATCTATTGGTTTTAGTGTCTCTGGTTTTATGTGGAGGTCCTTGATCCACTTGAACTCAAGCTTTGTACAAGGAGATAAGAATGGATTGATTTGTGTTCTTCTATATTCTGATCACCAGTTGAACCAGCACCATTTTTAAAAATTCTGTTTTTTTCCACTCTATGGTTTTAACTCCTTTGTTAAAGATCAAGTGACCATAGGTGTGTGGGTTGATTTCAAGGTCTTCAATTCTATTCCATTGATCTACCTGTCTGTCTCTGTACCAATACCCTGTAGTTTTTATTACTATTGCTCTGTAGTACAGCTTGAGGTCAGGGATGATGATTTCCTCAGAAGTTCCTTTATTGTTAAGAACAGTTTTCACTATCCTGTGTATTTTGTTATTCCATATGAATTTGGAAATTGTTCTTTTTAACTCTATGAAGAATTGAGTTGAAATTTTGATTGGGACTGCATTGAATAGGTAGATTGCTCCTGACAAGATGGCCATTTTGACTATATAAATCTTGCCAATCCACGAGCATGGGAAATCCTTGCATCTTCTGAGATCTTCAAATTCTTTCTTCAAAGACTTGCAGTTCTTGTCATACAGATCTTTCATTTGTTTGCACAGAGTCACACCAAGGTATTTTATATTATTTATGACTATTGTGAAGGCTGCCTTTCCTCAATTTCTTTCTCAGCCTGTCTATTCTTCAAGAAGAAGAAGGCTACTGTTTTGTTTGAGTTAATTTTATATCCAGCCATTTTGCTGAAGTTGTTTATCAGGTTTAGAAGTTGTCTGGTGCAATTTTTGGAGTCACTTAAGTATATAATCATAACATCTGCAAATAGTGATATTTTGACTTCTTCCTTTCTAATTTTTATCCCCAGATATCTTTCAACAGACAAATGGATACAGAAAATGTGGTACATTTACAGAATAAAGTACTACTCACCTATTAAAAACAATGAATTTATGAAATATCATCCTGAATGAGGTAACCCAATCACAAAAGAACACACATGGTATGCACTCACTGATGAGTGGACATTAGCCCAAAAGCTCAGAATACCCAAGATACAATTCACAGACCACATGAAGCTCAAGAAGGAGGAAGACCAAAATGTGGGTGCTTCATTCCTTCTTAGAATGGGGAACAAAATGTTCATGGGAGGAAATATGGAGACAAAGTTTGGAGCAGAGACTGAAGAAAAGGTCATCTAGAGACTGTCCTACCTGGGGATCAATCACATTAAGAGTCACCAAACGCAGACACTATTGTGGATGCCAAGAAGTGCATACTGACAGGAGCCTGATATAGCTACATCCTGAGAGATTCTGCCAGAGCCTGACACAAACAGGAGCAGATGCTTACAGCCAACCATTGACCTGATCATAGGATCCACAATGGAAGAGTTAGAGAAAGGACTGAAAGAGCTGCAACCCCATAGGAAGAACAACAATATCAACCAACCTGAGCTCCCAGGCTCTAAACCAACAACCAAGGAGTACACATGGACCCATAGCCCCAGCTGTATATGAAGCAGAGGATGGTCTTGTCAGGCATCAGTGGGAGCAGAGGCTCTTGGTCACATAAAGGCTCAATGTGCAGTGTAGGGGAATGGAAGTGTGGGGAAGTTAGAGTGGGTGAGTGGGTTGGGGCACACTCTCATAGAGAGAGGAGGAGAGGGGATAGGATGAGGTTTTCTGAGGGGAGATCAGAAAACTATAACATTTGAAATGTAATTAAAGAAAATATCCAATAAAAAGGAAATAAAAAGGAGTTACAGAGACAAAGTTTGGAGCTGTGATGAAAGGATGGACCATCTAGAGACTGCCGTATCCAAGGATCCATCCCATAATCAGCTTCTAAACGCTGACACCATTGCATACACTAGCAAGATTTTACTGAAAGGACCCAAAGATAGCTGTCTCTTGTGAGACTATGCAGGGGCCTAGCAAACACAGGAGTGGATGCTCACAGTCAGCTAATGGATGTATCACAGGGCTCCCAATGGAGAAGCTAGAGAAAGTACCCAAGGAGCTAAAGGGATCTGCAACCCTATAGTTGGAACAACATGATGAACTAACCAATACCCCGGAGCTCTTGTCTCTAGCTGCATATGTATCGAAAGATGGCCTAGTCGGCCATCACTGGAAAGAGAGGCCCATTGGACTTGCAAACTTTATATGCCCCAATATAGGGGAATGCCAGGGCCAAAAGAATGGGAATGGGAGGGTAGGGAAGTGGGGGGCGGTATGGGGGACTTTTGGGATAGCATTGGAAATGTAATTGAGGAAAATATGTAATAAAAAAAAAAAGGAAATCAAATCACCCATATGTAAGTATTTTCAAAATCAAATTTATTCCGCATTGTACAGAAACACAATGTATACAAAGAATGAGGAAAAGTTCCTAGAAGAGAAAGGGTAAGCTAGGACACTGAAGTCATCTTGATTTCACTGCTTAGCTCATCTCAGACCAGATTACATGATTGAAATTCACTGAAAATGTCTTCGTTTTTATTTTGTTTGTTTTCATTATGACAGATAAGAGTCACAAGTGAACAATGTTCTTTGATATAATATCTGGTCTGAGAGAGAGCAAAAAAAAAATATATTGGTATCCTCAGGGAAGTGAAGAGAGAACTCAGAAGGTAGCAATGCTATTGAAATCGCAAATTCAGAAGCTTCAAATCCACTTTCTCAATATTTTCTTAAAGCCCAACATAATCTCAATTTTATTGTAGTTATCACCATCAAAGGATGATGATTCTGGAAAAATTAATCATAGAAATCTAAAGCACAGAACAACAGTAACAACACACACACACACACACACACACACACACACCAGATCTGATGAAAATCCCTATATAAGCCACATTCCAGAAGTACAATTCAGAAAAGTAAAACATTTACTTACAAATACAAATTCAGCATTTTTCTCTACTGGGAAATCTAATGTTATACATACTTAAAAGAGAAATCAGAAGGGATTGTTGAATAAAAAGTAATACTTGAGGCAAGAGAAGTCTTTAGTGAGTTTAAATTGCATAAACATAATTTGAGAAGCAAGAGAGTAACGAAAAACGTGCTACTTGTTAATATAGCAATGATTATTTGTTTGGAATAATTATTTCATTTCTGCTTATCAAGGTTGCCTTTAAACTTACTTAAATTTTATATATCTACCTCTAACATTTGAATGGGTTGCTGTTGTATATTTGAACCTGATTGAGAATATTAATCATTACTTGTTGCTCCAACTGGCTAATAGCTCAGACAGATTACCTCTTAGCAATTTTATCTTTTCCATTTATGTTACATTGGAATTGATGTTGGCTATTCTACTCCATCTCTGTGTCTGGGATTGTTCAGACTTTAATCATTATTGTCTTTAGGTATTCCTAAGGCTTTAAGTGCCAGTTTAGTGCTCATCATTGGTGAATTTGCATTACTGAGCCAGAATTTACTCTGTATTCTGCATTTTGGATGCCCAACCTTTTTATATCTCCAGTTATCCATTCCACAATCCTTCCTTTTACTCTTGTTACATTGCTCTTCCTGGTGTTTTCTAGTAGATCAGAAGTTAGCAGTGCTGTGTGTGAATATTTCAAGTCAACATTTAGAGCACAGATCCCATATACTCTAGGGAAGAGTTTTCCCAGTTACAGTTGACCTGCCTCACTGTTCTGTATGGACTGTGTATCCTGTATGAAATTTAGTAAATAATGGCAACTTCCTATGTAAGCTACAATTATCCTAACCTATTCATTTTTTTTAACTTGTAGAAGTTTCAATTTAGAATGATAGAACTTTGTTAGACTAAATGCCATAGTCTTCTTGAATAACTATTCTTTCCTCTGTCAATAAGATATTCCTTAAAAGCACTCACATGAATATATAACAGGAAAAATAGTCAAGGGTTATAGCTGTAATGGGGAAAATGAGAAGAAAATGTAATCAATCAACATTATTTTAATATATAATTTGTATAACCATACTCAGGCACTACTTTTAACCATCTTGTCCATATCTTATATTTAAGATTCAACAAATTAATTAATCTCTCTAAAGTATATTGACTGATTACAGAGTTGTCTATTTTTCAAAGCTTCTACTGAAGTATCAATGACCAATTAGAAACCAATTTTCTCCAACAGCTCCTGCATGAGCTCCTACATTTAATGGTACTATAGAGAGATGGTTATCTACAATTCACAGACCTTCTACAACAACAACCCAACAATCTGTCTTGGGTTTTTACTGCTGTGAACAGACACCGTGACCAAGGTAAGCATTATATAGGACAGCATTTAATTGTGGCTGGCTTACAAGTTCAGAGGTTCAGTTCATTATCAAGGTGGGAACATAGCAACATCCAGGCAGACACGGTGCAGAAGCAACTGAGAGTTCTACATCTTCATCTGAAAGCTGTTAGAATACTGGGTTCCAGGCAGCTAGGATGGGGATCTTAAAGCCCCCACACACAGTGATAGACCGATTCCAACCAGGCCATATCTACTTCAACAGGGTCACTCCTTCTAATAGTAACACTAATAGGGCCAAGGACATACAAACCATCACAAACAGCCCTGCTTCCTTGCCCTGTTGTTTATTTAATACCCAATAGTTGGCTACAAAACCATTTAGAAGCTACTAAGCATCAGTACGATCCTCCTAACCCATCTTAAAACTCAGGCTGCTTTCCTGTCTTCCAAGATCATATGGAAAGGACGGTGTGTTTTTCCAGATTTTCAGCACTGTATTACATTCCTTGGAACATTTACAGGAGGAAACTTTATCCCACAGCTGAAATGCTTTTGCTAGTATTTTGTGGCAAGAAATAAAAATTTACTGGAGTGTGGAACAACATGCAGATGGATAGTCATAGATTTTATGACCCTCAAGAAAATGTCCCAAAGTAGTTTCCTATTTTTTGTTAAACTCCAAACCTATATATGTCTTACTTCTATGAAATTCTGAATAGTTGATGTTGTATTCACATAAACTGCCATAGAAAATGAAGGCACGTGATATGCAAAGCTGAAGAGAGAAGAGAATAAGTTATTTCCCTCTAACTTGATTTCCGGACTTTTCTTTTTTCTCTTGTGTACCAAAGCAGTATAGGTGATATTTATTTTTTTACTTTAAAAGATCCAAATTTAGAGACCAGGAGATATCCTAGTCCTTGTGTTACAAGCATGAAGAACTGAGATACAGTCCCAAAATTCACATAAAAACACTGGGCACAGTGGCACATGGCTTGTTGTCTGAGCATGAGGAAATAGAGATAGACAGATACTTAGTCCTCATTACCTAACTAGCCAAGCCTACTTCACAAACCCCCTACCAGAAAGAGAAACCTTATCAAAACAAAACAAAACAAAACAAAAACAAAACAAAACAAAACAAAACAGAAAGACTGTGGAGGGCACCAAGGTTGACTTCTGGCTTCCTTATGCATGGCACATGTGTGAATGAATGTGCATTCACATATACACACTGAATAAATAAACACATAAATAAGAGAATAAATAAAAATATAATACATAATAGAAATGCACATAATGCTGTATTATATTATAATAAAAGTAATAAAATACATAAATAAGAAAATTAAATAAAATTCAAATTTATAATTATTTTCATTGTTTAGCTTTTTTCATTAAGAAACCTGAAATATGATTGAGAAAAATCTTGTATGTTTAACAAATCATCAGAGGAAAGATAACTTGAAGTATGTTGTAGATCACTGATACGTTAGATAATACATTCAGGTTATTTTTTTTTTCTGTGATAAGAGATATCTTACTGAAATCACAATTTAAAGACAATATCTGTGCTAGAATCTTAAATCTTTTTTTTTTTTAAAAAGCATCTATTGCTTCTTCATACTCTACAAAGAACCAGTTACAAAAAAAGTGACTCTATCTATATATGAGTGCCACTGAGAGTGAGCAAAGAATGAGAGAAATCTGAACAGGAAAAGAGACGACATTGTCATAATCAGGAGAGTAAAGTGCCCTAGTGACTGTGAGCCTGCTCCCTCTGCTGTGGACGGGCGCACCTCACAGGACAACAGGCATACATAAACAGTCTTGGGGGAAGGAGGCTGCAGCAGTGCAGGGAGCAGTGAACTTAGAAACCAGCTAATTATATACTGTTATAGACTTGGAAGCCATTTAAGAGAGCTACCTGGAGCGTGAATTACTCTTTTGCTTCACGTAACAAGCTTAGGTTGCATATAGAACCAGGGTGTCCCAGACTATTGCATCACAGTATCACTTTTAGGGCCAAACAATTATACTAATCCACCACCAAATATGTGCTCCGTCCTATTTTGCATTGCTATACCTGCCTATGATCATTAGAAAACTTGGCTTGGCCTCAGAGTATATATTCTGCATTTCACGGTTCCTCTCTGCTGTTGCTGTTGAGAATACTCTTTATCCATGGAATCATCAATCTCACTCCTAACGTGGACCCTGTGGTGACTCTGTATTGACTTCTCATGGAGTGTATCTACTTTGGACAATAGAATCCACTTCATCTCCCCAGGGTCCTAGAGACAGAAAAGGTCTCTCAGTACATGGCCACTTGCATCATTATCACCACACACGCACACAAGCATACACACACACACACACACACACACACACACACATAAATTCATCGGGGTAAATAGTTTCACCAAGGAAGTCCAATACCTCTATATTAAATGTTATAAAATACTGATAAAAACTTAAAGAAAAAAACACAACTGGAATTACTTTCCATATTCACATATTAGAAAAATAAATATTGTTTTAAATTTTAATACTTACACACCCAAAGCAATCAACAGATTCAATTAAATCCTCATTAAAAGACTATTGGCTAAAATGTGTTCAAAAGCACAAAAGTCTCTGAACAACTAAACTAATTTCAAAGAAAATGAAGAAACTTGGAGACATAATCATACAGATTTCAGTCATTTTACAAAGCTATAGAAACTAAACTGTCATGAAACTGGCTTAAAAAACACAAGGCACAATGAGCCAGATGAGATTATAGAAATAAGCTGACAAACCTAGGTCCAACTGATGATAACTAAGACTCCTCAAAGAAAGTTGCCAAAGTCTTCATTAGAGGAAGAAAAGACTCCTCACTATGCTGGAGAAATTAGATATTCACAGACAGGAATCTAAAACTGTTCGTCTCACCACCAAATATGTGCAAGAATTAAGCCTCAAAAGAGATCAATAATCTAAACAGTAGCCTGGAAATTATGAAACTTCTACAAGAAAGGAAAAGAAAAGAAAAAAAATATACCATACCTAGGATAGATACAAAAATGTAGTTAACAGAGGCAGGCGGATTTCTGAGTTTGAGGTCAGCCTGGCCTACAAAGTGAGTTCCAGGACAGCCAGGGCTACACAGAGAAAGCCTGTCTCGAAAAACAAAACAAAACAAAACAAACAAAAAATGTAGTTAATATATGAGATGCATTCATTTTCATGTTTATTTTAGCACTATTTATAGTTCTCAACATGTGGAATCCATTTAGATGGATATCAGTGGATAATTTGATAAGTCAAATATAATGTAGATGCATAGTGCAGTATTTTAAAACCACAATGAACAAATAAATCCTTCTTCTTAAATGGAATATAAGAAAAGCAATATATGCTCTATCTCACATGTAGAGGCAAAAAGGGTCATTCTACATAATGGAATATCTAGTTTCTGTAGCTGAAGATTTGAAAATATAGGGACAAGGTAAAGAGAATACTTAATAGCAGGGATTATAACACAGAAAGAGTGGGCACCATTGCCTTGTCCGTGATTTTAATGGGATTGCTTTGAGTCTCTCTCCATTTAGTTTGATGTTGGGTATCAGTTTGCTGTATATTGCTTTTTATTATATTTAGGTATGAATATTGAATTCCTGATCTCTCCAATACTTTTAAAATGAATGGGTGTTGTATTTTGTCAAAAGATTTTTCAGGATCTAATGAGATGATCAGTGTTTTTTTTTTTTTTTTCCTTTGAGTTTGTTTATATAGTGGATTACATTGAATGGGTTTCTGTATGTTGAACCATCCTTCATTCTTGGGATGAAGCCTACTTGATGATGGTGGATGATCATTTTGATGTGTTCTTGGATTCAGTTTGTGAGAAGTTTATTGAGTATTTTTGCTTTGTTATTCATAAGGGTAATTGGTCTGTAGCTCTCTTTCTTTGTTGGGTCTTTTTGTGGTTTAGGTATCAGTGTTTCTGTGGATTCATAGAAAGAATTGGGTGGTGCTCCTTCTGTTTCTATTTTATGGACTAGTTTGAGAAGTATTGGTATTAGATCTTCATGAAGGTCTGATAGAATCCTGCACTAAAACTATCTGGCCCTGGGATTGGTTGAGAAACTTAAAATAACTGCTTCTATTTTTCTGGGTTATGAGACTGTTTAGGTTGTTTATTTTATGCTGATCTAACTTTCGTAACTCGTACCTGTCTGGAAAATCATCCATTTCATCCAGGCTTTCCAGTTTTTTTAGAATATAGACTTTTGTAGTAGGATATGATTTTTTTTTAATTTCCTCAGTCTTTGTTGTTATGTCTCCCTTTTCATTACTGATTATGTTAATTTGGACACTGTCTCTGTGCCCTCTGGTTAGTCTGGCTAAGGGTTTATCTGTCTTGTTGATTTTCTCAAAGAACCAGCTCCTAGTTTTGATGATTCTTTGTATAGTTCTCTTTGTTTCTACTTGGTTGATTTCAGCTCTGAGTTTATTTCCTGCTGTCTACTCCTCTCGGGTGTATTTGCTTCTTTTTGTTTTAGAGCTTTCAGATGAGCTGTTAAGCTGCTAGTGTTTGAACTCTCCAATTTCTTTATGGAGGCACCCAGGGCTATGAATTTTCCTCTTAGCACTGCTTTCATTCTGTCCCATAAGTTTGGATATGTTGTGCCTTCATTTTCATTGCCTTCTAAAAATGACCTTGAGATTCCACCTCACACCAATCAGAGTGGCTAAGATCAAAAACACAGGTGACAGCAAATGTTGGCGAGGATGTGGAGAAAGAGGAACACTCCTCTATTGCTGGTAGGACTGTAAGCTGGTAAAACCACTTTGGAAATAAGTCTGCTGGTTCCTGAGAAAATTGGAAATTGTTCTACCTAAAGACACAGCTATACCACTACTGAACATATACCTCCCCCCCCCAAAAAAAATCCCTCCAACATATAACAAGGATACATTCTCCAATATGTTCATAGCAGCCTTATTTATAATTGCCAGAAACAGAAAAAACTCAGATGTCCCTCAACAGATGAATGGATGCAGAAAATGTGGTATATCTACACAATGACTTCATGTAATTTGTAGGCAAGTGGAGAGAACTAGAAATTATCATCCTGAGTGAGGTAACCCAGACACAAAAGAACACACATGATATGTACTCACTGATAAGTGGATATTTGTCGAAAAGTTCACAATGCCCATGATACCACCCACAGACCATATGGAGCTTAGAAGGAATGAAGACCAGGGTGTGGATGCTTCGGTCCTGCATTGGGGGATGGGGGGAACAGGATGGTCATAGGAGGAGGAAGGAGAGGAGCACCTGGGAGGAAGAAAGAAGGGGGAGAAAATGAGGAGCTCCTTATCAATTAATGGAGGACATGTGAGACAGGTACAGAGTGTCAGGAAATTGATCAAAAATATGTAGCAGAGTGGAGGAGGAACTAGGGATAGCCACGGAAGTGTCCCAGACATCAGTGAAACGTGAGGCTCCCGTGATCCAACAGGGATGACTTTAGCTGAAATGCACAGAGAAGGGGGAGATATAACCTGTTGAGACCACCTCCAATAGATAGGCACGGCCCCTGGTCAAGGGATGGGGACACCCTCCCATCAAAGCTTATAACCCAGAAATGTTCCTGTCCAAAGGAAGAACGGGGACAAAAAAAAAAATGGAACAGAGAATGAAGGAAAACTGCACCACCTGGAGAGCCACCATGTCTGCAGACACCAGCCCCAACACTGTTGCCATGGTCAAGAGGAGCTTGCTGACAGGAACATAGTGTGGCAGTTCCTTGGGAGGTCCAGCCAGCAACTGACCAATGCATATGGGGATGCATGGAGCTAACCATGTGACTGAGCTAAGAGAACCTTGTGGGAGAGCTGGCAGAAGGACTGGAGTAGCAGAGGATTGCAGCCCCATTGGAAGAACAACATAGGCTGGCCTGACCACCCATTCTCCCAGGGACTAGACCACCAACCAAGGAGTATACAGGGAGGATCCATGGCTCCAGATACTTATATAGCAGAAGATAGCCTTGCCTGACAGCATTTGGAGGGGAGACCCTTGGTTCTCAGGAGATTTGATGCTCCAGCATAGGGTTGCTGGAATAGTGGGGTGGGAGAGGGTGGGTGGGTAGAGGAGCACACTTATACATGCAAAGGAGAGAGAAAAGGGCAGATGTGGAATGGGGGTTGGTAGAGGGGTAACATAGAAGTAGAATATCATTTGAGATATAAGCAGATGAAATGATTAATAAAACACACACACACACACAGAGGAATCAGTTATTCGGTCATACAGCAAGAGAATAGCTAGCTGGTTCCAAACATTACTGTTAAGCCAGTTAAAGACTTATTGTCATGATTTACTGCTAAAAGATTTTCTTTCCTAAAAAAGTCATCATTGTTTCCTTAATTTTCTTTCTCAGCCCTTTTATCATTTGTGTAAAGGAAGACTACTGATTTGTTTGAGTTAATTTTATATCTGGCCACTTTTCTGAAGTTGTTTATCAGTTATAGGAGTTCTCTGGTACAATTTTTGGGGTCACTTATGTATACTATAATATCATCTGCAAATAATGATATCTTGACTTCTTCTTTGCCAATTTGTATCCCCTTCATCTCCTTTTGTTGTTTTATTACTCTAGCTAGACCTTCATGTACTATATTGAATATGTACTGGAAAAGTGGGCAGCCTTGTCATGTCCCTGAATTTACTGAGATTGCTTCAAGTATCTCTCCATTTAATTTGATATTGGCTGTTGGTTTGCTGTATATTACTTTTATTATGTTTAAAAATGGGCCTTGAATTCCTGATCTCTCCATGATTTTTAATATCAGTGAGTGTTGCATTTTATCAGCATCTAATGAGATAATCATGTGATTATTTTCTTTGAGTTTATTTACATAGTGCATTATGTTCACGGATTTTCATATATTGAACCAACCTTGCATCCCTGGGATGAAGCCTACTTGATTGTGGTAAATTACAGTTTTGATGTGGAATTTGACTCAGTTTGCTAGAATTTTATTGAGTATTTTTACATTGATATTCATAAATGAAATTTGTCTAATGTTCTCTTTTATGTTGGGTCTTTATGCAGTTTAGGTATCATAGTAATTTTGGTTTCATAGAGTGAATTAGATAGTGTTCCTTCTGTTTCTATTTTATGGAATAGTTTGAGGAGTGTTGGTATTAGGTCTTTTTTTGAATGTCTGGTGAATTCTGTACTAAAGCCATTTCTGGCCCTGGGCTTTTTTTGGTTGGGAGGTTTGTAATGACTTCTATTTCCTAATGGGTTATGGGCCTCTTTAGATAGTTTACCTGTTCTTGATTTGACTTTGGTATTTGGTATCTGTTTAGAAAAATATCCATTTAATCCAGATTTTCCAGTTTTGTTGAGTATAGGTTTTTGTAGTAGAATCTGATATTTTTGAATTTTCTTAGTTTCTGTTTTTAATCTCTCCATTTTCTTTTATATATATGTACATATATGTTTCTTACGTATTTTCCTCAATTACATTTCCAATGCTATCCCAAAAGTCCCCCAGACCCTCCCCTCTACTTCCCTACCCACCCACTCCCACATTTTGGCCCCGGCGTTCCCCTGTACTGGGGCATACAAAGCCTGCATGTCCAATGGGTCTCTCTTTCCAGTGATGGCAACCAGGCCGTCCTTTGATACATATGCAGCTAGAGTCAAGAGCTCCGGGACACTGGTTAGTTCATAATGTTGTTGCACCTACAGGGTTGCAGATCTCCCTAGCTCCTTGGATACCTTCTCCAGCTCCTCCACCGGGGGCCCTGTGATCCATCCAATAGCTGACTGTGAGCATCCACCTCTGCGCTTGCTAGGCCCCGGCCTAGTCTCACAAGAGAGAGCTATATCAGGGTCCCTTCAGCAAACGCTTGCTAGTGTATGCAATGGTGTCATCGTTTGGAGGCTAATTATGAGATGGATTCCTGGATATGGCAGTCTCTAGATGGTCCATCCTTTTGTCTCACCTCCAAACTTTGTCTCTGTAACTCCTTCCATGGGTGATTGTTTCCAATTCTAAGAAGGGGCAAAGTGTCCACACTTTGGTCTTTGTTCTTCTTCAGTTTCATGTGTTTTACAAATTGTCTCTTATATCTCGGGTATACTAAGTTTCTGGGCTAATATCCACTTATTAGTGAGTACATATCATTTGAGTTCTTTTGTGATTGTGTTACTTCACTCAGGTCCAAACATTTGCCTAGGAATTTCATAAATTCATTCTTTTTAATAGCTGAGTAGTACTCCATTGTGTAAATGCACCACATTTTTTGTATCCATTCCTCCGTTGAGGGGCATCTGGGTTGTTTCCAGCTTCTGGCTATTATAAATAAGGCTGCTATGTACATAGTGGAGCATGTGTCCTTCTTACCGGTTGTGACATCTTCTGGATATATGCCCAGGAGAGGTATTGCAGGATCCTCCGGTAGTACTATGTCCAACTTTCTGAGGAACTGCCAGACTGATCTCCAGAGTGGCAGTACAAGCATGCAATCCCACCAACAATGGAGGAGTGTTCCTCTTTCTCCACATCCTCGCCAGCATCTGCTGTCACCTGAATTTTTGATCTTAGCCGTTCTGACTGGTGTGAGATGGAATCTCAGGGTTGTTTTGATTTGCATTTCTCTGATGATTAAGGATGTTGAACACGTTTTCAGGTGTTTCTCCGTCATTCGGTATTCCTCAGGTGAGAATTCTTTGTTTAGCTCTCAGCTCCATTTTTAATGGGTTTATTTGATTTTCTGGAGTCCACCCTTTTGAGTTCTTTATATATACTGGATATTAGTTCCCTATCTGATTTAAGATAGGTAAAGATCCTTTCCCAATCTGTTGGTGGCCTTTTTGTCTTATTGACTGTGTCTTTTGCCGTCCAGAAGCTTTGCAGTTTCATGAGGTGCCATTTGTCAATCCTCGATCTTACAGTACAAGCCATTGCTGTTCTATTCAGGAATTTTTCCCCTGTGCCCATATCTTCGAGGCTTTTCCCCACTTTCTCCTCTATAAGTTTTAGTGTCTCTGGTTTTATTTGAAGTTCCTAAATCCACTTAGATTTGACCTTAGTACAAGGAGACAGGCATGGATCAATTCACATTCTTCTACATGATAACAACCAGTTGTGCCAGCACCATTTGTTGAAAATGAATCGACTTCCAACCCAAAGTTATCAAAAAAGACAAGGAGGGACATTTCATACTCATCAAAGGTAAAATCCTCCAAGAGGAACTCTCAATTCTGAATATCTATGCTCCAAATGCAAGGGCAGCCACATTCATTAAAGACACTTTAGTAAAGCTCAAAGCACACATTGCACCCTCACAATTATAGTGGGAGACTTCAACACACCACTTTTATCAATGGACAGATCATGGAAACAGAAACTAAACAGGGACACAGTGAAACTAACAGAAGTTATGAAACAAATGGACTTAACAGATATCTACAGAACATTTTATCCTAAAACAAAAGGATATACCTTCTTCTCAGCACCTCATGGGACCTTCTCCAAAACTGACCATATAATTGGTCACAAAACAGGCCTCAAAAGATACAAAAATATTGAAATGGTCCCATGCATCCTATCAGATCACCATGGACTAAGGCTGATCTTCAATAACAACATAAATAATGGAAAGCCAACATTCACGTGGAAACTGAACAACACTCTTCTCAATGATACCTTGGTCAAGGAAGGAATAAAGAAAGAAATTAAAGACTTTTTAGAGTTTAATGAAAATAAAGCCACAACGTACCCAAACCTATGGGACACAATGAAAGCATTTCTAAGAGGGAAACTCATAGCTCTGAGTGACTCCAAAAAGAAATTGGAGAGAGCACACACTAGCAGCTTGACAACACATCTAAAAGCTCTAGAAAAAAAAGAAGAAAATTCACCCAAGAGGAGTAGACAGCAGGAAATAATCAAACTCAGGGTTAAATCAACCAAGTGGAAACAAGAAGAACTATTCAAAGAATTAACCAAACTCAGAGTTGGTTCTTCGAGAAAATCAACAAGATAGATAAACCCTTAGCTAGACTCACTAGAGGGCACAGAGACAACATCCTAATTAACAATTTCAGAAATGAAAAGAGAGACATAAAACAGATTCTGAAGAAATCCAAAACACCATCAGATCCTTATACAAAAGGAGGCTATACTCAACAAAACTGGAAAACCTAGACAAAATGGACAAATTTCTAGACAGATACCAGGTACCAAAGTTAAATCAGGATCAAGTTAATAATCTAAACAGTCCCATATCCCCTAAAGAAATAGAAGCATTCATTAATAGTCTCCCAGCCAAAAAAAATCCCAGGACCAGATGGGTTTAGTGCAGAGTTCTACCAGACCTTCAAAGAAGATCTAATTCCAGTTCTGCACAAATTATTCCACAAAATAGAAGTAGAGGGAACTCTGCTCAACTCATTCTATGAAGCCACAATTACTCTGATACCTAAACCACAGAAAGATCCAACAAAGATAGAGAACTTCAGACCAATTTCCCTTATGAATATAGATGCAAAAATACTCAATAAAATTCTCGCTAATCGAATCCAAGAACACATTAAAACAATCATCCATCCTGACCAAGTAGGTTTTATTCCAGGGATGCAGGGATGGTTTAATATACGGAAAACCATCAACGTCATCCATTATATAAACAAACTCAAAGACAAAACCACATGACCATCTCGTTAGATGCGGAAAAAGCATTTCAACAAGATCCAACACCCATTCATGATAAAAGTCTTGGAAAGATCAGGAATTCAAGGCCCATACCTAAACATGATAAAAGCAATCTACAGAAAACCAGTAGCCAACATCAAAGTAAATGGTGAGAAGCTGGAAGCAATCACGCTAAAATCAGGGACTAGACAAGGCTGCCCACTTTCTCCCTACCTATTCAACATAGTACTTGAAGTCCTAGCCAGAGAAATTCGACAACAAAAGGAGATCAAGGGGATACAAATTGGAAAAGATGAAGTCAAAATATCACTTTTTGCAGACAATATGATAGTATATATAGGTGACCCTAAAAATTCCACCAGAGAACTCCTAAACCTGATAAACAGCTTCAGTGAAGTAGCTGGATATAAAATTAACTCAAACAAGTCAATGGCCTTTCTCTACACAAAGAATAAACAGGCTGAGAAAGAAATTAGGGAAACAACACCCTTCTCAATCGTCACAAATAATATAAAATATCTGGGCGTGACTCTAACTAAGGAATTGAAACATCTGTATGATACAAACTTCAAGTCTCTGAAGAAAGAAATTAAAGAAGATCTCAGAAGATGGAAAGATCTCCCATGCTCATGGATTGGCAGGATCAACATTGTAAAAATGGCTATCTTGCCAAAAGCAATCTACAGGTTCAATGCAATCCCCATCAAAATTCCAACTCAATTCTTCAACGAATTAGAAAGAGCAATCTCCAAATTCATCTGGTATAACAAAAAACCTAGGATAGCAAAAACTCTTCTCAAGGATAAAAGTACCTCTGGTGGAATCACCATGCCTGACCTAAAGCTTTACTACAGAGCAATTGTGATAAAAACTGCATGGTACTGGTATAGTGACAGACAAGTAGACCAATGGAATAGAATTAAAGACCCAGAAATGAACCCACACACCTATGGTCACTTGATCTTCGACAAGGGACCTAAAACCATCTAGTGGAAGAAAGACAGCATTTTAAACAAATGGATCTCTCCATTTTCATTACTGATTTTGTTTATTTGGGTACAGTCTCTGTGCCCTTTAGGTAGTTTGGTTAGGGGTTTATCTAGCTTTTTGATTTTTACCAGCTTTTGGTTTTGTTGATTCTTTATATGGTTCTCTTTGCTTCTATTTAGTTCATTTGGGCCCCGAGTTGGACAGTTTCATGCCTTCTACTCTTGGGTATATTTGCTTCTTTTTGTTCTAAGGCTTTCAGGTGTGCTGTTAAATTGCTAGTATAGGATCTCTCCATTCTTTATAAGGGCACTTAGTGCTATGAACTTTCCTCTTAGCACTGCTTTCATTGTGTCCCATAAGTTTGGGTATGCTCAACCTGAGGGACAGCAGAGAGAATGGAAATATGCAACCTGGGGAGGTGGGAGGCAGGGGACCCTCTAGAATGCATCAGAGACCTAGGAGGTAAGAGACTCTCAGGACTCTAAAGAAATGCCCAACAGCGGGGAGAGGGAACTTGTAGAGTCCAAGTCCAGTAGAAAGACAGGGAATCAAGTGGAGGGATAGGATTGCCATGCCACAGTCAAAAACTGTGACCCAAGAAGAAACCAACCACAAGGGGGGGGGAGGGAGGGATATAGGACGAAAAGGACTGAAATTCCTGAGGGCCAGCAGAGAGAAGGGAAACATGCAACCTTAGGAGGTAGGAGATTGGAGGGACCCTCCAGAATATACCAGAGACCTAGCGTGTGAGATACTCTCAGGAATAAAAGAGAGGGACCTTAGAAGAAATGCCCTACATTGGAGAGAGGGAATTTGTAGAGACCACCTCCAGCAGAAAGACAGGGCATCAAGTGAGGGATGGGGTTGCCATCCCACAGTTAAAACTTTGACCCTTGTTGCTGTCTGAAAGAACTGAAGGGATGGAAATGGAGAGGAGACTGAGGAAAAGAAGGTCCAGCAACAGGCCCCAAGTAGGATCCAGCTTAATGAGAGGCCCAAAGGCCTGACACATATATCTATAGCCAAGCCTACAGCATGGTTGCATAGTGATCTTCCTGCTTTGTTGTTGTTTGTTTGTTTGTTTGTTTGTTTTTATGTGTTTGGTGGGGGTATTACAGTGTAGGTGAAAAGCTTTAGAAAATCCTTTAGTAAAAATGTTCCTGCCCACAATGCAATGTACAATTGTCAAAACTTAGCTCTTGCTTAGCCTGACTGATCTAGTACAAAGTGCCTTATCCTGATGAGCGCTGCACACTGTCTGTACATAAGGGGCAACAGCTATGCTTTATGTGAAATGGGACGTGTGCAAATAAAGACAAGTTTTTTTATCTCCTACTACAGACAGATTTGTTATGTCTTTATCTGTGTCACTTATTGGTAGAGCCATGATATCACAGGAAGGATGTTATTGAGACAAGAACATGAAACAAATCAATGTTGGTTTTAATCATGCAAGCTATTTTTGTTACTTCGATAAAAATGTAGAATTCTGGGGCAGATGTTAAGCTGTTCTGAGTGTGTGGATTACAGTGTCACCGTGACATTCCTAGAAGAAAAGTTGTATGTGTGGTCTTTTTTACAGATGAGTCTGTGCCCAGCTGTTCTTCTAGTATATTCATTAGATGCTCTTACTAATGAGTGCCTACAGGCAGGAAGGGCTTCCATTGTGTGTGAAGCACATTATAAAGCACAAGAGAACACAGCAGCCTCTTCTGTTAGTAACAGCAACAGTTACTGACAGAAAAAAAATGTAAAGGTGAGCACATTCTGAGCTCATAGAGAATATTAGTAAATTAATATATTCCAGTGACTGTAATAATGAAAAGAAAAATCTTAGGTTTATCCTGATGACCCTTACAGAGAGGGATAAAAGAGTAAATCTGGAGTATTTTCTGATTTTAATGGTATGCAATATAAGCAGAACAAAATATATATCAATAGTTGGTTATTGCTGGAACTAATTGATTCTATATTCATACTTTTAAAATTTTACTCAGAAGCAAAAATAAGTTCATAATGAGTAATAGCCATTAAAATATTCTGTATAACTAAAAGATGGCCTTATTGAATAATTATTTTCTTTAAAAATTCCCATGACCATCTCTACCTCCTAGTGCTTCAAATCATGAAAATTACAGTAATTTTAAAAATTATATGAATATAAATATAAAATAAGATATATAAGTAGCACATTATTTATCTTGGCTTGTTATTGCACTCTGTAAAATCATTGGGAGAGAAAATATGTACAGAATTTGGTTTATGAATAAAGGAAATAATATTCATTTAATTACTCTAAATGTCATAAACGATTGCATTTCATATTTGATGTTATGGAATTATATGATTGAACCATATTAACAAAGTCTCTATAAACTTCATAGAATTCATGAATATTTCCTTTGGTATCTGTAGGTTATGTGCATGTCTGTGTGTGTGTGTGTGTGTGTGTGTGTGTGTGTGTGTGTGTGTGTGCGTGCGCACTTACCCATGTATGAATTTCTACGGCCAAAGGCTAACAAATGACTCACAATATCTACCAATATCTACCCACTGCTGGTCTTACAGATGTTTATTACTATATCTGACTTTTTACCTGGGATCCAGGGATCAAGACTAAGGTTCTTGTGTTTCTACAACATATACTTTACCCACTAAGCCATACCATCATTCCCCTATATTTAGAAGTCCATAAAATGAGATGGGTTATTTCATACAAAACAACTAAAATTCTATTGGCAATAATTAAGAGAACCATGGCAGTCAATCAGATAAGAATGCATAAATCATAATAGATGTCAAAAAATCATATATTATAAATTATCTATGGGTTGTATCTCAATTTTTATTTTGCTTTGAGTAATGTCACTTATGAGATATATAGAAAAATGAGTTCTGCAGATTAATATGCTTCCAGTAAAATATGTTTCATCTTCAAAATCTGATAAGAACTTTTCAATTCATAAAACACTGTAAGAAAAAAAAAACTGTGAATCAGGATAAACACACATTCCAAAGAACTGTTGAGATTGCAAATCACTTCTACCTCACTCACCAGTTACCACGATAATGCTTAGCACTTCATCGGTGTTTTCTAGCTTCAAAGAGCCTGCAAACTTTGACTAATTAATCTTTACACTACCCAGGGAGACAGTGATAAGAACCCCCTTGAAGAGAGCATCTAACTATATATTGACATTTGCTTCTGCAGAATTTAACATATATGCTGTGCTGTCCTTTCCTGTTTCCTTATTCTAATAGAGCATCTGGGGATGATATTCACAAGGGGGTATATGATGCATGGCCATCTACTCTGGATACAGTGATATACACTGCACTCCATCTTTAGGAAAAGCTAACAAAAGATATAAGGGTAGCTACCACAGGAAAGCCATCTGGTAAATTTTTTGTTGTGTTTTCTTTCATTCATATTACATCTTACTTGCAATTATTCTAGAATGGAATGATTAAACTGGAATGCTACAGTGCAGAATATATGAATGTACTATTGATCACTTTATAATTGTAGATCCTGAAATACCATGTTGTTCAAAAATCACATGTGTAAATTATGCTGACCAGAAGAGAAGACCATATGTGAAAGCTACACCCAAATGAAAAGAATATTTAAGTATTTTATTAAGCATTCCCTGAGCTGGGATTGCCATGTCTCTGCAGGTAGCTGGCTACAGGGGTCTGCCAAAACAAATCTATTCCTGCAGTAAGGTCAACACCAGGTCATTGAGGGGGAACAGTCTAGAAAAGAATTACACATCTTTTACCCGAAACAGGGGGTATCCTTATTCAGTTTCATTTTGAAACTGAAATCTTATTTGAAAAGTAATCATTTCCTGTTTTAATTATAGAGAATTTGTGTTTACATTTTAGTTACTTATCTATATCTAATCTCTAAGAAATACAAAATTACTAACCACAGACATATTCAAACACACATAATTATGTGCACATGTGCACACAGGAGACCACACAGGCAACCATGCACATGCTTTTAAATATGTTCACACATTCATGTTTACATATGTACACAAACATCCATGCATACATAGTGCATGAACATACGAACAGTCTCAAAAACAAGCACACACATGTACTCATGTGAACAAACTGAAGCAACGATGCATTTGAAAAAGCTTCCTGGGGCTGGAGAGATGGGAACTGGAAGTAGTGGAGGAAGGGGAAATTGCAACTGGAATACATTCTATGAGAAAAGAATCAATATTCAGTAAAAGAGAGGAAAAAAGCACTGGCTGCTCTTCCACAGGACCTGGGTTCAATTTCAAGCACCCGTAGGGTGGCTTATAACAGTGTTACAGCAAAGAAAGATTTATGCATAGCTAGCTCAGAAGAATGTGGAATTGGTAACTTCAGTTCCAGGGAATCTGATGCTCTCCTCTGTCCTCTGAAGGCACTAAGCACTAGAGTGTTGCATACATACTTACAGTTACCAGTCATGCACATGAAATAAGATAAGCATGATACAAAGGAAAAAACATCCAGAGAATACATGTACTCTGTCTTTTTTTTCATATGCTATTTTCATTAAGGTGATAATTACCATTCAATAGAAAACCTATTTTATTAATGTACTCAATAGGCATATCTATCCTTGACTCACAGGCTTCACACAGCACAGGATAGCAATGAATTTGTTGAACACATAAGAAATTAAGATACTTCATTCTGCCTTAGAATAGGGAACAAAACACCTATGGAAGGAGTTGCAGAGACAAAGTTTGGAGCTAAGACAAAAGGATGGACTATCCAGAGACTACCCCACTCAGGGATCCATCCCATAATCTGCCACCAAACCCAGACACTATTGCATATGCCAGCAAGATTTCGATGAAAGGACACTGATATAGCTGTCTCGTGTGAGGCTGTGCCAGTGCCTGGAAAATACAGAAGTGGATGCTCACAGTCATCTATTGGATGGAACACAGGGCCCCCAATGGAGGAGCCAGAGAAAGTACCCAAGGAGCTAAAGGGGTTTGCAACCCGATAGGTGGAACAACAATAAGAACTAATCAGTACCCCCAGAGCGCATGTCTTTAGCTGCATATGTAGCAGAAGATGGCCTAGTCGTCCATCATTGGCAAGAGAGGCCCCTTGGTCTTGCAAACTTTATATGCTCCAGTACAGGGGAACGCCAGGGCCAAGAAGTGGGAATGGGTGGGTAGGGGAACAGGGCAGAGGGGGGGTACAGCGAACTTTCCGGATAACATTTGAAATGTAAATAAAGAAAATATCTAATAAAAAAATTAAGAAGGTTTTTATTGTTATTATTTTAACTTAACTATGTGGTTCTCAATAGTGAATTTTGTAGACATATTATCACAATGTTCAAGTACTGGGCATATGCAAAACAGGTATGAAAAAGATAAGAAATTTATTTCTTTCTACATATCCTTTTTTAAAAAAAATGAAGTGTTAAGGTTATCATGGTTAGCTTTGATTAAAAAAAACTAATAAAAGTTTTACATCTAAACATATTCTTTATTACTATTGTTAAAATGAATTGACACGTATTTCAGAGATGTAGGGCGTAGATAGACTAAGAATAGAGAAAGCCACATGCTTGCAACAGAGGAAATGTCATCATTGTCTTGCCAGCACCAAGCTTGGCATGGGAGCAAAAATACCTACCTAGTTTTGTGGCTTGAGACCCCATGTTACAGTGATGGATCAGAGAACCAAAAGAATTAGCCTACTTACAGCCACTTTTGGGAAAGATTCTATTTTGCACCTAATGAGTTGTCCTGGAATCTTTGATATTTTAACCAAACTAATGTCAAGACTTAAAGATCATTTCCTGTTACAAGTGTCATTGTTACTAATTCTGTGTTGTGAAATAGGATGGATCATGTGGCAAAGGGACACTTTTTAAGGTTGGAACGGACACAGACAATACTACAGGATCTTGAAAATTAAGAGACAACTCATATTTCTATGAAACATTTTTGACAATTTTTACATGGTGGCTATGCTTAATTTTTGTTGAGGATTTACCACTACAAATGATTATGAGTTCTTGGGCTGTGAACAAATATGAATCTTGCAGCATGCTCTGATGGAAGATAAAAGGAGAAAACCTATAGAAATCATGAGGTAGTGGTGGGTGTTCTGCTACATCTTAGCCTTGATGGAAGAGACACAATGGGTTCTTCTCTTAGATTCTCTTATCTGTGATAAGGAAAAGCACAACATGATTGTAAAGAAGAGGTGAGTTTGTTAGTTGTTTTCTACCCTGAAAATCATTTATGTGCTATTGATATGGCTTCTTTCACATATATTAAACTTTACATTCTGGCTTTCATGCATTAGGCAGAAGGACTCAAGTAGCAGCTGGCTGAAGCATCTGGCCTGAAGGTCACAATCAATGTCATGTGTCTGGCTGGCAGTTCCAGACTTCCAGGCTGAGATACAGATCAGCCCTTTAGGGATTCTGAGAAATAAGGGAAACACTGGAGGAAATACAACTGGTCAGCCAATGTTAGCTGAGAAAACTAAGCAAATGGGTATCTGGAGCAGGGCATGGAGAATGTGCATAGGAAATTGAGTCTCAAATTAAAGATTCACTCCAAGACATCCTCCAAATCAGTAAGCTAAAAAACCACAATTTTAAATTGCTTTCTATTAATTAAAATGAAGAAATCTTGATAAATCAATTTAAAGTCATATAATTTTCACATGACAGGACTAGATGAGTATTTAGCCTTTGTGCTAGCCTGATGCCTCTATTAAATGATAAACCTGAAGACAGAAATGTTTTCATGCTGTTATCTTCAGTGAGGTAATGTTTCTCTTCCTCAGAGTAAACTGGGTGAAAACAAGAGCTTAAAAGTCATGTGTGCAAACATGAAGGGCAGAGAGAAACCATTTCCAAAATGATGATTGAAGCTCTGCAGGAGAAATGTTGTGGAAAGATACTCCACACTCACAGACATGCTGGGAGGTGGGAGAAATAGAACTACCCACTCTCCTGATCCTCTGGGAATCTTAATATTTTTAACACTAGTCAATCTGGTTTAAAGCCCTGCCTGAGCTTTCAGCAAGCAGTCCGACTGCATCTATTTTTCTTTCCTTACAAACCGGACAAAATGAAGCTCCAGGGGCCTGCAACTATTTTCCTGACTCTATATTGTTTCTGAATCTTATGCTGAAATTAAGATAAAACACGTCATGGTATGGCCAAGAAATATGCCATGAATAAATTACCACAAGTATGATTTGACGGATCTAATCTTCTTCATCAGTATTTTTACATTGAACATTATGCTTCTCTAAGTCAGAGTAATAATTGTAATTTCTTCTCTTTTATTGGTTACAAAATTTGAGACATTTTCTGAAGTCAACTATAACTTTTTTAGTTAGTAGAAATTATATGTATTTGAACCTTTACCCCTGCTTCCTCATTTTGTCTTGTTTTCTGTGCCACATTCTTCCTATAGAGATATGCACTTCCTACTCTTTTATTCTCTGTAGGCCAATTAAAAGGCATTCTAGCGACTGTATAGCTTTTTGGAAAGAGGCCCTTTGACTGAGTCATTCTGCTCTATTTTCGGTTGTATCATGAACAGCTTGGTTTTATAACTAAAACTGACACAAAAATACCCAGAACAAATGCCTAATATTTTCCCAGAGCCAGAGTGAGTCTCTAAATGTCTCAGGTTATGATAACATTCATAAAAGGTGTTATGAAAGCTTATTGGAGTTGAATATAGTTTTAATTATACACAAATAAAAAAGCATAAAGGTTAAAAATATAATAATGGAAGACATTTTAACTATGAGAAAAGTGAAATGAATAAAATGCCCTTTCATATATATATGAATAATATATATATTTAATATATATATTAAAAATTTTGAAAAGCAGCAGCTCCTAGTGTACATTTTGGCTCATTCTCTGTAATTATGTGAACAAGTATCATGCTGAGAGAGGATTAGTCCTGATGGACAATCAGAGACAATGCTTCCTTCCTGGTAAAAGGTGAGAAAAGAGGTAGGCATGTGTGCTTGAGTTATTAGGCATGGCAGCGGGAGGTCCATATGACCAGTTTGTGAGCGAGATGAGAGTCCTGACGTAGAGCTCTGCCCAGCACCTTCTCAGGCTCCTCGGCACCATCATGGATGGTATGTTTCTGATTTGGATGGTGGAGAGACTGCTATGAGAACATCACACTGGCAGTTCTGTTAGGTGTACATCCTCAGCTCAGCATCACAAGGCTGGCAGTGTGAAAACTCCCTGCAGGATGGAGCATTTGGCATAGCAGCAGGATTTGAGATCCGGTAATTCTGGAAGTACAGAAAACATCCTTATATTTAAAGAAAGAAAGAAAAACAAGAAAGAAAGGAAGAAAGAAAGAGAGAGACGGAGAAAAAGAAAAAGAAAAAGAAAAAGAAAGAAAGAAAGAAAGAAAGAAAGAAAGAAAGAAAGAAAGAAAGAAAGAAAGAAAGAAAGAGAAAGAACGGAGGGAGGGAGGGAGGGAGGGAGGGAGGGAGGGAGGGAGGGAGGAGAGGAAACAGTTAAGCACAAGATTTTATCTCTTTGAATTCACATGAAGATGTCATACAGTAACCAATATAACAAGATGCTGGAAAAGGTGGAACTAAATACCCTCTCAGTGGCCGGTTCAACTATAATGTAGCTCAACATTCAGTTAGCATTTTACTCAATATGAACTTCTTAGAATACTTTCAATATCAAAACCTTAAACCTCTAAATCAGATAAGATTTATTTTCTCTCTACTGTTAAATGTTGTCATTCAACGTCAAAATTCAATCATAAGCTTTTCAAAATACTCATTTGAATAGCCTAATCAGTGTGCATTAGCTTATACGTATTGCACAGGATCCTGAAACTAATGAGAAAACTACAGGTCTCCAAGTGAACTAGTCATATAATACTAAATAAACATGCCTGAGTCTAAAGAATATGGGTTAGGTTACATTCCAAATGGACAGCGTGGAATAAAAACATGATATCTTAGAAATGAGTGTCTAACACAGTCATTATTAATGTACCTCCCAGAGATTGCTTAAAGGCAAAGGTGACCACGAGGCCAGTGGTAGATGGTTACAATCCGTCTTCCTCAACATCTGTGTAAATAGATTCAAAGGACCATAGGCTACAGCTTCAAAACTGAAACTACAAAAGCCAATACCTATAACTGTATACAAAATAGCCTTGCCCACCTCTTCTTCCTACCCCCCTACTACTTCTGGGGCTCTTAAACCAAAAGAATGAGTGACCACCAAGGAGAAAGAGGGCAGGCGGAGGCCATGGAGATAGTTATTTTCAAAAGTTCTTCCAAAAAAAGTCTCCTTTTTCTATATAGAAATACAGAAATAGTATCCATGCATGTAAATTTAGTTTATGAATTCAGATCACACAAGTTCATGAAATATTATCATTTATAGTGTGGATGGTATTTATTTTTTTATTATTTTTCCAGTGTCTCAATTTGTAGCAAGAAACATTAAACATAGTTACAAGGTGTTGGTATTTGTGACTACTACACACACAATAAAAGTGTATTTTTTTCAGCAAATTGTCACATAGAACCCTTTCTAGTATTTTCACTAATCAATATTAAATAGATCTTCAATAACCCAATAAGAGAAAAAATATGAAGACAGTGACTGAGTGTTTGCCTATGGTGCTTGGGGCCCTGAATTCAATCTTTATTGAAAGGAAGAAATGAAGGAAAAAGCAAAAGACTGTTAGGAAAAAAAGGTACAGGAAAAGAGGAGGGAAGGAGGGAAGGAGAGGAGGAAGGAAATAATGGAGAACTTAAGGTTTTAATGAAAATAGGTTGTGTCTTAGAGTTTCTTTTGCTGTGAAGTGACATCATGACCACAGCAGCTATTATAAAGGAAAATATTTGGTTGGGAGCTGTCTTACAGAAAAGACGTTTAGTCTTTTATTAACATGGCTGGAAGCCTGGTGGCATGCAGGCTTCTGATGATGCAGGTGATGATGGAGGGTAGCTAAGAGTTAAATATCTGGATCCCTGGGCAACAGGAAGAAAGTGACACCAGGTCTAGCAGGAACATTTGAATTCTCAAGTCCATCTTGACATACTTCTTTCAGTAAGACCACACCTACTTCAACAAAGCCACAAGTCCTAATCCTTCAAATAATGCTGTTTACTCTCTAGGAGCCTGTGTGGGACATTGAGATACAAACTAACACAGGCTCTGAATGTGTAAAAAGTGGTAGAAGATCAATGATGGTTTTTCAACTCCTACAAACTTGTCTTCCATTGAACTGTTTGTTGGAAATAGAGGAGAGAATTTAACCCCTTCAGTAAAAAATGTGAAGAGAGATTTCCCTGAAAACATGTGGCAGCATAATAAATAATTTACCGGAAGAGTTTTCTGTCCTACAGACCTTGCTATATTTCAAAATTATTGATTCACAGTTAAGGATTTTGACATGCAAATGACTTATAATTAAAGTTTAGAAACACCTGTGATTTCATATAACCGCCTGAGAATCCATCTTGCCACTTCTTGACTAGAAGTCTCAAGTTTGCTATGTCTTTTTTGTTTACTAATTTACTTATTCTCCACTTGTGTGTGTATACTACAAAATGATGATACATCTATTTCCTTCAATCCATTGTCAATTACTTTTTTGTAGCTTTATCATGTTTCTGTCTTATTTTTATTTTTATTGCTTCGTTTACTTATATTCCAAATTTCCCCCCCTTCCAGGTCCTGCTTCCAAGAAATCTTCACCAGTGCCCCCTCCCTTTGGCTCTGAGAAGGTGTTCCCCACCCCTAGTTACCATGTGCCCATCATGTCACCCCACTATCACACACACACACACAGGAACACACATACACATCCCCCTTCCCTGGAGTATCAAGTCTCTCCAGGATTAGGCACATCCTCTACCACTGAGGCCATACAAGGCATATGTGCTGGGGAAACCTCTTTGTTTGGTGGCTTAATCTCTGGGGGTTCCCAGAGTTCTGGGTTGGTTGATACTGTTGGTCTTCCTATGGGGTTGCCATCCCTTCCGTGCCTTATGTCCTTCACCTAACTCTTTCATAGAGGTCCCTGACCTCAGTCCAATGGTTGGCTGTAAGTATCTGCATCTGTCTCAGTCACCTGCTGGTAGTTTCTCAGGGGAAAGACTCTGCCTATAAGTACAACCTGGCATCAGTAATAGTGTCAGGTTTGGATAAATCCTGGAATAGGTTTGGATAAATCCTGGAATAAATCCCAAGTTGGGCTGGTCACTGGGTAGACTCTCCTTTTTGGTTTCTGCTCCATTTAAGAGGAACACTTCTCTGTTGCTGGTGGGATTGCAAACTGGTACAACCACTGTACCAGAAATCAATCTGGCAGTTCCTCAGAAAATTGGAAAAAATTCTACCTGAAGATCCAACTATATCTCTCCTAGGCATATACTCAAAAGATGCTCCACAAGGACACATGCTCCACTATGTTCATAGCTGCCTTACTTATAATAGCCAGAAACTGAAAACAACACAGATGTTTCTCAACCTAAGAACAGATTCAGAAAATGTGGCTCAATTACACAATGGAAACTATTCAGCCAGTAAAAACAAGGATACCTTGAATATCATAGGCAAATGGATGGAACTAGAAAATATCATTCTGAGTGAGATAACCCGGACCCAAAGGGACATGCATGATATGTACTTACTGATAAGTGGAGATCAGCCAAAAAATACAGAATACCCATAATACACCCCATAGACCATAAGAAGTTTAACAAGAAGGAAGGCCCAAATGATACTTCAGTCCCGCTTAGAAGAGGGAACAAAATAATCATGGGAGGCAGAGGGAGAGAGGGGCCTGGGTGGAAAAGGGGAGGGGGAGGGAAAAGTTGGGCAGGATCAGGTATGTAGGGAAACAGGTGGTAAGTCCAGAGGGGTTAGGAGAATGAATGGAAATATGCAGCTGTGTGGGGTCTAGGTGGGGAAACCTCTAGAAAGTCCCAGTGACCTCGGATGTGAGAGGTTTCCGGGACTCAATGGGAGTGACCTTAGCCAAAATGCCCAACAGTGGGGAGATGGAACCTGAAGAGACCACCTCCGGTAGATAGACAGGGTCCCCAGAGGAGGGATGGGGTCACCAACCTCCCTTCAAAATTTTTGACCCAGTATTGTTCCTGACCATAAGAAATGAAAGAAATGGAGCAGAGAACTGGCTCAGTTCTTGAAGACTCTTTATAATTATGTTCCTATATGTATCTCTGTGGGGAATGTGCTCACGAGTACTGGTGCCAGCAGAAGCCTGAGAAGGGAATTGGATCTCCTGGATCTGTAGTGACAGACAGTTGAGAGACTCTAGACACAGTTACTCAGAACCACATTCAGACCCTCTCAAAAAATACTGTGTGCTCTTAACTGCTGAGCCAGCTCTCCACTCCTACCTTTCCTTTCCAGGCAGCTAAAAACTCATCTCAGTGTTATATAGGAAAGGAGGATAATATATATAAATATTTTCACATTCCCATTTAGTTCCGATTGTACTTTTTCTATCCTCTTTAGACAGAAGCAAATGCTCCTGTTGATTGTTCTGTGGTTTATTTTCCATTTCCTTGGACAATTCTTCAAGAACCTAGCTCTCTTGGCTCCATGGTATATTCTTTAGAATAAGTGGTCCAAGGTAATATAAAAATCTTAAACTGCTATATTGCTATATTAAAAATTGTTCCTGAAAACAAACAATATAAGTCACATGCTTTCTCTCCATTCTGAAATCTATGTCAAAATAATAAGGTTTAGAATTGAGATTTTTGGTTTTTCAGTTTTTGTTTTATTTTATTTTTTGTTTGTTTGCTTGTTTTTAAATAAGACACTAGTAACAAAGCACCTAAGTGTATAAAATAGATGGAGACATTTACCTGGGTATGGGGCACAGTGAAGGTTACACCTGTGACCTGAGAAGATTGTAGGGATCCAGACAAGGAAAAACCTGCACAATCCAAGGGACATCTAGGCTGGGGAGTATCAGCCTTGTCTAGGAACAGAAATAAAGCCAGAACTGGATAATCATTCTTAACTTATCCACTAATCTAAGAATGTTTGCAGTCTCATAAGGAGTGTCTCCCTTTCCTACCCAAGAAAAATCATAGATTGTTATATCTTATTACCAGATTTCAGCCCGCAGTTTTCTGCATGAATTCTTAGATAGCAACAAGTAAACATCTGTGCAAACAAGAGAACTAGACCTCTAAAATCTTTCAACCTGTCTTTATAAAACCATAAACGATTTACAGGAAATCTCTTTTTTCTTAGAGTCAATATTTAGAAAGAATCTAAAGTAACTGTTAAATTTTTTCAAGTAATTGCTTACAAGATAATTGAGAGGAAAGACTGGGACGAGAAACGCTTGCATTAAACTTTAATCCTGCTGCAGGATTAAATCTGTGTCTGTCTCTCTGTCTCTGTCTGTCTCTCTGTCTCTGTCTCTCTCTGTCTCTCTGTCTCTGTCTCTGTCTCTGTCTCTGTCTCTCTCTCTCTCTCTCTCACACACACACACACACACACTCTCACACACACACACACACACACACACACACACACCTTATGGCAGAGCCTCACCATCAGCTGGTTTACAACTTTGTGACCAAAACTCTGGATGAGATAGCACTTTAATGCCTATACAACAAGCTCAAATCACAGAGCTAAAAACCCAATCAAATAAGATGAGAAAACTTTGTTTTGTTTTAAGATTCTAGTACCAAACATCTTGGTACTAATTTTCTAGATGTGATTCAATGGAAAGCTAGAGAAATCAGTTTCTCCTGTAGATACCGCAATAGCAATCTTGCTTTATCTTCTTTTTCAACCTTTATTAGTGTGTGTGTGTGTGTGTGTGTGAGAGAGAGAGAGAGAGAGAGAGAGAGAGAGAGAGAGAGAGAGAGAGAGAGAGAGAGAGAGTCTGTGTGAGGTATATGTAGATGAATGTAGTGTCTTCAGAGTCTAGACGAGAATACGAGATAACTTGGTGTTGTGGTTATGAGAAGCTGTGAACTATCTACTATGAGAGCTAGGAACCAAACTCAGGTCCACTGCTAGAGCAAGAAGCATTCTTAGTGCTGAGCCATCTGTCCAGTGCTGCTTTGTGTGTGTGTGTGTTTTAATCATTGGTTAATGCTTAATGATGTATTATCCACTTATTGGATATTTGTGATCTATCTTTATATTTTCCTTTATGGTAGATAATGCAGACTGCTCTTTTCATTGCCTTTTTTTTTAAGAAATTTTCTCTTAGATATTTCAGTGCTTAGTATTTTCTTGTGGAATATCAGCAACCACCCTATAGTATGGGATTATGGCCACAGACAGACTTTGTATTGATCCTACCAGTTTGAATCTTTCTTCCTACGGCAATAAAATAATTACCATCAAGTCTTTAGTTCCCTATGATTCCAGTGCACTGGCCAGGCATGGTGCCTTTGAAAACTCTGCTAAACCAGAGGATTTGGTAGACTAGGAATAACATTTCATCAGTCAACACATATTTAAATTCCATTTAGATAGAAGGCCCTGGTGGGAACCCAAAGATACCCATACCCGAGTGTGTGGGGAGGAATTCAGAAAGAATGCCTGTAGTCCATCATCTCCTCTTCTAGAAATTTCTACCATATGTTCTTTTTCAGAGGGTCACAAAAACTACTTCCCTGTTGTCTAGAATCCCCACTTACCTGTCCAGATATGATTTTTTTCAGAGGCAATTTTAGAAGATTGACCACAATCACTTTGATCAGAAATCACAAAGTATCTCTTAATATTATTTCATATAAATGCTCACATTTTTCTGCTTCTTGTTTATAAAGTCCTAGCTACAAAGAGCAAAAAGATTATGTACGCAAGGGTAGATGGTAGATTTTAATGAGGTTGTCGAGTTAGAAAAAAAAAATTGCATTAAAGAAAGTGACCTTGGTGTCCCTCCCCTACTCTGTCACACTGTGAAATAAAAACTTTGAAATGCTGATTACAACTACCTCAAAGCTAATTTTAAGCAAAGAGCAAATGATTTCATTTAAGAAGTAACATTATTTTAACAAAATGGTAACTCAACATTGGCTTTCTATCATCTAGAGAAATATCTTGTGCTTTGTTATCTTGCACACTGCAAACACAAATCAGGTGACTTATGTAATATGTATAAGTTCCCAAGTAAATTAACTGAATAAATATCTGTCTTTTTCATCTATTGATACTGTGACTAGTTCTAAGCTTGGCAAGCTAACAAAATATTTACCTTTAAACATAAAAGAATGATGTTTCTTTGTCTCATTTAATTCTGGGAGTATGATAATATATCAGGATACTAAAATTTGGATACATATGAACCTTCCACCCACTTTTTATTTTTTTATTAGATATTTTCTTTACTTAAATTTCAAATGTTATCTCCTTTCCTGGTTTCCCCTCCAAACACAACTTATCCCTCCCCTCTCCCCCTACTCACCAACCCACCCACTCCAACTTTCTGGCCCTGGCATTCTCCTACACTGGGGCATAGAACCTTCACAGGACCAAGGACCTCTAGTTTCCCCTCTGCAAACCCCCTATTATTTTTGTAAAATAGCTTTCAAAATTTAATTATGAATCTGTGAAGAAACTGTTAGGTTCAGAGTGGATACTCAAAATGGCAGTGCTGGTGAAAATGTCCTAAGCAGAAGGAGTATGACTGGATAAATTGAAGGATTGTTACTGGGTGAACAGAAGTCTAAATTCAGCATTCCTTAGTTATCTCATAAAACAGGTTTCTGTTTACTGGAAGCTCCCTGAATCTGCTCCCAAAGGTCAGCAGCCCCCCCTCCCCTTGGACAAGACTATCCAGTTAATGGTCAATCAGAAAAACTTGTATCAACTCGAAGCCATCACCCTGTTGACTGTCATATATCTGTTTACTTCTTCACCATTTTGCTTCTCTATATCCCCAAAGAGATAGCCTTGGCATTTTTTACTCCCCCTACCACATTAAACTTTCTTTCTACCCAAGAAGTGGCCTAGTTAAGAGGCTTCACTGAGTCCTCGCTTACAGAAATAAAAATCATTCAAATGGAATTGTAATAGTTAAAATTTTAAGGTATCTTGAAGGTTCAAGACATATTTTTAAATATTATTGGAAGAAATCTTTGGACTTTGTAGAATATGAAGTTATTCCTATAGTGATGGCATTTTAAAATTAACAGCTATTCAGATAAATTGATAATAAGTTTTTTTTTAATTATACATAAGATCCATTGGCTCTGGGCTTCAGAAACTGGTGGTAATCTCCAGATCTCTCAGAGTCAAAAATCTCATTGTCATGGAGATAAGAGGAGCATTTACTGTGAAACAGTTCTTTCAAAAGCCTTAGCTGACCCAATTCTCTCCAATTCTCATTTATAGGTCTTAAGTGTATCTGGCAGTTGTGTTGGGAAAACAAGAAGATAAGGGGGAGTATGGGCTCTAGTCCACCTTTACCCTATAACCCACATAGCCGAGTTTATATATCCTAAAGTGGATGGTTTCGGGGATCCTGTACTTGCATGGCTCTTAGGGCAGGGTAGCCAAGAATTTCTGTGTCCTAGAATTCTTTATTTGCCTTATGAGAGCCTTGTTAGTTTATCAAGGGAAAGGACATGCTAATGAAGTAGCTAAAACTGACAAATAAACATCTATTTTGGATTAGATACCAGACTGAAAGTGGTAGAAAACATAAAGTTGAATAAAAGCAAAATATTTAAGTAAGATTTATTAACAGAATGGACAACATATTAGCCATATTTCCTGTGATGGCCCATTGCATAACTTTTAGAAATCATCAGAACTAATTATATTTAATGTACTTGGACAACAAACCACTCCAATTTTGTGTCAAAATATTGCTTGAGGGCAACAATGAGCCAAAGTCAGTGTTTATTTATTATTATTTTCATTATTATTAAGAATGTAAGGGAAGTCATGCCAATGCAAAAATTTGTTTTCTTCCATATATAACGTTAAGTACATTTCTTCAGTGTTACTCTTAAGAAAACTAAATTAGGATTGTTTCCTGCTATATATGTTTATATCATGATTTGTCCAATAACTTTTTACTTTATGTGCCAAATTAAAACATCTGTACAAATGATTCCTTGACTTACCATCAGCAGCATTTGCAACCTTCATGACTGGGTACCCATCTCCACTTAAATGACCCCTCCTTGTCATCCTCCAATGCTTGGCTCCATCATTCATTTTCATCCTCCTTCTCAGTTTCCATGCTTTGTAAGGAACCTCAAAAATATAAAGGTTTGCTTTGTTCACCACCACTGAAAAACTGTGGTTATATGGCATTCCTCTTGATGACCATACTTGCACTAAGTCCACTGAGGACTCTGGAAAAGCTTTTGCTTCAAGGAAAAATACAGAAGAATTTTTTCCAGCAACATGGCTGTTCTGGTATGGGATCATATCCAGAGACCTTCTAGGTGGCCTGCCTGGAATGCAGACACACCCTGGATTACAGTATGATCTGGCTGGGGCATACAGACTTGACCTTAGTACACAACTTGAATCCCAAATAATCAGAGTAAAGTGAAGTGTTTGAAAGTGACATCTAATTGAGGGCCAGACAAAGTGATGAGTGAGAGAAAGATTTAACAGAATGAGTCAGAGATTAGATCTACACAATTCTCAGGTCAGAGAGGAAAGAGAAGACACTAGGTGCAGCAGGGTAGGAGTGGGGTTGGGGGGAAGTTGCAGTTTTACCAGGACAATTTTACAGAGACAGGCTAGACATAAGTGAAGTCAGAACAAGCCAGAAAATGGGGAGCCAGAAGATTAGAACAGATTACCAAACTTAGTTTGAGGCTAAGCCGAGCAATTCAGTCAGAAACAAAGAATCAGCCAGCGTTGAGGAGTTTGGGCCAATACAGCTGAGTTGAACCAGCCAGTCAGAGTTCAGAAAGAACTGGAGAAGATGAACTCATTTGGTAGTAAGTCTCAGAAGCTGAAACATTTCAGGCCTACATTAGACTGTACAGAGCTCCTAGAAGCTTTCAGTCTGGGCCTAGGGTAATTAGTACAAAGATAGAAACACTCTGGGATCAGACCATGTATTTGGACAACTATGGTACAACTCTCATCACATCTTATCATCAGAAGAAATAAAAGCAATACA
Organism: Mus caroli; assembly: GCF_978045245.1. NCBI lineage: Eukaryota > Metazoa > Chordata > Mammalia > Rodentia > Muridae > Mus > Mus caroli. Next base: position 90,959,989 of record NW_028227266.1, read on the forward strand.
GAAAAAAAGAAGTATACTTTGATGGTACAGGCTTTGTCCTTTTCACTCTGTAACCATGAACATAATCCTGGTGATGACACAATTCACAGAGAAGCAGCAAAGATGTCTAAAATGATGTCACCTAGTAGTGGAACAACTGAGCCGACGTCAGGGTCTTGCCTACCAAACACTGAGAAAAAAAAAATCCCCTTTCGTTTAGTCCAAGATTTCTTCTTTGCTGTGTTAAGTCAAAAAACTCTTAGTGATACAATGATGTTTTATTGTTGTTGTTTTTATTCCCTTTTTTTATATGTTTGTCTTCTCATGAGTTATAGTTTATAAGTTCTTTGTCATACAAATGAATGAGACAGCCTTGTTGTAGAGAGCAATTGGAACAGAATCAAAATATATTTTAGCTTGTTTGTATACAGTGCTACAGATTAAATCTAGGCCCTTTGTACATGCAAGATCTTCATCAATGAGTTTATAGATCCATTCTTTCTTCTTCTTCTTCTTGTTCAGGTAAGCACTGGACTTTCAGTCTTCCTTCCTTAGTCTCCAGAGAAGCTTTTAATATTTAAGCCTCCAAAATTCACATCTAAAATACTCTAGAGGAAACAATTCAATAAAATGGTGCTATTACAGCTCTGAGTTCATACAATGTGGTTATCTTGTAGGATCTGTGATCACCATTCATACTTGTATTAGTCAGGTTACTCTAGAGTCACAGAACTTATGAAATGTCTCTCTATGTTGAGGGAATTTATTGTGATGACTTTCAGTCTGTAATTCAACTAACCCAACAATGGTCAGTTAGGAATGGGAACGCCAATAATCTAACAGCTGCTCAATTCCACTAGGCTCGTTGCTTCAGCTGGTCTTCTACAGAAAGAAGTAGGTTCCAATAGATGAGTTGGCAAGTAAGTACAAAGAAAAATTAAGTGAAGAAGAGTGGAATGTCCTCCTTCCAATGTCCTTATGTAGATAGGCCTCCAACAGAAGATGTGGCTCAAATTAAAGGTATGTACAACCACATCAGGATCTGGGACTTGTTTTGTTCCAGGCTGACCTTGAACTCAGAGATCTCCTTGCTTCAGTCTCCTGGGATTAAAGGCATGTACTACCTTGCCTGGGCACAAGATTTTCATGGCCACTATGCCTCAAGATCTCCATGCCAAGATCCAGGTCAGCAACCTGTCTTCCAGCCTCAAGATGTGGATCACAGGTGAGGCCTCCAATTCTGGATTGTAGTTCATTCCAGATTTAGTCAAGTTGACAACCAGGAACAGCCTTTACTATAGTAATGCATACATTTACATATCTTCTTTCCACAAATGCTTTTCTTGCAAACACTCTTTGAAACTCTTACACCTTGACTATCTAGTTAACTGTCCCTTTGAAAGATGCTTACATGAAGATGTTTTGATCAAAGGTAGATGCTGGTGGCATTGTAGTAATCCTAATTTCATAGTACAATGCATTATTCAATGTTTCCAGTCATGCTTATATTAATTAACCTTCTTCTGGAGAGTAGTACAAAGGTACACTACATATATTTAGTTATGTATCATGTAACAATTAATGGTGACAATAAATAACCAAGGCGCAGGCCTATATTTTATCATTATTTTAGGGAATCTTCTTCTCCTTATAAAAGCCAGTTTATCACCAACAGACTTTCATGTCATAATGGCAACAGCTTCATAGGCCTCTATTTCCTACATCTCTGGCTTACATCAAGAGGTCACATTCTGTGTCCTGTGATGACAATCCCTGTTCTACAGCATATATCTCTAACATTAAGTGGCCTGTCATGTATTTGAAAAATGATGATGGAAATATCATACGAGTCCATCACTTGTTACTTAGTTTACCCTAAGTAGTAAGCAGTTATGTATACTGAGGAATGTTAGCATTCAGTATAGCATTATGACTTCAACATGCCACTCTCCCAATGAACAAACAGGAATTCATGCTTATTATGAAGACTCAAACACATCAATAAAGTGTATAATAAATATCAAAAGCTGAGAACTCATTTTCCAGCCATATGCCCCCAATTTTGTGTTTGTTTTAACTAAAAAAGAAATTGAGATAGCTAAATATTTCTTTTCTGGAGACAGCTTATATCATCTGCTTAGATGAGCAACTATGTACTTGAAAACAAGGCTAGGATTTTAGAATGCTATTGTAATTTAGATTCCCCTTGTTTTGAAACATTTCCACCAGAGCTCTGTCCGTTTTGTCCCTGCAGCTGAGGCACACCACATGGCATGCAAAGAGAAACCCTGAAATACATATTTTAGTGATCAATTTAGCTTTTGCAATTCCCCAAACTTTGTTTTAATCAGGAGCTAATGATGTATGGCACTTCTAGTAAGTAAATGAATGTTTGAATTGCTGTGAGTTATTTTAATAATTGCTCAGCTAACCATTTAAATTATCAAAGATCTTTACTTGTGCAATGTCATATAAATGCGGGAAATTAAAAATTAATCAACACGATTTACGTAACTAAAAGCTGCCTTCTAATGGGATATTTTTCAATAAGATGACAGCAATAATTATGTGGAAAAATATTCATTCCTGTAGTTTGAACGATTATAGCAATTTCTACCAGGGGATTTCGCAGTCAGATTCTCTTTCTGGGCAACAGTGATTAATATAATGGTTATTAATGAGAAGTCATTTGATACTTCTGGCAGTGTTTAGGTGTCAATGTCTTAGCAGCAATGTGTTTAGAATTTTAATAATAAATATTACATTGGACTGGCTACCAAGCAATCATCAGTTTTTCTTGTCTTCTGTCATGTAAAAAAGTTAATGAACCCTTAGAAACAGTGGTGCATTGTACAGCCTGCCCTATTCCTTTCCTGAGAAGATATCTCTGTATCCTTCTATACAGTTCATTAAAAGTACTACTACTGTTGTCAGAATCTAATGACAGGGTCAGAGGTTACAATCCATAGCAGGGTCTATCTCTTGGGGATGGCACCCCAGGAGCAGAATTAGAATGAGAGTCATCTTCCAGCCAGCAAACAGAGAATAGGAGAATGATGTCACCAACAGTTAATATCATTGAATTAATCAAAATATTATTAACAGAGATTTGGTTAGAGATACATCACATTGAATGCTGACAAGGTATATTATATTGCACAAAAGTAAAATGAATATTAAATGATACAATAAATGCATTTATTATTATGCACATTTCAAACATATAATATATGAATATATGTATTTGCTCAGTGCATAAAATATCACTGGCCCAGAATTTAATTTAAGATATCATTCTACCATATTGTTTCTATCATGTTGTTTTCAAGATATTTTTGACACAATATTTCCAGATCATCATGGATTGTACTGTTGAAAAGCAGTTAATACATGTATATGATAAAATACATCAATGTTTATATTTGAGAAAAGAGCAATCAATGTCACAAGTTCAACTATAAATCAAAATGACTATAGGTTCCATCTATACCATAAAGCAATACATTGCTAATATTTCTAATGTATTATTAAAAATTGGTCATTTAGATGATGATGAGGTGGCTTTCTATAAAGTACTTGTTATACAAACATGAATTCATGATTCCCAGCATCTGTGAAGAAAAGGAATTACAGGATCCTATAATGAGCCAGTACCAAAGGATCAGAGAAAAGGAGCCCTGGGATTTGCTTGCCAGAAAGTCTAGCCAAGTCAGTGAGCTCTGGGTATGGAAAGGTACCCTGCCTCAAAATATAATATGAAATAATTGAACAAGACACCCAGTATCAACTTAAAGACTCCACATGCTCATGCATGTAAGTACATATTCACCCTCACACACAAGAACATATACATATATCACTCACATATGAATAGGTAATATTTTAAATTAATTTTTAATTGGTATTTGGGCTAACTTACAAAGTAATGAGTCTCATCATAGCATCTTCATACATGTTATTTGCTTGTGCACATGCATTCTTCTCCCTTGCTACCATTCTCCATGTTCCCTCTCAATATTTACAAAGTTTTCTTTCTCTCTCCAGTGACTCCACTTTCTACATTCCTACTACATGTGTTCTATTACTTAATTCCATTCCCCCTTTTTAGTAACTCTTCCTTCTTTCTAGTTTTAAGCCCTCCCCATATATATTCATAACATAGAGTTAAATGTGTAGACCTCTATGCACATGTATATAAAATTTAAAATTTTGGTTCCACATAAATTTTTTGTTTAGTTTTTCCAAGTAAAATTTTAAGTCAGGGTTCCACATACCCTTGCTAAACATGGCTTATTTTGCTTTTAACATAATGATTTGCTTTTACATCCATTTTCCTTCAAATATGATCACTCATTTATTTATGACTGTATGAATTTCCACTGTATACATGTGCCACTGCCATACTGCAATGAGAATCTAATGGTTCCATTTTCTGACTGTTGTGACAGTGCATCTGTAAACTTTGGTGGGCAAGTGAGTCTAGAGTATTTTGAGTCTTTGATCATATATCTAGAAGGGATTAGGGAGTCTTACATGGTAGTTTAGTTTTTTCTTTTTGTGTGTGTGTCATTTAATTTAGTTTTTCTATATTAATGACTTAGTTGGGGCTTCTATTACTGCAATAAAACTCCATGACCAAAAAGCAAATTGGGGAAGAAAGGGTTTATTCGGTGTATACTTCCACATTGCTGTTCATCACCAAAGGAAGTCAGGACAAGAACTTTAGTAGGGCAGGATTCTGGAGGCAGAAGCTGACCAAGAGGCTGTGGAGGAGTGGTGCTTACTAGCTTGCTTCCAATGGCTTGCTCAACCTGCTATCTGATAGAACCCAAGGCCACAAATCCAGGGATGGAACCACCCACAATTGGCTGGGCCTTTCCCCATTGATCACTAATTGAGAAAATGCTTACAGTTGGATCTTATGGAGCCATCTTTTCAACTTAGACTCCTTCCTCTCTGGTGGTTCTAGCATGTGTCAAGTTGACCACAGAACCAGCCAGTTCAATGATTTTCAAAGTGGGATCATGAGCAAGACTCCAAACACTAAACAGGTATCTGTGTTTTCCCTTATCCTTTCCATTATTCCTTTCTTGATGATGAGCATTTTGATGGGTGTGAGTTAGACTCTGAAAGCAGGGTTTTTCCCTTAATTTATTTTAGTCTTTTTATTGAAAATAGAATTTTTTCCTCACATAATATATCCTGATTACAGATTCCTCTCCTACTCTCCCAGTTCCTCCTCACCTTGCCTCCAATCTGGATCTAATCACTTTCTGTCTCTCGTTAAAAAACAAGCAGGCTTCTAAGGGATAGTAATAAATAAAATATAAAAGTAAAACATAATACATAGTAAAAAAAGATAAAACAAAAAATAATACATTAAAATAGAATAAAACAAACAGAAGGAAAAGAACCCAAGAAACAGATCTAAATGTAGAGACCCCTCACTTGTTCACACACTCAGAAATCCCATAAAAAACTCAAAACTGGAAGACCTAAGATAGATAGATAGATAGATAGATAGATAGATAGATAGATAGATAGATAGATAGATGATAGATGGATAGAAATTTTTAATATATTATTAAAATAATATATTAAAATATATAAAATTTTAAAATAATACATTAAAAAGTCTGAGAAGGCATTATGATATAAGGAACCCCAAAGAACCACTAAATTCATTTTCTGTTGGCTACCCACTCCTGGGCATGCAACCTATTCTTAAGAATAGTTTGTTTCTGTCCATTGGTTGGGTGCAAATATCTGCATCTGACTCTTGCAGCTGCTTGTTGGGTCTTCCAGGGTACAGTCATGCTAGGTCCCTTTTTGTGAGCGCTCCATGGCCTCAGTAATAGTGTCAGGCCTTGAGACCTCCCCTTGAGCTGGATCCCACTTTGGGCCTGTTGCTGGACCTTCTTTTCCTCAGGCTCCTCTCCATTTCCATCCCTGTAATTCATGCATGTCCTTTGGGATCTGATTTACCTCACTCAGGATGATATTTTCTAGTTGCATTCACTTGCCTGCAAAACTCAGGATGTCTTCATTCTTAATAGCAGAGTAGTATTGCATTGTGTAAATGAACCACATTGTATGTATCCATTCTTCTGTCATGGGACATCTGTATCATCCATCCTTTCTGATGCTTACAAGCTTTTCTCATCTTCTTTACAGGATTCCTTGAGCCACAAGGAGAAGAGGGATTTGATACACACATCCCCTTTATAGCTAGGTATTCTAAGCTCTCTCAATTTCTTCATGTTGTCTGGCTGTAGTTCCCTGGATTTCTACCCATCTACTGTAGGGAAAAGCTTCTCTGATGATGACTAAATAAGGCCCTGATTTATAAGTATAAGAAAATGTCACTTGGAGTCATCTAGTTGCTACTTTCTTTTAGTATTTGGATTTACCTTAGGACTTTGAGTGACTATAGCAGAAACAGTGAGGGGTCACCTTTATGTAAATACCAGGCCTGCACAGCCAAAAAAGGGTGTTCTGTAGAAGGACCTAATTGAGGACTGTCTTAGAGACCAAAGATTGCTGGGGCAGACAATGTCAGCCAATTGGAAATTGATGTTTAGAAGAGAAACTTTCTTAGGACCAATGGGAGCATGTGTGGAGGGTATTCAATGAGCTTATAGCAGTGTTAGAGAGCTTGCTGTGGCCTTTCTCACCCACTCCAGGAGTCTGTGTTGTTGACTCTATGGGACCTCACCATCAACCCCCAAGGCAGGTATGGTCCAGGGCACAGGCAACAAGAGACCCTAGTTGCATTTCCTCAATGACTAGAGAATATTGTCTAGTTTCCAAGGTATTTATTCTCATTTTTTATGAATTTTTTGAGAGCTGTTTATTCAACTTATTAGCTCATTTAGCGATTAAATTGGGGGATATTTAGGTTTGGCACCTCATATATTTTAGTTATTACTCCATTTTCTCATATCCAATTGTGAAAGGCAGTTTTTGCCAGTCTATAGACTGTGTCTTCAATTCAGTGATTATACATTTTTCTTATCAAAACATTTAATTTCATAATATCTGATTTGTCAATTATTGGGATTAATTCCTCTTCTATTGTAGTCCAATTATATCTGTATCTTAAAATGTCATTCCAATATTTGTTTGTAGGTAATTCCAAAAAACAAACAAACAAACAAAAAATGGATCTAGTTCCATTCTTGTACATGTGGAATTCTAGTGTATCAGTAACATTTGTTTGACTGCCCTTTCTCCAGCAAAATATTTTGATATTTTGACTACTTTGTCAAAAATTGGGTGGCCATCTCAAAGCACTTAAAGAAATGTTCAAAGTCCTTAGTCATCAGCGAAATGCAAATCAAAACAACTCTGAGATTCCAACTTACCCCAGTCAGAATGGCTAAGACCAAAAACTCAAGTCTTAAGCTCTTTTTCAATTGATGCATGAAAGAACTTTAAACAGATTTCAATACCCTTTCATAATAAAAGCCCTGATGAAACTAGGAAGATAAATAACATTGTCCTTAAGACTACATATAAAACTTGTAGACAACATTACACTGTGTGAGAGTGAGTTAAGAAGAGAAAGTTTTCTTTCAAATAAAAATAGGACAAATTGTCTATTTTTTCCATTCTTAATTTAATGTTTGAAGATCTATTTAAAGCAATAAAATATATGAAAGAAGGGTCAGCCATTCCTTAGTCTCTGCTCCAGTTTTGTCCTTGTAGTCCTTTTAGACAGGAATAACTTTGGGTTAAACTTGTGTAGGTGGGTCGGTGTCCCATCCCTCCACTTGGGGTACTGTCTGATTACTGGAAGTAGTCTCTTCAAGTTTCATATCCTGACTGGTGGGTATTTTGGCTAACGTCACCCACATTGAGACCTGGAAGTCTCCCTTATCCCAGGTCTCTGGAACTATCTAGAGGTCCTCCCCACGGCTGACCCCCACAGCTGCATATTTCAATCCACTCTCCTGGTTCTTCTGTCTCACCCTATACCTGATCCTGTCTCCCTTTTACCTTTATCCCCTCCCACTCAGTTCTCCCACTTGCTCTGCCTCCCATGATTATTTTTTCTTTATTTTATTGGATATTTTATTTATTTACATTTCAAATGTTATCCCGCTTTTTGATCCTCCCAGAAACCCTCTATCACACCCCCTTCTCCTGCTTCTATGAGGGTGTGCTGCCACCCACTCACTCCTGTATCCCTGCCCTCAAATTCCCCTACACTGGGGCATGGAGCCTTCAAGGGATCAAGGGCCTCTCCTCCCATTGATGTCCAGCAAGGCCTTCCTCTGCTACATACAAGGATGGAGCCATGGGTCCCCCCATATGTACTCCTTGATTGGTGGTTTAGACCCTGGAAGCTCTGATTTTTTGATATTGTTGTTCTTCCTACGGGGCTGCAAACCCCTTCAGCTCCTTCAGTCTTTTCTCTAACTCCTCCATTGGGGACCATGATTGGCTGTGAGCATCTGCCTCTGTATATGTCAGGCTCTGGCAGAGCTACTCAGGAGACAGCTATATGGAACTAGAAAATATCATCCTGAGTGAGGTAACCCAATCACAAAAGAACACACGTGGTATCCACTCACTGATGAGTAGATATTAGCCCAAAAGCTCAGAATACCCAAGATACAATTCATAGACCACATGAAGCTCAAGGAGGAAGACCAAAATGTGGATGCTTCAGTCCTTCTTAGAAGGGGGAACAAAATACTCACAGGAGCAATACAGAAACAAAGTGTGAAACAGAGACTGAAGGAATGACCATCCAGAGACTGGCAATCACCAAACACAAACACTATTGTTGATGCCAAGAAGTGCATGATGACAAGAACCTGTTATAGCTGTCTCTCATGATTATTTAATTCCCCTTTCTAATAGGGGAATAGAAGCATCCTCACTTGGGACTTCCTTATTGTTTAACTTCTTAGGGTCTGTTGGGTGTATCATGCGCATTCTGTACTTTTAGGATAATATCTACTTATCAGTGAGCACAAACTATGCATGCCCTTTTGGGTCTGGGTTACCTCACTCAGAATTTTCTAGTTCCATCAATTTGCCTGCAAAATTCATGATCTCCTTGTTTTTAATAGCTGAATAATATTCCATTGTGCAAATTGACCACATTTTCTGAATCCATTCTTCAGTTGAGAACATCTGGGTTGTTTTTAGCTTCTGACTATTACAAGTAAGGCTGCTCTGAACATAGTGGAGCATGTGTCCTTGTGGTATGGCAAAGCATCTTTTGCATATATGCACAGGAGTGGTATAGCTGGATCTTCAGTCAGAACTATTTCCAGTTTTCTGATGAACTGCCAGATTGGTTTCCAAAGTGGTTGTACAAGTTGGCATTCCCACCAGCAAAGGAGGAGTGTTCCCCTTTCTCCCCATCTTCTCTAGCATGTGCTATCACTTGAGTATTTTATCTTTTCCACTCTAATAGGTACACAGTGGAATCTCAGGGTAATTTTGATTTGAATTTACCTAATTATTAAGGACTTGTGTTATTTGGTTTTCTGGAGTCCTACTTCTTGAGTTATTTATGTATTTTTGAGATTAGCACTCTAAAAGATGTAGAATATTCGTAAAGATCTTTTCCCAATCTCTAGGTTGCTGTTTTGTTTTATTGACAGTGTCCTTTGCCTGGCAGAAGCTTTTCAGTTTTTATCAATTGTTTATCTTGGAGCCTGAGCTGTTGGTGTTCTGTTCAGGAAATTTTTTCCTGTGCCAATGCATTCAAGGATATTTCCCACTTTCTCTTCTACTAGATTCAGTACATCTCATTTATTTTGAGGCCCTTGATCCACTTGCACTTGAGCTTTGTGCAGGGTGATAAATGTGGATAAATTTGTAATCTTGTACATGGAATCTGCCAGTTAGACCAGCACCATTTGTTGAAAATGCCTTCTTTTTTCCACTGTATGGTTTTGACTTTATCAAATATCATGTGTCAATAGGTGTGTGGGTTTATTTCTGGGTCTTCAATTCTATTTAATTGATCAACTTGGCTGTCTTCGTATCAATACCATCCAATTTTTAATTACAACTGCTCTGTAGTACAGCTTGAGATCATGAATGGTGATTCCTCAGGAACTCTTTCATTGTTCAGAATTGTTTTGGGTATCTTTGGTTGTTAGTTTTCCCATATGAAGTTAAGAATTACTCTTTCAATGCCTGTAAAAAAAAATTGTGTTGAAATTTTGGTGGGGATTGCATTGAATGTGTTGATTGCTTTGGTTTAATGGCCATTTTTACTATGTTAACACAATTGATCCATGAGCATCAGAGCTCTTTCCATCTTCTGGAGTATTTCTTCAATTTCTTTCTCCAGGGACTTGAAGGTCTTGTCATACAGAACTTTCATTTGCATCATTAAAGTTACGCCAAAATATTTTATATTATTTGTGGCTATTGTGAAGGGTGTTGTTTCCCTACTTTCTTTCTAAGTCTGTTTATCTTTTGTATAAGGAAGGACTACTGATTTTTTTTAGTTAATTTTAGATCCAGCCACTTTGATGAAGATGTTTATCAGCTGTAGGAGTTCTCTGATAGAATTGGGGAGTTCATTTATGTATACAACCATATCATCTGTGAATAGCGATACCTTGACATCTTCTTTTCCAATCTATATCCCCTTGTATATCCTTTAATTGTCCTATTACTCTAGCTAGAACTTCAAGTACTATATTGAATAGATAGGGAGAGAGTGAGCAGCCATATCTTGATCCTCATTTTAGTGAGATTACTTCAAGTTTCTTTCCATCTAATTTGATGTTGGTTATTCTTTTGCTGTGACTAACAGAGCCAACTAACCTGGATGGCTGTGGCTCTTAGAGATTGATCCACCAAACAAAGAACATATATCAGCTGTACCTAGGCTCCCCAAATATATATAGCAGAGGCACAGCTCGGCCTTCATATTGGTCACAAACAATTGGAGTGGGGCTATCCCAAAAGCTGTTGCCTGTCTATGGGATATGTTCTTCTAGCTAGGCTGCCTTGCCCAACCTCAGTGGAGGAGGGTACACTTAGCCCATCAGAGGTTTCTTTTTTCTTTTTCTTTTTTTTTTTTTTAGATATTTTCTTCATTTACATTTCAAATGTTATTCTAAAAGTCCCCTATACCCTCCCCCAGCCCTGCTCCTCAACCCACCCACTCCTGCTTCCTGGCCCTGGCATTACCCTGTACTGGGGCATATGATCTTCTCAAGACCAAGAGCCTCTCTTCCCATTGATGGCTGACTTGGCCATCCTTTACTACATATGCAACTAGAGACACAGTTCTGTGCGGTACTGGTTAGTTCATATTGTTGATACTCCTATAGGGTTGCTAAGCCCTTTACCTCCTTGGTTACTTTCTCTAGTTCCTTCTTTAGGGGCCCTGTTTTCCATCCAATAGATGACTGTGACCATCCACTTCTATATTTGACAGGCACTAGCATAGCCTCACAAGAGATAGCTATATCAGGGTCCTATCAGCAAAATCTTGCTGGCATATGCAATAGTGTCTGGGTTTAGTGGTTGTATATGGGATGGATCCCCAGGTGCGGCATTCTCTGGATGGTCCTATCTTCTGTCTCAACTCTGAACTTTGTCTCTGTAACTCCTTCCATGGGTGTTTTGTTCCCCATTCTAGGGAGGAACAAAGTATCCAAATTTTGGTCTTCCTTCTTCTTTAGTTTCATGTGTTTTGCAAATTGTATCTTGGGTAATCTAAGTTTCTGGGCTAATATCCACTTTTCAGTGAGTGCATATCATGTGTGTTCTTTTGTGATTTGGTTACCTCACTCAGGATGATATCTTCCAGATCCATCCATTTGCCTAAGAATTTCATAAATTCATTGTTTTTAATAGCTGAGTAGTACTCTATTATGTAAATGTACCACATTTTCTGTATCCATTCCTCTGTTGAGGGACATCTGTTTTTTTTTTTTTTTCCAGCTTCTGGCTATTATAAATAAGGCTGCTATGAACATAGTGGAGAATGTGTTCTTATTACCATTTGGAACATCTTCTGGATATATGCCCAGGAGAGATATTGCTGGATCTTCTGGTAGTACTATGTCCAATTTTCTGAGAAACCTCCAAACTGATTTCCAAAGTGGTTGTACCAGCTTACAATCCCTTTCAGCATTGGTACCCCATCTGGTCCAGACCTGTATAGGGCCTCTATGTGCTACCATTATAAGAGCATTGGTTCAGCTGTGTTTAGAAGGCCTAATCTCCTGTACCTATCCAGATTCTGATTTATACAGTCTTTCAGCTTTCTATTCTTCATGGTTCCAGGATCCCCAAGGGGAGAGATTTGATGGAGACTTCCTATTAGGATCTGAGTATTCCAAGATATCTCATTCTCTGCATATTGTGTGGCTGTTGGTCTCTGCATTTGTTTCCATCTGCTGCATGGGAAGCTTCTCTAATGATAGCTGAGCAAGGCACTGAACTATAAATATAGCAGAATGTTGTTAAGAGTCATTTGTAGCTATGATCCTTTAGTGGAACAGTAGAATTTTATTTTCTGTTAGGTTGCTGCCCTATGAGGACTCAGATTCTTGTTCACCTAAGCCATCTTGGGGATGGGTTCCATCTTATAGACAGGGCCTTAAATCTAATCAGATATTAGATGGTTACAATCACAAGTTTTGTACCACTACTGCAACAATATATTTTACAGGCAGGTTTTTAGAAAACCTTCTTTTCTTGGCCCCTGTCCAGCCTCTGGCATATACAGACTTTTTGCCTCCACTTAGATTATAGGTTATAATATCTATAATAATTTTATAAATTATAATAACCTTGAAGGTTATAGATCACAGGTTTTACCACTGGTTTGGAGTTACCTTTCACTTTGGTAGTGTTCAAGTACAGTAAGCATAAGTCCATAGGGGTGAAGTCTCAAGCAAGGTAGGCACCAGCTACCTCGAATTCTTTGTGTTCAAAGCATTGTGTCCTGTTGACTTCAGTAATGGGGCCTATCCATGTATAGAGACCAACAAATAGACTTGGCAATAGCTGAAGGTGTTTTGGTCTCCATGGGATCCCTTTGGCCAACAATTCAATTACATGTCACACATTTTCAACAATTCAATTACATGCAACACATTTTCAATAATGGAAGCTTCCTTGGATGACAAGAGATGTTTCTTTAGGGTTAGGTCACCTCTCATTATTTGGTGAGTTCAGTTAAATTATATATATGTATATATATATATATATATATATATATATATATATATATATATAAAGAAATGGCTCAAGAATTAAGAACTCTGGCTGCTCTGTTCAATTTCCAGTGGTTAGAATTTATTAACACATTTACTTCTTCTGAGGTAAAAGGAAAATCATACATATGTGATTGCTGCTGCTTCTGCATATTATGTATATTTTCCCAAAAATAATTTGAATTACTCTCAATTAACAAAATGTTTATTCTACTTTAAGATACTTGTTTTTTGATATTTTATAAATGTTGAGTTATTTGAGATGAGTCTCCCCCCCCCAATTAACCCATTTATAAAAAGTCCCTCACAGTCATGCCCACACGTTAAACTAGTACAGGCAATCTCTTACTAAAATTCTCTTCCCAGGTGGTTCTAGGTTATGTAAAGTCCACAACAGAAAAAAATCAGTGTTTGAATATTGGAAATTGAATATCTATTATGAATGTGTTTCATTACTGTGCTGGTGAGCTTGGAAATTATTTTAAATTCCTTGCAATATATTAACATCAAGGTGGGCATGTTTACATTTCTTGCTTCACAGTCAATAGGATGTAATATAATTCTATTTACTTATTAGTTTTTTGAGTATTTTATACAATGTATAACTTCCTTTCATTTATTTCCAGATCCTATTCCCCTTTCTCATCCATTCAACTTTGTGTTCAATTTCTTTATAAAGGTATAAAATACAATTTGTGATTTTCATATTTTCTTGGGCATGTGGCTAAATAATGTACTGCAGTTGACTTAATAGAGGCTGTACTTGAAAAAAACATTATCTCCTGGCAGCTATGAATTGCGAAAAGCCCCTTGTCTAGAGGTAGGCTTTGTAGGCTTTGTGGAAAAGTTCTATTTGCATCAATAGATGATGCAAAACATCTATTGACACAGAAACTCATGATTGCTCAAGGTGCCATTCCCACTTCTATTTTTAGCTTTTAAAATTTGTTAACTTTGATTATTATTTAGTTAACAAAAGTAACATAATGAGGCATGCTCAACTCTATGCTGATGTCTACATTGCAAAATTTCCTGCAAAGTCTTAAAGATCTTTGAAGAAGAATGTATATGGAATGATAGTAGGGCCAGGACTACAAATGAGCAGTGTCTTCTGAACCATTTTTGTTCATACTAATTTTGCTAAAATTGTCTTTAAAAGCTTCAAATGTTTGCCTAGTCTTTAGGTTTTACAGTCTGACGTTTACTAGCAAATGCTGGCAATTAACTTTCTCATGCTACTTTTGGTAATGTTTCTTACGTTGATTTCACCTGATTACTTTTCATGCCCACCTATTGAGATACTCCAAAAGGATTTCAAAGATAATCAATCAATCACATATTAAGGACAAGATATTAACTGAAGAAACATTTCACAGAGATCAAAGCTAGAAAAATGAATCTGTAACTAGTAAATTTAGGTCTTTTAAAGAGTAATTAGAGTTGGGGTTGGCCTGACCTTACACAAATCATGCGCCTGTGACCAGAACTGCTGGGAGTTCCTATATGTAGCTGTACTGCTGTGTCCAGAAGACACTGTTTAAGGAAAAAGCCATCCTCTCCCACTCCTATGTGTAGCCTTCTAAGTTCACTAACTTTGATTTGTTACTTAGTTAAGAAAAACGATCTTATAAACCATATACAAAGCTTGGTGGTATTTGAAAACATGAATGTGAAGATACATGCCTGAAAAGAAAAACATCAAAATGTTCTGAATACCCATGTGGTGAAACTAAACATAACTTTAATTCTTTACTATACTATTATGAATATACACTATATTTACAATTAAAACTAAAATTATCGCAGTAATGTTTTGTTTGAGTAATGTGTTTTAGAATTTACATATAAACTGTAGATTGTACTGTAATAATATAACAACTATAATATAAAGTCCTTGAATTCTTCTAGACATGTAAATTATATTTATTTTAATAATTGTATTGGTAGTTATGGTGGAACTCTCTTTTTCATCCCATGATTCAGTGGAGGCAGGAGCTTATAAAGCTTTAGAGCTACCTGGGATACACAGGAAGACTTTAATTTTCTTTTTTAAATCTTTTGTTGCCTGGACTATGCCAAGTGTGTAGCACACACTTTCCCTATTCAGCCTACCAAATGTTAGTGGCATGCTTTTCTCATTCTGTCACTAAGATAAATACTGTCCTCCTGCTCTTTCAACATGCTCTAGAGATGATAGTCATAGCTAGAAAGTGACTGGGTAAATGACAATCAGCTGACCACACAGGTTCACCAATGACATCTGAATAACAAGGAAAAGATGTCAAAGCTAGAAACAACTGCTGTCCAAACTTTTTTGTGATGTCCTTGAATTAAAGCATCATTCCTCACGAGTACATCTCAAATCTGCTAGTCCTGAGACAGAGATGTGTATTGGATCAGTTCCTCTCAAACTTTCTCTGATGATCAGCCTACTTCACTTTCCTAAAGTTGCTTCACTGTCAGAACCTGCTTTTGCAACAGTTTTAGTTATAGTTTAGTTTTAGTTGCAAAAGTGTGGTTTTTCAAACATTTTAATAAATGTCTCTATAACTTTTACGATGAAGTAAATGTACATTAATATCATATACAACTGGCATCCCCTTCCAAGGTCTGACCTCTGAAAAAAATATCATGAATATATGTTGTTTACGGTTAAGAAAGTAATTTCTTAACTGTCTAAATGCCTTTAATGTCAAAATAAACACTAAAACAATGATTATGGGCAAGGATCAATACTTTGGGAAATAACTCACAAAGATTAGGGAGAGAAAAAAAATCCTAAAGTTGTAGGATCCTTTCAAATCAACTAGCTTAACATTTATTAAACATAAAAATGTCATCTTAAGTGACAACTCACTTTCCTGATACTTAGATCAGGAATCACATGCACTGTTTCTATTTCTATAATTATCAGTGGCACTGTTATTTTCTCATATTTTCCTTCCACATTAAGCTGTAAGACTGAGAAGGATGACATAGCAACCCAATGATTATGATTCTTCACTCATATTTCCAATACCTTCGAGATAATGTCCCAAGAGATCTTATTTTGCATTGTTTGACTATTTCGCATTAACAGTCTTCATTGACCCGACCTTGCTTTGGCATTTTTGGGTTTTTGGACAGGCATTAACAGTAAGGAAAGAGACATATGAAAAGAAATAAGAAAAATGAAAAGAAGGATTCACATGCAGAAGCTTTAAGAATTGAGCACTGCCTTCTGGCTGGTTCTCCATGCACGTCTTCTTGATGACACACATTGAGAACTAGTGCTGCATATGATTTCCAACTGGAAATCTGTCAAGCCTTCTGCACTCCCTCTCTGCCTTGTTCACACACAGAAGCTGACCACATCTTCACATCTTCATGCAAATGTATAGGTTGCTTTAATTTACCTTATAGTTTTAACTGTTCCCTAAGATTTATTTTTACTTCAGACAAAATGGTTTGTTATATGGAAATGATAGTTTAAATTTTGATGTTGAAAGTACAATTGACTTTTTTTTTACTTAGAATTTCTGTGATTTTAATTAAGTAAATGTATATTTTACTTGTATATATATATGCTACTTTTTTTTTTACAAGCTATTTCTAAAAACAACCATCCTTGACATAGTAAGGACATAGTCCTTATATACAAATGTTATTATATATGTCATTGAATCCATTTTCTTATATTAAGCTCCATTTATTTATCTTTCAAAATAAAAACAGATGGTTATTATGTAAAGTATCAGATATATGCTATATATCTATCTATGCATATCTATATATGCATATGCTATAGACATATTCTCAAAATTACTTAAGGTATTTTTACTAGAATTTGGAGATCATTAAGGAATAATTTGAGATTATTTAAATTTTCTGAGGCAAACTGAGAATATAGTTTTGGAGGCCTTTTGATATCTAAGAATAACTCAGTCAAAAAATTGCTGTGTGCAAATGAATTCAACTTCTTAACTTTTCCACCTTGTTTTGTAGACAGAAAGATTATCATAAAAATCACAAATACACTCATTTTATAGTAGCCTGCTAACTGTGTGTCACATTTACATTACCTTATCTTCATGAAGACAACATGTCAAGATGCTAGACAACCAATACAAGGGATATTAAACAAAGTCAAGAAAGATTATGTCTGTATGAATGCATATGCTGGAGATCTGTTTTCATTGGAATCTTAGACTCATTTAAAACATACCAAAGACACAGATTTTGAGCTCTTTCCCAGAAAACAATTCCTTGCTTTGGTTTTTGAAAAGCAATTGAATCAAAGGAAAAATTGATATTCCTTCTGCATTCATCACTTTATCGTGGGTAGAGAGCACCCTCTACTTTCTTCTGACTAAATAGCACCACTCATCTGGAGGAAAAGAAATGGCTGCGTCTATGTGGACAATTTGCTCAAGACATCAGAAAAAGGGATTTGTTTATAAGGTTCATTAGCTCATGGCCTCTACTGGCAATAACCCATGTTTAGGAGGCCACCATTGTGACACCCTCCAAAGATTCCCCAGAAGGAGACAAAGTCTAGGAGGAGAATATCTGCTCTGAAGTCTCCCACTTTCCATGAACTGCGTCTGCAGAGCTACCCCAGGAGGGGAGACGGCAGCTTTGAAAGCTAACACCTTTGTTATTCCAAGTGTTAGAGATGAAGCTGAGTCTCAGATGCCCCAAGGTCTGTGCATCCTTCACCAAACACAGATGGAAGCTGGACTCTTTGAACTGCTTTGAAAATCTGTTACTAAGCTTTGCTTTGGGTCTGCAGAGCAGTCATTGCTAACCTCTGACTGCTTGCAATTTTTATGGCTGTGTGATGACAAGGGATAAAATAGCTTCATTTTAGAAGCAAATGGTTCATATGCCAAGGATAAAGAAAAAAGGGCACCACCTTAGCAAGATTTTATAGCAACTATATAGTAATTATAAGTGATAGTCTTTTTAAAAATATTAATTGTCAATAAATCACAAATATTAAGGTAATATTAATTCATTTGCTTTATTATGATAATATTTATGCTTATAATAATATTTTTAAATAGCAAAATGAGGGCATCTTTAGATCAGTTATTGGCATACAGTTCCTTAGAGGTTTGCAGTGATGTTAAAATATATTGATTCTTGAATTCAGAATCAAAAACATCTGCTACAGTAAGTCAATGTCATACTCTGGCTTACATAGTGATTCCATTTGAAAGCATTTTATATTTATCACTACAGTTTTCATTTTCCTGTGGTAGGAAAAACATTCAATTAAAGTCACTCTAAATAAACCATCTCCCTTAAGTCAGATTTAGTCAACATTTATCCTGCACCATTTCAGCCTGTGACATGTGCTAAGAAAGAGTTCAGCTATTCTTGCTTTCCTTTCAAAAAACATTCCCTTTCTGAATAAAGAATCAAGACCTTCCTACAAACTGGAGGATTTCAGTTCTATTGTTCTTAATAGAAAAAGTAAGATCTGATCAAGACAGACTTAAGTACACAAGGGTATAGTCTCAAAGTAGTTCATCACAGCTTTGTAAAAGCCTAATAGTGCATATTTGTATGAAAGCGAGTGTTTACATCTGTACCAAAGAAAAACCAATAAAAACTACCCATTTGGTTAGTGTCAGATAGTTTTAAATGTAAGGTGTCTGTGGAGACATTAATGTAACTCTGGTTTAGGGCAACTTTTCTAGGCAGGAGTTTAACAGGAACAACAGACGCTCCATACAGTATATATTTAATAAGAACACAGCCTTTAACCACTGCAGGTTTCCTCCTTGGAGCATGGTGAGGATAACTGTATGACCTACTACCCTGTCTCAGCAGGTCAGCACCTGCAGGAACTAGCCAACTCAGTAATCTCCATCCAAGACCTCTTGAACTTGCTCGCCTGCTAGCTTTTTTAATAGATGTATATATATAAAAAGAGCAGGGATATGAGCTTCTTCCCAGCTCTCACCCCCAGGATACACCAAGTGACTATAAAATTCTTTATTCTATCCTTCCTGCCACAGCATCAACTGCAGTGCAAAGAGGACTCTCACAGCCTGGGAATTTACAACCCCAGCATCATAGTTGGGATGAAAATGTTTATATAAGTCAGACATGGCACTAAAACATCAGTGATGTCTGATGTTTCTAGAAGGGGAAAGAGTGGTGATGACCAGTGTCCCATAATAGCTGCCTCATGTGAGAAAATAGAGGGAAAAGGAAGGCATCCTGTGGCCAAGGGGAACTATGTAGAGGCAAGGGAGGATGTTTTGTCATCTGCTCATTGCCTACCAGTTGACACTGACAAAATCAAGATGTGTGAGAGCCCATTCTTCATTCCCCAAGAAAACAAAGCCACTTTAATGAAAAACAGTGAAATGATTGAAACTCTGCCTCTTGAGTGGCTTCTAGGCTTCTCGGCCTGTCAAGCTGAATCGAACAGAGTGCGTGACACACACATCACCTGATTATGATTGTCCCCCTAGTTGAATTGCATAGGTGAGCATATTTTTACTACACCTGGAATTAACATTTTTTTGTAATAATTTCAGACCTGAACTTTATTTTTTTATTACATATTTTCCTCAATTACATTTCCAATGCTATCCCAAAAGTCCCCCATACCGCCCCCCAATTCCCTACCCTCCCATTCCCATTCTTTTGGCCCTGGCATTCCCCTATATTGGGGCATATAAAGTTTGCAAGTCCAATGGGCCTCTCTTTCCAGTGATGGCCGACTAGGCCATCTTTCGATACATATACAGCTAGAGACAAGAGCTCCGGGGTACTGGTTAGTTCATCATGTTGTTCCAACTATAGGGTTGCAGATCCCTTTAGCTCCTTGGGTAATTTCTCTAGCTTCTCCATTGGGAGCCCTGTGATACATCCAATAGCTGACTGTGAGCATCCACTCCTGTGTTTGCTAGGCCCCGGCATAGTCTCACAAGAGACAGCTATCTTTGGGTCCTTTCAGCAAAATCTTGTTAGTGTATGTAAATGGTGTCAGCATTTAGAAGCTGATTATGGGATGGATCCCTGGATACGGCAGTCTCTAGATGGTCCATCCTTTCATCACAGCTCCAAACTTTGTCTCTGTAGCTCCTTCCATGGGTGTTTTGTTCCCAATTCTAAGAAGGGGCACAGTGTCCACATTTTGGTCTTCATTCTTCTTGAGTTTCATGCGTTTAGCAAATTGTATCTTATATCTTGGGTATCCTAAGTTTTGGGCTAATATCCACTTATCAGTGAATACATATTGTGTGAGTTCCTTTGTGATTGTGTTACCTCACTCAAGATGATGCCCTCCAGGTCCATCCATTTGGCTAGGAATTTCATAAATTCATTTTTTTTAATAGCTGAGTAGTACTCCATTGTGTAAATGTACCATAATTTCTGTATCCATTCCTCTGTTGAGGGACATCTGGGTTCTTTCCAGCTTCTGGCTATTATAAATAGGGCTGCTATGAACATAGTGGAGCATGTGTCCTTCTTACCGGTTGGGACATCTTCTGGATATATGCCCAGAAGAGGTATTGCTGGATCCTCCGGTAGTACTATGTCCAATATTCTGAGGAACCGCCAGACTGATTTCCAGAGTGGTTGTACAAGCTTGCAATCCCACCAACAATGGAGGAGTGTTCCTCTTTCTCCACATCCCCGCCAGCATCTGCTGTCACCTGAATTTTTGATCTTAGCCATTCTGACTGGTGTGAGGTGGAATCTCAGGGTTGTTTTGATTTGCATTTCCCTGATGATTAAGGATGTTGAACATTTTTTCAGGTGCTTCTCTGCCATTTTGTATTCTTCAGGTGAGAATTCTTTGTTCAATTCTGAGCCCCATTTTTTAATGGGGTTATTTGACTTTCTGGAGTCCACCTTCTTGAGTTCCTTATATATATTGGATATTAGACCCTTATCTGATTTAGGATAGGTAAAGATCCTTTCCCAATCTGTTGGTGTTTTTTTTTTGTCTTATTGATGGTGTCTTTTGCCTTGCAGAAGCTTTGCAGTTTCATGAGGTCCCACTTGTCAATTCTCGATCTTACAGCACAAGCCATTGCTGTTCTATTCAAGAATTTTTCCCCTGTGCCCATATCTTCAAGGCTTTTCCCCACTTTCTCCTCTATAAGTTTCAGTGTCTCTGGTTTTATGTGAAGTTCCTTGATCCACTTAGACTTGACCTTAGTACAAGGAGATAGGAATGGATCGATTCGCATTCTTCTACATGATAACAACCAGTTGTGCCAGCACCATTTGTTGAAAATGCTGTCTCTCTTCCACTGGATGGTTTTAGCTCCCTTGTCGAAGATCAAGTGACCGTAGGTGTGTGGGTTCATTTCTGGGTCTTCAATTCTATTCCATTGGTCTATTTGTCTGTCACTATACCAGTACCACGCAGTTTTTATCACAATTGCTCTGTAGTAAAGCTTTAGGTCTGGCATGGTGATTCCACCAGAGGTTCTTTTATCCTTGAGAAGAGTTTTTGCTATCCTAGGTTTTTTATTATTCCAGATGAATTTGCAGATTGCACTTTCTAATTCGTTGAAGAATTGATTTGGAATTTTGATGGGGATTGCATTGAATCTGTAGATTGCTTTTGGCAAGATAGCCATTTTTAAAATGTTGATCCTGCCAATCCATGAGCATGGAAGATCTTTCCATCTTCTGAGATCTTCTAGAATTTCTTTCTTCAGAGACTTGAAGTTCTTATTATACAGATCTTTCACTTCCTTAGTTAGAGTCACGCCAATATTTTATATTATTTGTGACTATTGAGAAGGGTGTTGTTTCCCTAATTTCTTTCTCAGCCTGTTTATTCTTTGTGTAGAGAAAGGCCATTGATTTGTTTGAGTTAATTTTATATCCAGCTACTTCACCGAAGCTGTTTATCAGGTTTAGGAGTTCTCTGGTAGAATTTTTAGGGTCACTTATATATACTATCATATCATCTGCAAAAAGTGATATTTTGACTTCATCTTTTCCAATTTGTATCCCTTTGATCTCCTTTTGTTGTCGAATTGCTCTGGCTAGGACTTCAAGTACTATGTTGAATAGGTATGGAGAAAGTGGACAGCCTTGTCTAGTCCCTGATTTTAGAGGTATTGCTTCAAGCTTCTCACCATTTACTTTGATGTTGGCTACTGGTTTGCTGTATATTGCTTTTATCATGTTTAGGTATGGGCCTTGAATTCCTGATCTTTCCAAGACTTTTATCAGGAATGGGTGTTGAATTTTGTCAAATGCTTTTTCTGCATCTAACGAGATGACCATGTGGTTTTTGTCTTTGAGTTTGTTTATATACTGGATTACGTTGATGGATTTCCGTATATTGAACCATCCCTGCATCCCTGGGATGAAACCTACTTGGTCAGGATGGATGATTGTTTTAATGTGTTCTTGGATTCGGTTAGCAAGAACTTTATTGAGTATTTTTGCATCAATATTCATAAGGGATATTGGTCTGAAGTTTTCTATCTTTGTTGGGTCTTTTTGTGGTTTAGGTATCAGAGTAATTGTGGCTTCATAGAATAAGTTGGGTAGAGTACCTTCTGTTTCTATTTTGTGGAATAGTTTGTGAAGAACTGGGATTAGATCTTCTTTGAAGGTCTGATAGAACTCTGCACTAAACCCATCTGGTCCTGGGCTTTTTTTGGTTGGGAGACTATTAATGA
Source organism: Mus caroli (assembly GCF_978045245.1). Classification (NCBI taxonomy): domain Eukaryota; kingdom Metazoa; phylum Chordata; class Mammalia; order Rodentia; family Muridae; genus Mus; species Mus caroli. The sequence continues at coordinate 90,982,829 of NW_028227266.1, forward strand.
CTGCTTCTATTTCTTTGGGGGATATAGGGCTGTTTAGATCATTAACCTGATCTTGGTTCAACTTTGGTACCTGGTATCTGTCTAGAAACTTGTCCATTTCATCCAGGTTCTCCAGTTTTGTTGAGTATAGCCTTTGGTAGAAGGATCTGATGGTGTTTTGGATGTCTTCAGGATCTGTTGTTATGTCTCCTTTTTCATTTCTGATTTTGTTAATTAGAATGCTTTCCCTGTGCCCTCTAGTGAGTCTGGCTAAGGGTTTATCTATCTTGTTGATTTTCTCAAAGAACCAGCTCCTTGATTGGTTGATTCTTTGAATAGTTCTTTTTGTTTCCACTTGATTGATTTCGCCCCTGAGTTTGATTATTTCCTGCAGTCTACTCCTCTTGGGTGAATTTGCTTCCTTTTGTTCTAGTGCTTTTAGGTGTGTTGTCAAGCTGCTAATGTGTGCTCTTTCTAGTTTCTTTTTGGAGGCACTCAGAGCTGAGTTTTCCTCTTAGAAATGCTTTCATTGCGTCCCATAAGTTTGGGTATGTTGTGGCTTCATTTTCATTGAACTCTAAAAAGTCCTTAATTTCTTTCTTTATTCCTTCCTTGACCAAGGTATCATTGAGAAGAGTGTTGTTCAGTTTCCAAGTGAATGTTGGCTTTCTATTATTTATTTTGTTATTGAAGATCAGCCTTAGTCCATGGTGATCTGATAGGATGCATGGGAAACTTTCAATATTTTTGTATCTGTTGAGTCCTGTTTTGTGCCCAATTATGTGGTCAATTTTGGAGAAGGTACCATGAGGTGCTGAGAAGAAGGTGTATCCTTTTGTTTTAGGGTAAAATGTTCTGTAGATATCTGCCAGATCCATTTGATCCATAACTTCTGTTTGTTTCACTGTGTCCCTGTTTAGATTCTGTTTCCATGATCTGTCCATTGGTGAAAGTGGTGTGTTGAAGTCTCCCACTATTATTGTATGAGGTGCAATGTGTGCTTTGAGATTTACTAAAGTTTCTTTAATGAATGAGGCTGCCTTTGAATTTGGAGCATAGATATTCAGGATTGATAGTTCCTCTTGGAGGATTTTACCTTTGATGAGTATGAAGTGCCCCTCCCTGTCTTTTTTGATGACTTTAGGTTGGAAGTCAATCTTATCAGATATTAGAATGGCTACTCCAGCTTGTTTCTACATACCATTTGCTTGGAAAATTGTTTTCCAACCTTTCATTCTGAGGTAGTGTCTATCTTTTTCTCTGAGATGAGTTTCCTGCAAGCAGCAAAATGTTGGGTCTTGTTTGTGTAGCCAGTTTGTTAGTCTATGTCTTTTTATCGGGGAGTTGAGTCCATTGATATTAAGAGATATTAAGGAAAAGTAATTGTTGTTTCCTGTTATTTTTGTTGTTAAAGTTGGCATTCTGTTCTTGTGGCTGTCTTCTTTTAGGTTTGTTGAGGGATTACCTTCTTGTTGTTTCTAGGGCGTGGTTCCCGTTCTTGTATTGGTTTTTTTCTGTTATTATCCTTTGAAGGGCTGGATTCGTGGAGAGATAATGTGTGAATTTGGTTTTGTCGTGGAATACTTTGGTTTCTCCATCTATGTTAATTGAGAGTTTGGCTGGGTAGAGTAGCCTGGGCTGGAATTTGTGATCTTTTAGTGTCTGTATAACATCTGTCCAGGATCTTCTGGCTTTCATAGTCTCTGGTGATAAATCTGGTGTAATTCTGATAGGCTTGCCTTTATATGTTACTTGGCCTTTTTCTCTTACTGCTTTTAGTATTCTATCTTTATTTAGTGCATTTGTTGTTCTGATTATTATGTGTCGGGAGGTATTTCTTTTCTGGTCCAGTCTATTTGAAGTTCTGTAGGCTTCTTGTATGTTCATGGGCATCTCTTTCTTTAGATTTGGGAAGTTTTCTTCTATAATTTTGTTGAAGATGTTTGCTGGTCCTTTGAGTTGAAAATTTTCCTTCTCATCCACTCCTATTATCCGTAGGTTTGGTCTTCTCATTGTGTCCTGTATTTCCTGGATGTTTTGAGTTAGGATCTTTTTGCATTTTCCATTTTCCTTGATTGTTGTGCCGATGTTCTCTATGGAATCTTCTGCACCTGAGATTCTCTCTTCCATCTCTTGTATTCTGTTGCTGATGCTTGCATCTATGGTTCCAGATTTCTTTCCTAGGGTTTCTATCTCCAGTGTTGCCTCATTTTGGGTTTTCTTTATTGTGTCTACTTCCCTTTTTAGGTCTAGTATGGTTTTGTTTATTTCCATCATCTGATTGGATGTGTTTTCCTGCTTCTCTTTAAGGACTTCTACCAGTTTGGTTGTGTTTTCCTGTTTTTCTTTAAGGACTTGTAACTCTTTAGCCATGTTCTCCTATAGTTCTTTAAAGTCCTTCTTGATGTCCTCTACCATCATCATGAGATATGCTTTTAAATCCAGGTCTAGCTTTTCAGGTGTGTTGGGGTGCCCTGGACTGGGGGAAGTGGGAGTGCTGGGTCCTGATGATGGTGAGTGGTCTTGGTTTCTGTTAGTAGGATTCTTACGTTTACCTCTCGCCATCTGGTAATCTCTGGAGTTGTTATAGTTGTCTCTGTTCAGAGGTTGTTCTTCTGGTGATTCTGAGTATAGTCTGTCAGCAGACCTGGGAGACAGGCTCTCTCCTCTGAGTTTCAGTGGTTAGAGCACTCCCTGCTGACAAGCTTTGCTCTTAAAGGGAAGGTGTACAGATATCTGGCGTTTGGACCTCCTCCTGGCCGAAGAAGAAGGCGGAAAACAGGACCTTTCCCAGATGCTGTGTTGCTTTGGCAGGTCACAGAAGCTGTAGGCTTCTGTGGTGCACTCTCTCAGCTGTGCAGACTAACTTCCTAAGTTCAGTGGAGTCCTGGATCCAAGATGTGCTCCCTGCTCCTGAGGCAGAGGGCTCCTGTGCAGGGCAGACCACTGTCTTCCAGCTGGGAGGGTGCCGGATGTCTGCGGCCCCAAAAGGGTGCTGCCTCAGCAGCTCTGTGGCTCCCGCCTGTCCCAGAAGCTGTCTGCCTCTGTGGTCCTCACTCTAACCTGTACAGACTAAGTTCTGCGGAGTCCCGGATCCAAGATGGCGCTCCCTGCAGGGCAGATCACTGTCCTCCGGCTGGGAGGGTGCCGGATGTCTGCGGCCCCAAAAGGGTGCTGCCTCAGCGGCTCTGTGGCTCCCTCCTGTCTCAGAAGCTGTCTGCCTCTGTGGTCCTCACACTCACCTGTACAGACTAAGTTCGGCGGAGTCCAGGAGCCAAGATGGCGCTCCCTGCAGGGCAGATCACTGTCCTCCTGGAATTAACATTTTATGTACATTCCTACTGATCACTTGTATCATCCGTTTTATGACTGGACATGAGACACTCTGCCTGCAAATTGGATGTCCGTATCAGTCTTCTACCTATAAAGCAATACTGCTGTATGGAACATTTATAAGGAGCTCTTTTAAATAATTCATTTTGTATTGAGTTTGAGAATAAATGTTCTCTGGTATTCCATTATTGCTTTGAAAATTAAACACCACAATAACAAAAAAATTGTTTTCTCTGAGAATTTTTTTCCAGTTATTTGTGCTGAACCTAGTGTCCCAAACATACCAGGCAATTGCTTTACCTCTGAGATACACCTCAGCTCTAAGAAGAACTTTTAGGTGTTCATGCAAAAACTCCTGTGCTGTTGAAGTAATCGGTAAGCATGGTGATTTCTTTCAGAAAATGAATGATAAATTATGTTCAGTTAACCTGTATTGTGAGGATGTAGAGTACACAGGTACCTGACACTCTAGTTTGGGAGCTTGATTTTCTGGCTCTCTATTCCCCTCGAAATGGATCAAACCATTGATTTTCTCTAATAAATCGACCACCAAACAGATTGTGAATTAATTATAGTTAAGATTTGATGCTTATGTTCTGTCTTCACTACAGGGTCTTTCTTTGGAGTGCTAAATTTTGATTTTCATACTCACTAGTAAAGGTGTTCCTTAGAGGGTATGAAGAAAGAAAGCTCTTTCTGAGTAGTACCAATGATTTTCATGCATATTTATCTTGACCAAGCTTCTTTGTCCTTCATGCATCATGCAATTCTGATTGCCACTGGGCAATCCAACAGTCTAGTTCTGCTTTCCCTGATTTGATAATTAAACAGTGCAATCAATTGTTTTGACTTTCCAAAAAATTACGAAGTGAGGGAAAACTGTACTATAATGTTAGTGTACTATAATGTTAGTGATACTCTTTGAATTCCCAAGAATAGTACACTTCCTTCAAAGTTAGCAAATCTGTTAGTGTACTATAATGTTAGTGATACTCTTTGAATTCCCAAGAATAGTACACTTCCTTCAAAGTTAGCAAATCTGTTAGTGTACTATAATGTTAGTGATACTCTTTGAATTCCCAAGAATAGTACACTTCATTCAAAGTTAGCAAATCAAGATTGAGTTTAAATGTCTGTATTGAGATTAGGGAGTATAAGTATGGCATTGAGTGCCCTCTTGATGTGGTAACTTATAATTATAAACCCAAACTGAGAATGATGTCTACCAATGCACTGTCAAAACCCACTCTATCTGAAAAAGAAAAACTTAAAGGTGGCTAGGTACTCAACCTTCTGCAGCTTTTCTTTAGGAGAGTATAAAATGCATGAATACATAGTGATATTAAATTCACCTTTACCACTCCTTAATCTTAGACATATTTGACATGACAGATAAACTGAGGTGGGTTATAGATTTGGTGGTGTTTGATCACTCAGCAAACTTCTCACTGGGGGAACAAAGCTTGATTATCTGTGGTTTCATGAAATACAAGAGAGAATTTGCCCATTCACACGCACGTGCACACGCACATGTACACACGCACACACATACACACACACACACAGAGACACACACACATTTGGTGGATGAAGCCAGGTTCCCCAAGCACAAACGATTTTATTGTTTTTCCTATCCTTTTTAGGCCATCTAAGACTAAAATTGTGAATGTAAGCAAAAGATGACCTCATAGCCATAAATTACATACTCTCCATAATCAACACAATGATATATTCTTCTAGAACAGATTAAAATCATTACACCAAAGGAAATTACCATAGGATTATTGATTATGCATTCTTGTTTAGAAACTCATTCCAAACTAAACATTTTTTCATCTATTTTTCTCTCCACAAGTTCATTTTTAACTCTAAATCAATAATTCTTCTGTCATTGATTAACACTGTTTAAGCAACTCATCTGTAGTAGATAGTTGTTTCCTATGCTTAGCTGACAATAATTTGAATGTACCAAGACACAGATCATCATCTATCTTGTGCCTTATTTTTAAAATCGTGTTGAGCTAACCTCGCTAAAGACCTATTCTCTCTACTTATACTCATAATAGAATTATTTACTCTTTATTCATAACCCTGTCTTTTCATGGTGCCAGAAATTTGTGGCCATATCCCAATATTACAAGATCAAGCAATTCAGAACCAACCTAAAATGAATGTTTTCTTTGATCATTAACTTGTTCCAATCCTACTTTTTTCTCTTCCAAGTACAATTACACCTTGAGACACATGAAACTTCACTGTACTCCTTTCTTAACCTATGCAGCCCTCAGTTGTCACCCAGGGAGGGGGTATATTCTACTCAATCCTAACGTCATTATATCTTTCTGGCAAAACAACTCAAACTATCCCCTTAAACTTTCTATCAACTACTCTAACTTCCTAAAGCCATTTTAATCAAATCATGAATTCTTTAAACTCATTAATTCATCTAAACAATATTTTATGAAAGTTCTTCCTCATATTGATCTGTGAAAAAAATTGTCCAGTAAAGTAGGCTGTCTCCCAAGACACAGTCACACACACCAGACTATAGTCAGTGGAGGACTCCTTACTCACAATCACACTGTGCTAGATATATGAGGAATAAGGCAAAGACAAACATGCGAAGGCTCAACAGCAGCAAGAAACAATCTGGAGACAAAACCCTTTGACAAAGCTCTATAAGGCACATCTGTTGTAGCTGTACAAAACAGTGGATCATTTGTCTCCAGGAAACTCACTTGCCCACTGCAGCTCTTCCTGCATTGGGTCCCCCACCTTAATCAGTGCATTTAGTCATTTTGTACAGTGTTCAATTGATGTAAACATCACATCATGTTCTACAAAATACAATTGTTTCTTGATTTAAAATTAATAAATTTAATATAAAAATATCAAGTGAAGAATCATAACTTTATAGTTACATGTCATGTTGTATAAGTTCCACAGAAAGGAATTGTCCAATGTTTTTATATGGTATATATGTATTTATAAATATAGATGCCTTGTGTGTGTGAGAGGGTATGGGTGTGTATATTGTTATCCTCACAGTACCTAGTTGATGAATATTTACTACATCAACACATGCTCAAATGCTAGATATTCTTTTTATTTTTCAAATTTTATTTAAAATATTTTTGATACATTATATTTTGATCTTATTTTTTTCTTCTTCCCAAACTCTTGATTCTCTTTACTCACCCAGTTTTATGTTGTCTGTCTGTCTGTCTGTCTCTTTCAAAAAGTGCAAAAACAAACAAAAGAGAGAGAGAGATTAAAACAAACAATAAAAACTAAAGAGCACACACACACACAGTTTTTTATTTTGTGTTTTGTGTTGGTCAACCACTTTTGGGTGAGGAGCCTGCCTTGGAGGGCAGTTGATATACCCTATGACACTCCATTGTAGAAAGCTGATATTCCTTTTTTCCAGCAGGTATCAATTGCAAATAGCTTCTTATTTAAGCATGAGACTTTGTCTCTGTATCTTAGGGCTCAGATTTTTTTCTGGTTAAAACCAGCACATGCCTTGTCCATGATGTCACAGTCCATGAGAGTTCATATAGCCTCAGTATTGTTATGCCTGAAAGAAGCTGTGTCCTTGGAGTCATCTACCACCCATGATGCTTACAATCTCCCTTTTTCCTTTTCATCATAGGCCTCTGAAGCTTGAATCAGACATTGTTTTTTTGTTTCACTATTCAATTAATTTTCTATTACTCAGAGCAGCCAGCTTCTATGTGCATTAAATTTCTTATAATAATTTCTTTTAATAATAACCTCTTTCAATAAGATCTCCAAATTCAGCATTAAAATATAATTTTCCAAGGGAAACAGCTATAAATTATTTCTACTTTATGAACCTGCCTACTTCTGTCAATAGAAAGACATACTAATATCTGCTAAACATCATTGCATGTTCAAGCATATGTGTATGAACTTAATTCTAGACAACTGAGTTGCCCACTAGTTCTTAGTATTAGTGAGAAATCTTTGGGATGACTAAATTCACCATGATAGCTTTTGAGAAGGCATTGTGTTAAGTAAGTTTATATTTTCTTTCTCTATTGAAAGATTTTGATACACAGAAAGTATACACCCATGTACACACATACATATACAATATGCACAGACCCAGATACACATACACACACAGAGACTGAAGAAATATTCTTATTTTACTTGCTGTTCTATCACTGTCATCAGACACAATAACTAAGACAGCTTATAAAAGAAATCATTTAATTAAGGACTTGCTTTCAATTTTAGAGGGTGGGTAGATGACCAGCATGGGAGAATGCATAGTGGCAGTCAGTCAGGCATAGTGATGGAGCAGAAACTGCTAGCTTACATTTTATCAACAAGACTGAGACAGAGAGAAAACAAGATGGGGCCTGGTACAAGCTTTTGAAACTCTGGCCCAGTGAAACACTTCCTCCAACAAGGTCTTATCTCCTAATCCTAAAAAAAAAACAAAAAAAAAAAAAAAACACCCATGGAAGGAGTTACAGAGACAAAGTTTGGAGCTGAGATGAAAGGATGGACCATCTAGAGACTGCCATATCTGGGGATCCATCCCATAATCAGCCTCCAAATGCTGACACCATTGCATACACTAGCAAGATTTTGCTGAAAGGACCCAGATATAATCTCTTGTGAGACTATGCCCGGGCCTAACAAACACAGAAGTGGATGCTCACAGTCAGCTATTGGATGGATCACAGGGCCCCCAATGGAGGAGCTAGAGAAAGAAACCAAGGGGCTAAAGGGATCTGCAACCCTATAGGTGGAACAACAATATGAACTAACCAGTACCCCCTGGAGCTCATGTCTCTAGCTGCATATGTATCAGGAGATGGCCTAGTCAGCCATCAGTGGAAAGAGAGGCCCATTGTTCGTGCAAACTTTTTTTTTTTTTTTTTTGGTTTTTCGAGACAGGGTCGTGCAAACTTTATATGCCTCAGTACAGGGGAACGACAGGGCCAAGAAGTGGGAGTGGGTGGGTGGGGGAGTGGGTTGGGAGCGTGTGGGGGACTTTTGGGATAGCATTGGAAATGTAAATGAAATAAATACCCAATTAAAAAATATTTTTGTAAATACAAAATAAACTCCTATCCTACAGCATTACCCTTCTAGGCAGGCTCCTGGAATTAAAGCATTTTTCTAGGATTGGTGCAGATATTCAACAGCTAGAACTCTCATACACTACAAATATAAAAAGAACTAGGCTCTTGACTGTGAACACAGCTGTTTCACGTTCTTGCTGCCTACAATAAAGGGATAACACCTGGAATTTGGAGATAAATATATCATTTCCCCCTTACATTATTTTTACTAAAGTATTTTATCACAACAAAAGAAAAGGAAACTGGAACATCATTATCTTTGTATCACTGTGAAAATAACACCATGACCATGGCAACCTGTCAAAGAAAGCATTTAATCGGAGATTATAGTTTCAGAGGCTTAGAGTGCATAATGGAAGAGCAAAGAGATGGTGGCTCACATCTTGATCTATGAGTAGTAAAGAGAGATAGATAACTCAAAATGGAATGAGTGTTTTGTTATTTCAAATTCTGCTCCCAATGAACCAACTTCTCCATCAAGGTCACACTTTCTAATACTTCCTAAATAGCCACCAACTGGAGGTCAAGTATTCAAGCGTATAAGCCTATGGGAATGGGGGAACGTCCTCATTCCAAACACACTCTCAGTTGTCCCTTTAAGCCAGTGACCATATCATGGTGCAAAATGAGTTTAACTTCAAAAATCCCTATATTTTCGGTTTTAATGCCACTTTAAATACTCCAAGAGTCTCTTCTGAGACTTCTAACCATCTCTTAATTGTAATATTCTGGGGAATCAAAAGCAAATTATATACTTTCAACATGGACTGGCATAGAATATAAATTACCATTCTAAAGGGAGAAGAATTGGGGTAAGATGAGGAAATACCAGACCAGAGCAAAAGTGAAACACAACAGGCAAATCTCCAATACTGGAGTCCCATGCCTTGTGTCAAAAGGCTTCAAAAAATTTACACTTGTTACTATTTTTCTTAGACCATTTATCTTAAATGAATACCAGATTTTTAAAAAATATATTCTCTGCATCTGGGCTAATAATTATCCTTCATCACTTGATATAGTAGATACATTTTTATGACTTCAAAAACACTGTTTCCCCTATAGTGTTGATCACATTGTATTGCCTTTATTGGTTCATCTGTGTGTACACATACACATAAATATAGTTGGTTTTCACTTGTGAATGTGAAGAATTTTGTGGTCAGAGGGTTGTTCTATAATACTTTTACCATATTTTATCATTAGGTTTTGCTGTCTTTAAATAATGTTTTCAGAAGTGCTTATCTTCTGCCTTTGAAGAAATTTATGCGAAGTTGATATAAATTGCTATTATCGAAAAACAAATAGTGTTTAATTTTGATAAATTAAAAAAAATGCTTGGATGGTTCTCCCCTTCTGGATTTTTCCCTGTAAGATGCATCTATATCTAGAGCTAGTTTTCACATTCTGTGTGCAGTTCTTCTTGGAAGATATTGCACAACTCTGGCGTCTCTAACATCTTGGTCTATCCAATACAATACAGAATTTACTTCCATAACTGCACACAATGGCCTCTCAGGACTCCTATGACAGTACTCCCCTGCCACACACCTAGACTAAGAGTCTCTCTGTAACCATTGAGGAGGAAGAATTCACAACTCCTTTACATATGCACCCTTCATGACTCTAGGTTCAGAACAGAGCAGACAACACTGGCAACCCCAGCTGTCTGTTAAATCACATGGCAGCAGCTGTCATTTAGAAGCAGAGAATTTCTACACTCTTTCACAAGTTGAAAACTTAGAAGTGCTGAAGGCACTTCTACTTTATTTCAATATAAATCAGGTCTATGTCAATCTCCTTACAATTTTCAGCACAAGCTTTGGCTCAAGTGTTAAATTTCCTGGCATTTTTAGCTTGTGTTTCTTTTTGCCTAAGTTCCTATTTTTATTATAAACCTGGGTAAAAGTACACTCACACACCCACACTGTCAATATTGGATTGCCTTGAAATTGTATTTACAAAAGAACTTTATAGGCTAGCATTGGGCAAATTCTTAGGACAGGGACAGAAGGCAGTCACATTCTTTACCAAAATGTCAAAAGAATGGTCTCAAATCCACTTGCCATTATTGTTTTCCTCTGAAATTCTTGAACTCATCTACCACAATCAACATTGTTCTCAGCACTACTGTCTTCCAAACTCCAAATTCACTGAATGATGAAAAATTATAGTAATGGTCAGACCTAGTTTTACAACCGTACCCATTTCATTAGGTTTAAGGTTTCAGAGGGTTAGAGTCTATGATGGTAGAAACATCTGAGAGTTCACATCTTGATCCATAAATAGGAAACAAAGAGAGTTAACTAAAAATCAAATAAGTCTTTTGAAACCTCAAAGTTTTTCCTCGGTGGCATTTTTCCTCCAGCATGCACAAACTTCCTAATACTCCTTAAGCAGCCACTGAGGAGGCACTAAGTTTTTAAAACATATACAGTGGCCATTCCTATTTTCAACACCACATTTCACAATTGTTAGTTATTATGTGAAACTACCCTGTTATAGCCAGAAAACACTCTTTTCTTATTATCACTAACTGCCTCTTATTCATCTACAGTGATGCCTATGGCTTGAAAAAAGATTGGACATAGATATCCCATGAATGGCTAACATTTTTCAGTTTTTTTCTGTGCACATTGATCTCTTGTGAGTATCTGTGATAATCAGAATCTACTACACAGACATGTGTATCTCATGGGATTTCAGGGGCACACTAATCATTAGGAATCAGTTTAAAATGGTGCATACGCAGCAGAATGTTAGTAGATTTTTCTCTAGTACCTATGACCTGTCTATCCATGGGTTCTTGACCCAATAATAGTATAAAGTATGGGTTTCGTCTTCTGATTGGTACTTTAAAATCAATAAGAAAGCAATTGGTTACTACATGATGTTCATGCCACTATTTACAAGTAAGTTTACCTTGCAAGACCAAGTTATTATTGTAGAAAATTTGATGATTAGTTTCCTTCTTTAGCAACTTAGTAAGATTGAACTACGTTTCCCCTCTAATAGCATGAATATCAGCTTCCAGTATAATGAAAGTTAGACAATAAAAAAAATTAGTAGCCTTATTTATAATAGATAGAAGCTGGAAAAAAAAAACCAGTTGTCCTTCACCAGAGGAATGGATACAGAAAATGTGGTACATTTACAAAATGGAGTACTACTGAGCTATTAAAAACAATGACTTCACGAAATTCTTAGGTAAATGGATGGAACTAAAAAATATTATCCTGAGTGAGTTAACCCAATCACAAAAGAACACACATGGTGTGCAATCACTGATAAGTGGGTATTAGCCCAAAAGTTCAGAATATTCAAGAAACAATTCACAGACCACATTGAAGCTCAAGAAGAAGGAAGACCAAAGTGTGGATGCTTCGGTCCTTCTTAGAAGGGGGAACAAAATACAGGAGCAAATACAGAGACAAAGTGTGGAGCAGAGATTGGAGGAAAGGCCATCCAGAGACTGCCCCTCCTGGGGATTCATCCCATATACCGTCACCAAACGCAGACACTATTGTAAATGCCAAGGAGTTCTTGCTGACAGGAGCCTGACATAACTGTCTCCTGAGAGGCTCTGCCAGAGCCTGACAAATACAGAGGCAGATGCTGGCAGCCAACCATTGGACTGAGCACGGGGTCCCCAATGGAGGAGTTAGAGAAAGGACTGAAGGAGCAAACCCATAGAAAGAACAATAATATCAACCAACCAGAACCTCCAGAGCTCCCAGGGACTAAACCACCAACCAAAGAGTACACATGGAGGGACCCATAGCTCCAGCCACATCTGTAGCTAAGGATGGCCTTGTTGGGTATCAGTGGAAGGAGAGGCCCTTGGTCCTGTGAAGGCTCAATGCCCCAGTGTAGGGGACTTCCAGGGGTAGGGAGTAGGAGTGGGTGGTTGGAGAAACACCTCAGGGGGAGTGGGTATGGGATAGCTGGTTTCTAGGGGCGGGGGAACCGGAAAAGGGGATAACATTCAAAATGTAAAGAAAGAAAATATCGAATAAGAATAACATTAAAAAAGAATAAGTCTACCAAGTCAGCATTAGCTCGATGTCTCCATGTTCTATGAATTATGTGGCACCTTCTGCTAGAGTGTCTTTCTGTCAGATTCTTGATTCTTGAGGGCAGCCAAGAATACTGGCTATCGTCTGTAGTGTTTGGGAGTCTTGTAGGACCTCACTGGAAAATAAATTTCAGAAGAGGTAACCTAATTCTGGAATTGGGGTTTTTATTTGTTAGTCTGTGTTTTCTAGCAGGGATATCATAATCCCATTTTAGGTTAATTCCATTTTAATTGTTTTTATTGTATATGTATGTATTTACATTTTAAGAAGCTTATATAATAGTAGGTTCCTAATTTAGGTTCTCTAAAATTTCTAAAGTTTTTAATGCCAGTTAATACTACCCATATTTCTTCTTTTATCTTGTCCTCTCCCCCTTCACCCTGTGTAGACTTACTTGTTCCAATATTCTCCTTCTTAAAGTCAGAATACATATGATTTGAATAATTGCCCCAAGACAAAAATATTTGCATGCTCAGTCTCACCAAGTGGCTAACTGCTCGGGAAGATTATACGGTTTGTCCTTGCTGGAGTAAGCATGTCCTCTTGGAGGAGGTATGTTTCCGGGAGTGGGCTTTGAAGTTTCAAAAGCCTATGTAAGGCTCATTGTCTTTCTGTGTCTCTCTGCTTGCTACCTGAAGATCAGGATACAGCTCTCAGTTCTTTCTTGAGCACCATGACTGTCTGTGTGCCACCATGCTTCCCAGCATTATGATAATGAACAAAGATTCTAAAAGTATGAGCAATTTCACAGTCAAATGCATAATAAGTTTCTTCAGTCATGATGCCTCTTCAAAAATATAGAACAATGACTAATATTGTATATAACATAATATAAAATTATGTGTAATTAGTTCTGATTCGCTCTCTCTTTCAATGCTAGCCCCTTTTCCTTGCCCCACTTTTGAACTCTATCACACATATTTCAATGCCGAATCCTCTTTTATGTTTCTCTATAGGGTTAGATCTTTTTTTCCTCAGAAATTAGGATTTTAATTATTTATAAAACACTATTGTGTTAATAGATTTTATTTGGGAAGAAACAAAATTTTTATAAGCAGTTGTATTAGACATGCTTTAGCCCTAGTTAAAACATTACTATGATATTATCAGTGACAAACTAGACGGCTTTCACCAGCTGAGCATCCATCATAAGAATATAGATACATCTCTCCATCCCAGGACTTGGGACAGAGGCAGTTCTCTAATCTTTTTCTCTTTCTCTTTCTTTTTCTCTTTCTCATTCTCTTTCTCTTTCTCTTTCTCTTTTCTTTTCTTTTTTCTTTTCATTTCCTTTCTTTTTTCCAGAGCTGAGGACCAAACCCAGGACCTTGAGCTTGCTAGGCAAGCTCCCTACCACTGAGCTAAGTCTCCAACCCCTACTATTTTTAAAGCTAATTGATGGCTTTATTTTTATATAGATCATGTGTATAATTCATTCCTAAAAAGCACAGGTAAGTTCTTCTCTAAGAAGAGATGAATGTGTTTTTCCATGTACTCATAGAAGAATTACTGCCCTTAGCTATCACAACTATATGCTTCTGCAGGGGACAGATGGCTGTGGGAGGGATTCCACACTGAAGCATGACATACATGACTGCACAAATGCTGCAAATTCCTCCCAAAGTGAGTACATGTGTTGTATGTCACAAGACCTTGGAATTTTCAGTAATAAATATATATGTAATAGAAACTTCCATGCCAACACATACTTTCAAACCTTGTAAATTATAATTCTTGACTCGATTAGTCATATTTCACCTCACGTAAAATTCTTTTTTTTTTTCAAGAGCAGCACAATCTTACCCTATGGGCGAATAAAGTAGGCTTAGATTGTTTAAAATCTACTTTTAATACAGATTCCCAAACACTTTAACTCCCACTTCTAACCCACCATCCAAAGGTAGGAGAGAAAAGACAGGAAATAGGACAAGGAGACATGAACCTGTTTAGAAGTAATTCTTTGGGGTGATTCCAACCTCCATTGTCAAAATACCAGTGTATAGCTCAGTAGTGTCAGGATACCCAACACAAATCAGCAACAGTGGCACAGTTCAGCAGAAACCTCTAGGCATCCCCCAACTCAGCACAAGATTGGCAAAGATGAGAGACCAACTAAGCATTGTAGAGCTAGCTATGCAAGTGCACTGTCACTGTCCATCGAGTCATAGTTATACTCTCTCCAACCATGAGGTGTCCTCCCATGGGTTTGCCTCAGCAAAACACCAGATGAGTCTGCATCACATGACCCAACCTTTTTCCCTGCATCTTTAGACATATTAATTTTCACTCTCATGGGATACTTTTGCTCTCTTGAGCTATTTTTTTAACTATATATTTTCTTCATTTACATTTCAAATGCTATCCCGAAAGTCCCCTATACCCTCCTCTCATCCTGCTCCCCTACCCACCTACTCCTACTTCTTGGCCCTGGCATGCCCCTGTACTGGGGCATGTAAAGTTTGCAATACCAAGGGGCCTCTCTTCCCAGTGATGGCCGACTAGGCCATCTCCTGCTACATCTGCAGCTAGAGACATGAGCTCTGGGGGTACTAGTTAGTTCATATTGTTGTTCCACCTATAGGGTTGCAGACCCCTTCAGCTCCTTGGGTACTTTCTTTAGCTCCTCCATTGGGTGCCCTGTATTCCATCCTATAGATGACTGTGAGCATCCACTTCTGTATTTGTCAGGCACTGGCAGAGCCTCACAGGAGACAGCTATATCAGGGTCCTTTCAGCAAAATCTTGCTGGCATGTGCAATAGTGTCTGCGTTTGGTGCTGAATATGGGATGGATTCCGAGGTGGGGTAGTCTCTGGATGGTCTATCCTTTCATCTTATCTCCAAACTTTGTCTCTGTAACTCCGTCCATGGGTATTTTGTTCCCTATTCTAAGGAGGAATGAAGTATCCACACATTGGTCTTCCTTCGTCTTGATTTTCTTGTGTTTTGCAAATTGTATCTTGGGTAATCCAAGTTTATGGGCTACTATCTACTTATCAGTGAGTACATATCAAGTGACTTCTTTTGTGATTGTTGTTACCTCACTCAGGATGATATCCTTCAGATACATCCATTTGCCCAAGAATTTCATAAATTCATTGTCTTTAATAGCTGAGTAGTACTCCATTGTGTAAATGTACCACATTTTCTGTATCCATTCCCCTGTTAAGGGACATCTGTGTTCTTTCCAGCTTCTGGCTATTTTAAATAAGGCTGCTATGAACATAGTGGAGCATGTGTCCGTATTACCAGTTGGAACATCTTCTGACTATATGCCCAGGAAAGGTATTGCTGGACCTTTGTGTAATTCTAAACACACACACACACACACACACGCTCACACACACACACACACACACACACACACACACACACACACATACACACACCATGTACACCTGAGCAATAATGAACATACAAATTAAGTTATAATATCTACATATGGGACAGAAAATACAGTGCTTGTCTTTTTGAGTCTGAGGCTGGTTTATTATATAATGATCTTCAGTCCCATCTATTTTTTTTAAATATCATGGTTTCATATTCTTTGCAGCTACACAAAATTCCATTTTATGCATTCTGTTATATTTTTATTCATTTATTGATAGACATAAAAGTGGGCTGGTTATTTCCCATAGCTATTTGAATAGTAAATAAAGGATTATGGATCCACAACTATCTCTGTGTCTTTTGAGTATATACCCTGGAATAGCTCACCTGGATCAAATGTAGTTTCTCTTTTGAGTGATTGAGAACCTTTTATAATGATTTCCACAAATTTTATCAGCTTTCCCTCTCAGTAGCAGTATATAGAGTTGCTTTTTTTTATATCCATGTCAGCGCTTTTAGTTTTTCTCTTGATAACAGTCATAGTAGTTTTGGTGAGAAAGATTCTCAAAGCAATTTTAAATTGCATTTCTCTAATGGAAGTGTATATTGAGCACTTTTTTCAAATGTTTTCCATAAACTAAGCATGGTGGCATATGCCTTTAATTCCAGACTTGGGAGGCAGTGGCAAGTTGATATTGAGTTCCATACCAGTGCAGTCTACAGAGCAAATCTGAGGACATTCTGGGGTATGCAGAGAAACCCTGTCTCTTAAAAAAAAAAAAAAAAAACCTTTATAAATTAAAATTAAAAAATGTTTTTATTGTTTTATTTTTTTAATATGTATATTCATATCATTAGTTCATTTATGTACTGAAAGGCTTATGTTTCATTATTTTCAGGCCTTTGTATATTCTAAATATTCACATAGAGTAAGAAATCTTTCTTGAGTTTGTACATTCTTTCTTCACTATAGTGATTAGTTTTTTTCTCGACTATATAGAGCCTTTTAATTTCATTAAATCTCATTTATTTGCTCTGTGCTATCTTTTTCCTCCTTTTCAGAAGGTTCTTTTCTATGACTAGACACATCTTGAAGTGTTTCTAAAGAACATTTTCATAGTTATGGGTCTTACACTAACATCTTTGATCTTCTTTGAATGCATGCCTGTGCAAGATGAGAGGCAGATATCTGAATCCACTTTTCTACCTTTGGGCATCCAATTACATCACTGTTATGTTTTGTTTGGCTGAAAACTAAAAGAATAAGGGAGGTGTCTATGAACCTTCAAAAAATAATCAAATGTATCCTTAAGTAAAAGTAAGACCCAAAATTGGCAATCAATATTTGCATTCTCGACATTTGTGAAGCTAAGGCAGAAGAATTGCAGCAAGTTCTGGATCAGCCTGAGCTACAGAATAAATTATGGTCCAGATTTGGCTATAGAGTGAAGCTCCTTGTTCAAAATTTAGAGTCAGAAATAAAAACTGAAAAAATGATGCAGATAAAGTGATCTATTTTAGTAGAATTTTATTTTTAGTATTTATATCATATAAAATAAAAAAAACACTGTTGTTAACTTTGGTTAAATATAGGTGCTTCGTTGTTTTCATTGCATACACACCCATTATTTTCAGACTTTTTAGTATTTGTTTGTTAATGTCGTATAGCTTTGAATTTTAAAAGTCTTAAACTTATGTTTATAAGGACTATTTTTTGCAACATGCTTTACCATTATTAAAATCCTATTTCTACCATGAGGTAATATATTAATACACAAAGGACTACATCAAAATTCTATTATGTACACTGTTACATTGTGTGGAAACAATATGAGCCAAAATTGTTTAATTTCAAAAAGCAAAAACAGTAGAAATAGTAATTGTCTTCTTGTGTTTTTAAAAAGTCTTTATATTATTTTTGCATGGCATTGTGTTACATAAGAACATTACTTATACAAGTACATAGCATCATGCGTTACTTCACACCTTCCTTTTCTGTTCTGTTAGTATCCTAGACAGTTCCCCTACACAGTTTTACTTCTATGTCCATGTCAAATATACATACATCCTTTTATTTGTCTTTATAAAATCTAGGAAACACAATGAAAGAAAACATATTTATCTTTCAGACTTCCTCAATTCTCTTAATATTAATGTTTTCCAGTGGTTACTTCTTAAGCTGACAGAATTTCATTCTTCATTTGAACTTGTATTTTAAGATAGCAAAATCTTCAGAACTTTCTCATTCTGAGCTTCAAATTTTAAGATAATAGAGTTTGAAAAGATATCACCTCCATTTTGCATGCTGCCTCTGTCACAAGACGCAGGCTTTTAATCAGTCCCTGTACCTTTGTGCTGTTAAAATACCTGTGAATTTCAAGTGCAATATAATTGGCATTATAACAAATGATCTAGCAGAGTGTTGTTGAACATTACAGGACACAGAGCTATGATGTTCCATTGTTGCTATGAATAGAAACACCCAGACACCAATTACCATCTCATTGCTGTGGCTGCTCACTGATCCTGTTGTGCTCATCAGACTTATATCTTTCTCGTTCATATTTTGATTTCAAAAAGTTGTGTGAAGAAAAGATTAAATTTATTATGAATGCAAATAAATGTGAAGCACACGAAGCTAATTAAGTTTATAACCACTGAGAATAAAATGAATAGGAAAATTAAATTGCTTCGCTTCAAGGAAAATCTTTTAGGAAACATTTGTTGAGTAAACACAAGCGCATTTAAGAATATTTTCTTACGCAGTTGATATTTGACTAGTATTTTCACCAGTGACAACTATATGAATTTCCTTTAATTTTTAAGACACTTAACTACAGTGTTTTTTAGATCA
This sequence comes from Mus caroli, assembly GCF_978045245.1. Classification (NCBI taxonomy): domain Eukaryota; kingdom Metazoa; phylum Chordata; class Mammalia; order Rodentia; family Muridae; genus Mus; species Mus caroli. Next base: position 91,001,523 of record NW_028227266.1, read on the forward strand.
TATCACTTCTGAGTATTGTGGTGTGTGAGAGGGAAGAATTATACTTCCTAGACATTTAAATAGAGCTTCAAAACTTGTCAAAGCTAGTGGTGGTGGTAAAACAATACATCATAGCAATGAAAACCCTGAAATTAAGAAGAGAAAACTAATAAGAAATAGAAAAGTAAAGCTGAGAAGTTTCATGCTGAAATAATACAAACTAACGATGTTTTTGCATTTGCAGCATGAATATTCTCTTCATTTCTATCTCTGCTCTTTCATAAACCCTTAAATATTCAGCAACAATATTTAACACACCCATATTTCAATCATTATGGGGGAAAATTTTTAATTTGAAATGCATCTGTGATCATTTTTATTAGTTCTAAATCCTATGCAACCAATCAGTTTGTTCAGCTGGACATTTGGCAGTAATAACATCTATTTTGTTTACCCACTGACAGGTTTGTTGATGTCCCCATGACGCCTTTCCATGGTGAGGCAGAGTTTATACTGACTCTGGGGTATTTACACATGATGGAGGTAATCTCTTTCTTTTTCTGAGACTCACAAACAAAGCAGTTAAATCCCCATCACAAATGACTACACTGGGACTCATTACACTTTTCATAGGCCTGGATCTTTTTGTTTCTGAGTCCCTAAAACATTTATATAGGGCAATGAAATTTTCAAAGAGCCTGAGCCAATTCCTTTAACAAAGAATGAGACCCATTGCTCTGAATGGTTCCATTTTCTCCTGATAGTGAAAATATAATCCAAGGCCTGAGGACCAGAAGAATGAAGACTAAAAACTGAAGTCAGTATAGAGACACCTCTCAAACACTGCTTATCTTACTGAAGTCTTGATTTACTTATTATTGTAACAGACTTTTCTTGATGTACTATGTGCCAGGCTGTGGGTGAGGAACTTAGGCAAGACGGTGAAATGACCACAGAACAGTCTCAGTTCAATCCAGCAGAAGGGAAAAACTTGTGAATATTTTTTCCATTAATAGGATAGGGTGGGTAAAAATGAGATTAGAGAGTCCTTGTATAGAAAGGAGAGAAGTGACTGTTACAAGCACCACAGCATAGGACAGTGAGGAACACTTGATAGACAAGCTTTGTGAGTATATATATATATATATATATATATATATATATATATATATATTCTCAAATTGTGAAGATAAAGGGGTGGTGTGCAGAAACTTTTGTTCTGAAGTTTCAGAATGCTGACTTACAGGATGAAATAAACACAGCTTTTAAAGAAGTGATTGGGGGTTTTTTGTAGCCTTTTGCATCTCATAAGTACAAATTGGATCAATATTATATAAATATGGATTTCAAAAATTGTGTGGATTAAGTATATATATATAGCATTATATATATATATGAGTAATACTATATATATAAGTAGTACTATATATATATAGTATTTTATATATATATAGTAATATATATATATATTAAGTATATGTATATACTCATACTATAGTCATATATATAGTCATATATATTCCTTGACAGGACTCTAGAATGAGGAGTACTAATATATATATATTTCAGAACCTCACAAATATATTTTTAAATTTCTATTTTTTTCTTTAAAAGTTCCATGAAATACATTTTATCACGTTTACCACAACTACTTGAGGGCGATCTTCCTTCCTTACCCTCCCAAGTTTGGGACTCCATTTTTTCAAAAGCCACGAAGTCCATTGTGTACTGCTCATACGTTCTTGAATAAGTGGCCTTCCCTGGTGGCTGGCCAACTTCACTAAAGGACAGAGTCTTAAGGAAAAAGATTCTCCCTCTCCCAGAAGCTATTGATTCCACCAACCTTCTCACCTAAGGATGCATGTTAGACTCCATCGGTGCCTACTACCTCCATGATGGGTTGATCTGCCTTAAGCTTGCACGACCAGAACTGCTCCATGCTCACGTGTGCAGATGCCCTGTTTCTTTTGAAGACATTGGTTTTTTTGTTTGTTTGTTTTTGTTTTTTTGGAGTCACCTACCACCTCTAACTCTAACACTCTTTTCATTTTCTAGTCTACAATGATCCATAATCCTCTAGGTAGAGGGTATGTGGCATAGATATACCATTTAGCGCTGAGACATCTGCAATTTTTTATTGTCTTCAATATGAACACTTGAAGTCTCTGTTATTCACTGTTAATTATTAACACAAGCTAGAGAGAGAGAGAGAGAGAGAGAGAGAGAGAGAGAGAGAGAGCATGTACTGTTTGTCTTTGTCTTTCTGGGTCTGAATTCATAAGATTTCTTTGAACTCCTTCATTTTACCTGTGAATTTCACAAGTGTTCATCTTAAAAGCTGAGTAGTATTTCATTATCTAGTCTTCAACAGTGGACATATAAGCTGTTTCCATTTCCAGGATACTCTGAGTTGAGTACAGCAACAATGAACATGAGAGGGTATTCTAGGGTATGATGTGAGGAGTTCTGTTTGTGTGCCCAGAAGTGGCGTAGATGGATCATGTGGTAAGTGCATTTCTAGTGTTTTGAAGGGCACCACACTGATTTCCATAGTCACTGCACCAATTTGCAGTCCTACCAGCAATGAACAGGTATTTCATTTTCTACACATCCATGTCAGTGTTTGCTGGCATTTGACTTTTTTATCTAAAGCACCACTCTGACTGTAATAAGATGAATTCTCAAAGAATTTTAATTGGTATTTTCCAGAAAGCTAAGGATATTGAACATATTAAGAAATATTTCTCAGGTATTTTCATTTTATCTTTTGAGAAATTTCTATATAGTACCAGGCTCCACTTACATTTTTTCATTATTTTTATTTTTTAGTTCATTATATAGTATAAATACTGACTTATCAGATATATATCTGGTGAAGCTTTCCTTTAAGTCTCTTCACTTTGCTGTATAGAAGTCTATTAGTTTCAAGTTTCAGGAGGCTGCAATTACATTTACTTGTTGGTCTAAATCTTTTCCTGTGCCAATAAATTCAAGCATATTCTATGCTGTATTTTCATACATATCATATTCTATCATAATCAAGGTATCAGATTTTATATTGAGGTTGTTGGTGCAGTTAGAATTGAGCTTTGTGTATGGTGTGAGATAATGATCCACTTGTATTCAAATATCTTTAAAAATAAAATGACATTATCTTATAAGAGACAAGTAACTTCATATATATATATATATATATATATATATATATATATATATATGTGTGTGTATGATATACATATGCATGTATGTGCATATACATATACATACATACATACATACATACATACATACATACATATTCTTTTATTTTTTGAAACCAGAACATTTATTTTATGACTAATTGAAATCCTTAAGATGAACTGGATGCTGCAACAGCTGCCCTCTTCGTTTTCGGTGTTGTTCCCTCACGGAATCCATGTCTGTGCCAATACATACATATTCTATATTGAAATTGCACAATAACATAATAAAGTGGCCAAGATTGCATTGTATCACAAGGATGGCAATCTCATGAACTCAATTAGTCAATCAAATACTGGCTGTGGAAGAACCTTGGAAGCCCAGAATTTGCATGTGCAAAGTTCTAGGTTAGATTGCCTTATTGCATAAATAAACAAAGAAATAAATGAAATTTTTACTATCTCTCTCCTGATAAAGTTAACTGAGAAAAAGGAAAAATGACCTCACTCATATATAAATGAAAATTCTAAGTAAACTCTTTAAAAAAGATATGGATGATGAAGCAGTAGGTGGACATTGCAGTTGTGTATCTGTAGAGTAAAAGAGGAATGTATTAGAATTCTAACAACCTAAACTGTGGGGTCACCAATCAATAGAAAAGCAATGTGGCTATTGTAAATGTGCACAAAAAAAGTGATTTGAGACTATTTCAGATAAAATTGCCCATAACATGGGAAGAGAAGATAAGTACTTACATGTCAGAGAGATTGTCAAAAATCACTTAACAAGTTCAATTTTCAGTTGTGAAAACAAAACTGTTTATATATAAAATAGGAATGGGGCAGGGAAAAGCTTATTTTTCCTTATTATTCTATATGCTTGAGATGTTTTTGAAAATATAATAAAACAAGATAATAAAATAACACATGCTAATAAATAATCTAAAACACATACAGGTGCATGGAAATTGTTATAAAAATATTTTAATGGTGGGTTGCAGATAATATATTTATTAAATGACAATAATGAAGATAACAGTCCACCTCCACTAGAAAGATAGGGCATTAAGTGGAGAGATTGGGTTGCCATCTGTCTTAGTCAGGGTTTCTGTTCCTGGACATCATGACCACAAAGCAAATTGGGGAGGAAAGGGTTTATTCAGCCTACACTTCCATGCTGCTGTTAATAACCAAGGAAGTCAGGACTGGAACTCAGGCAGGTCAGTAAGCAAGAGCTGATGCAGAAGCCATGGAGGGATGTTCTTTACTGGATTGCCTCCACTGGCTTGCTCAGCCTTCTCTCTTATAGAACCAAGACTACCAGCCCAGAGATGACACCACTCACAAGGGGCCCTCCCCCTTGATCACTTATTAAGAAAATGCCTTGCAGCTGGATCTTCTGGAGGCATTTCCCCAGCTGAAGCTTCTTTCTCTGTGATAACTCCAGCTTGTGTCAAGTTGACACAAAACTAGCCGATATACCATCCCACAGTCACAAACTCTGACCCAGAATTGTTCCTGCCTAAAAGAACTCTAGGGACAAAAATGGAGAGGAGCCTGAGGGAAAGGAGTCCAGTGACAGGTCCAAATTGGCATCTAGCTCAACGGGAGACTCCAAGGCCTGACACTATTACTGATGCTATGGTGTGCTTACAGACAGGAGCCTAGCATGGCTGCCCTCTGAGAGGCCCAACAAACAGATGGAAGAGTCACATGCAAATACTTACACCCAACTAATGGACAGAAGTTGGGGACCCCTGAAAAAGCTGAGGAGGAAAGCGACCCTGCTGGAGGACCAGGAGAGTCGATTAACCTGGACCCCCAAGACCTCTCAGACACTGAGCCACCAACCAGACAGCATACACCAGCTGATATGATGCCCCTGACACATATACAGCAGAGGACTGCCTGGTCTGGTCTCAGTGAGAGAAGATGCACCTAACCCTTGAAAGACTTAAGGCACCAGGAAGTGGGGAGGTCTGGTAGGGTGGGGTTGAAGGGTGGGTACTTCCTCTTGGATATGGGGGGATGAGGGGGAGGAGGTATGGGATGAGGAACAGTCAGAGGGCAGACCAAGAGGAGGATAATGACTGGACGGTATAAGAAGATTAAATAATAATAATATTTTAAAAAGGAAAAAAATAAGAAAGAAAATCAAATTATGTTCAATAAATTTAAATATAAAAAATACATGCATCCTAAAATAACTTAGAAAATGTTTGAGAAGTATCTTGAATAGTAAGGCACACTAATGGTAAAAAACTAAATGAGAGTGGCAATCACCTCATTCATATCAGGGAAATGGAGTCGGTGATTGTGTCTGCTGACTGCCATGATCCTCATACATTGCTGGTGGAAGAATAAGTTGTTTTTAAATGTTTTGAAAATTTAACTGATCTTCACTCAAGCATTATGACACCTGAGGATACATATAAAATATTTAAGACACATGAGATTATTTTTATTAGCATGGATATTTGTACATTTTTCTAGGAAAAAATGTTTTTCCATGTGTGAACCTATAGGTGAATAAATGTTTCTCCACACATGCTTTCTGATTATGCTTTACCATACCTGTTTTCTGTATGATCATAGTTTTGTATACCTGTTTCCTGTATGATCATAGTGTTGTATACCTGTTTCCTGTATGATCATAGTGTTGTATACCTGTTATTTGTATGATCATAGTGTTGTATACCTGTTTCCTGTATGATCATAGTGTTGTATACCTGTTTCCTGTATGATCATAGTGTTGTATACCTGTTATTTGTATGATCATAGTGTTGTATACCTGTTATTTGTATGATCATAGTGTTGTATACCTGTTTCCTGTATGATCATAGTGTTGTATACCTGTTTCCTGTATGATCATAGTGTTGTATACCTGTTTTCTGTACGATCATAGTGTTGTATATCTGTTTCCTGTATGATCATAGTGTTGAAAATGAAGGATACACTTTTCATTTAATAAGAAAACATGAAGCCATTCACATATCCAAATGTAACTGTATTTCACAAAAATGAATGGAAATGCACTTATAAGGATATTAATCTATTTATCTTGTTATATAAACCACATAGAAGTTAACAGAAAATTAACAGATTTTAAAAAGCCAATTGTGAATACCCTGATAGGTTTTGAAGGTAAAGTATTGAAGAGTATATTAAGGTTCGTCAGAAAAACAAAATAGATTAATACAAATATGTGACAGGTAGGTATGTAAATAGAATGATAGATGGTCATTTATTTATTTTTAAACATTTGACAGTTTTTACTGTATTTAATATATTTTCACAATGTTCACACACATTTTCTCATTTCCCTTCCTCTTCCACTGAAAATCTTTCTCCCAAGAAGTCTTCTTTCAACTTTCATGTCTTTTTCCTGTTTATGACTCACTGCATTTGACTACAGCTTCTTGTATGCTCCCGGGTTGGAGGTTAATTACTAAAGAATAGGCTATATTTTGATGAGCATGTCACTAAAGAAAATGACATTCCCTTGTATCAGCAATCATTAACTGCCAACAGTACCTCAAGAAAACAACTCATATGCCACCCCCTCCCCACAACCCATGATGAAATGTTGACAGACCCAATTTCATGGATGTGTTATGTAATTTACCACTCCCGCAGTGAGGTCATGTACATGTAATGTCTATGAGACATTAATGGTGACACATCACCTTATCCTCCCGTTCTTACATTTTTACAGCACCCTCTTCCGCAAGCCCAGAGCCTTGGAACTGGGTATATCATCTCACACTTAAGATCATGTACTCTGCCCTTATTCACTGTGGGCACTTTAGTCAGCTATGAACTTCTGCTCTAACAACTCTCAACTGTAAGAAGCTTTTCCATCAAAGGCTGGGAGAAGCACTAGTCATAAACACAGAACAGATATTAGAAGGTAGTTCAGCACATCCATTTAGCAAAATAATAGTAGTGGGTTCCTCTTTAAAGCCCATGGTGCCCCTAGATGAGGTTTACAACAGTAGACATGAGTTCACCTCTGTGGAGCAAGCCTGAAAACCTACCAGAGAGAAGTTGGTTTCCCTCGTCATAATTACACCACCATTGTAGCGTCAGTTACAACTTCTATGGTGTGACATCTGTTAAATCCAACATATATCATGTCAATGTAGATAACAAATATTTATTATAATCGAGCCGCTATTAATTGATCAGGGCTGCACAACAGATTCAGGCACTGAAGAGGAATTGCACAGCATATTTTATGGCTGAGACTATAAAGTGAGGGGTACCTGGGGTGGATTTTAGCATTGTCCAATCATATTTTGACATAAGGGGTTGAACAATGTAGTTTTTACCAATCATGTTAAGAGTAAATTCCCGGGCCTAGGACTATGAAAAGTTAGTTTGACCTTGCCAGCAAGATGGAGATGTTGTCCCTGAGATGCCAGACTCAGACAACTGTCCCTTATTATTAGAAGCTGTTCAGGTATTGGGAAGGTCCCAGGTCCCCTAGGGTCTGGGACCTTGAATTCAGTTACTCCCTATGATTAAATGGAGTCTGAAAATGAAATGGTAATACTTAGAATTAAAGTTTCTTTTGCTTGTCCAGCATTTAGGAATAAAATCCATGGCTTTGCTTGTGCTGTACCACTGAACAAGACTGCAAGCCCATTAGAGGATATTTGTTTACTTTGTTTGAATTTTAGTGATGAGAATTTATTGTCCTGGCTGGACTTCTAGACTCAAGTTACTAAGATTCGGGATAAGGTAGAACTCTGGGAATATTCCACAATGTATGGTTATTTGAAAGAATATTTACTATGAGACGTAAGACATTATTGTGAAGAATGAGTTATTCCAGGTTTGTAGAAAACTAGTGAAATGCAGAAAGCAGCTGATATCCTACAATGGAGATTCTGAAGACTAAAGAACGCTCTGATGTCTGAGAGCAGGAGACTGGAGACTCTGAACACTTAGAGACAAGTGTCTCTGATGACTGAGAGCAGGAAAAAATGGACACACTCTGTCTCTCTGTGTCTCATCTCTCTCTCTTTCTCTGAGACAGAGATGAGAGACAGATCGGAGACTCAAAGAGAGAACAAGAGAGTGAGGGAGAGATCCCTGACCCTTTTGCCTTTTGTGTTTTAGTCAGGTTCCTCACAGATTGGAAGCTGACCACTCGCTTTAGTGAGTTTGAGTTTTAACTTAGGCTGCTAGTTTAAATAGTAATCTCTTTCACAAGATTTATCTTTCTCATAGACACACTCAGAAGTAATATTTATTATCTATAAAAGAATTTCTTAGGATATCTTAGTTGAAAAAAATAAAATTAACATGACAAGATGAGAGGAGATGTGAGATAAAAAATAATAAAAGATACATATATATATGGTGCTGAAGATGATCCATGGATCATTACAAATGCTGATCATTTTCTGAGTAGGAATTTGACTGATTTCTACTTTTTCTTTGTGTCATTAAACAGGTTTTTTTACAGTGTGTGTTTGTGTCTATATATTATGTATATGCATATATATTTTAGGCATAATCAGGAGAACCCACAGCTGTTTATATAGAGACGGGAAGAACAACAAAGCTCAGCAAACAATACTGATGAGAAGTCTTGATGCCATTGAACCTTAAACATCACATAAAGAAGAACTCATTATCATTAAGTGTCATTTGTAGCTGAACTTGTGTGCATCATTCTGCAGAGGAAGATAAGTTGCTTAAATTTACCAAAGCCTGCAATTCACGGATATGGCTTTTTTTCTGCATTACTCTCTGGTAATATACTAGCAAATACATGCCTCGATATTTGAGCAGACTGAAACACATGTACACACACACACACACACTCACACACACACACACTCACACACACACACATACACTCACACACTCACACACACACACACACACACACACACACACACACATATACTTTTAGCATATAGATAGAAATATATATGCTCACTTGAGAACATAATGGTGGAGAGTGTAACACAAGGTTATTAGTTATTTATATTTCTAATTAATATTGCCTCTAAATTTATTTCTTTCCACACTATATAACACACCAAACTTTCCATCTTCCTTTAAGAAAAATAACTCTATTGACTTGAGACGTGAATATTAACCCATTTTTTGAGCTCTGTAACTTTTTATTGATATTTTCCCTGATTTTTGTACTTAGGTTCTTTAGATTTGTGTGAAGTCTAAAATCTACACTGAGACATTCTACCCCATTACTCATTTCCAAACTTTGTCCTCTAATATTTTCATTTTATAAAAGCTATACTCAGTGGCTAGCTCCTGAATAAAACCTTATTCTTCCTCCCTCAGCAGCCATTGACTGTTTGTAGTTCTCCATCTATGACTGGAGCTTGTGAACTTTCTCCTATACCCACTGGCATGTCCACTGGTCATCATATAAGACTACTATGAGCAACCATAAGCAGCTATTGTTGAGACTGCATAGGCACAACATTTGGTCATGTCTAGAAGACACTATCTTGGGGTAAATATCCTGGCCTTCTGGATCTTACACTCTTTTTGTCCCCTCTTCCATGATTAATGTTTGCTAAGAATAGGTATAAACTTTTATGGTACATATAACAGTTCAGTCTAGGAGTGCTATACTCACTAGTTCTCTGGGTTTAATGTCCTTAACAATAAGACAAATGCAAATTAAAACTAAGTTAATTTTTTTTTTTTATTTTCCCCAGTCAAAAGCCTGAGTATAAGAAGTCAATTGACAAAATCATGCTGGTGATGGTATAGGGAAGTGGGAGCCATTGCTCACTGTTGGTGGGATCACAATCTAATACAGCCATTATGGAAATCAACATAGAGAATTCTCAAAAAACTAAAAGCAGATCTACCATATGACCCAGATACCCAAATCCTCAGTATTCACTCTAAGGATTAAATATTATACTACAGAGATATATGGTTCAATGATGTCCATGGTCACTAAGTTCTACTTAGGCCAATGCACTTGCGGACCAAGGAAGTATGGCTACTGTTCATGCTGGTATCACTTGGCATCATTCCCACAATCCTGATTTTGCAGGTATAAAGAATGTGCAATTAGTACATTTATGGCCCCTTGTACACAGTGTTTTCAATGAAAATCTAAGAAGAGTGGAAATTATAATAATAAAGGCTTATGTATAAAACAATGGAGGTGAGGAACAAGCTGTAGTGGAGAAGCCCCAGAATGCTGGCAAGTTTAAGAATGTGGAAGGACATTAGAAGAGAGATGCAGGATGTAAAGCAAAGGTATGTGACTTACAGACAGCAAGGCATTAGAGTTTCTGGACCTATGGAAGCATATCATGTCAGCATGTGCCATGGATATGCCATGAAGCTATAGAAATTAATGTTTGTCTTGGTTTTGTCTCATCCTCCATTCTGTTTCCTTTTGGAACAGGAATGTTCATTTTATTTCCTTTAGCTTTGAAAATTCAACCTGATTCTTTTTATAAGAGACTCTACTAGCCAGTCTATTTTTCTTCTGAAAAGAGACTTTGGACTTTAATTTTTAAACAACCCTAATGCTGCACTGAAAAGCCTTTTCGATATTTGGAAATAAAATAAATATATTTTGGATTATATACATTGGATGGACAGGAACCTGGGAGGCAGGGCAGAATATTATGATTGGAGTATTAACTTTCTCTTATAAACTCATGTGCTGATGGTTTTGTTGCAAAGCAACAATGTGTTGATGATGCCATTTTGTAAGGCATGGGAAACATTAATTCGTGCAGCTCAGTTGGAAAGAGTAAGTTGCTAAGGGTGTACTGTTTTGTTTTGTTTTGTTTTGTTTCAAGACCAGGTTTCTCTGTATAACCCTGGCTGTCCTGGAACTCACTTTGTAGACCAGGCTGGCCTCGAACTCAAAAATCTGCCTGCCTCTACCTCACGGGTGCTGGGATTAAAGGTGTACGCCACCACGCCCGGCATACTCTTCTTCTTTTTTTTTTTTTTTTTTTATTATCTTTAATCTCTTTTTACAATCCAGTCATTAGTTCCATCTTGGTCCTCCCTCCAACAGTTCCTTATCCCATTTCTTCTTCCCCATGTCCAAGAGCATGTCCTCACTCCACCACGCCACGCCTCCCCACTCCCTGGGGCCTTGAGTCTCTTGAGAGTTAGGTGCGGATAGGTGTGTCTTCTCTCACTGAGGCTAGACCATGCAGTCCTGTGTTGTATATGTGTGAGGGACCTTGTCTTCCTAGGTATCTTCTTGTAAATCTCAGCTTCCCGGATGTGGGTGTTTCCTGCACTGAGCCTTTGACCATGATATTCTGTCTCTTCAGAACTCACACTGAACACAAAGTGAAGCATCTGAAACAGACCAAGACATTAACCTTGCCGTTATGACAGTGTCTCAAATGAAAGGCTTCATTTAGGGCGTTGTCAGTCAATCACAGTGATCTGAAGGCCTTAGTTTAAAAACAAAAACAAAAGAAAAAAATCCCATCTTGCACAAAATTAGCATTTATATAAAGCAAAGCACATTGAGCTAATTGTTTTTTTTTTCTTTCTTTCCACTTTGAGTCAGCAAATGAAGGAAGCTTAATAAGGACCCTCATGTGTAAGGACTATAAATAACACATTTCTATGATGATACATATTTTCTTCTGGATTAATTTAAATGTCAACAAATTTGTGCATATATACAAATAAATTGACTCAGATTTAACAGATTTAACTTGGAAGACATCAGACCAAATTTACTAGGTTCATTAACTTAGGGAATTAAATTTCAGAAATCTGTATTTCCTAGTAATAGATTCCAGGAGTAATATTTAGCAGCCTATCTAATGTGTGCTTCTTATCAAGCAAATTGACATTAGTGATCAGAGTAAGCAAATAATATGGGTGATATTTTTTTTCCAGACTCACCAAATGTTTGCAATCTAACATTTCAGCAACAGTAGTGCCCTACTGCCTATGAGCACTCTGTACCTTCAGTCTCAGAGTTTTAAACAGTTATCCAGTTATACATTACTATTCTTGATTCAACTGCAGCATCTGGAGTCACTGGCTGGCTGCTGAATTGCATTACTTACCACAAATGTTTAAATATATACATAGTATCAGTTTATTAGATGAGGACAGGTAAAAATCTTTGGGTGTTTTCCTCTAGATGTCTAACTTGTGACAGAGGCAATAACTGCCAGGAAATGATTCAGTGGTATATTTTCTTGATGTACAGTAAAATAATTCTAAAATATGAAGTGATAGACAAATCAAAGTTCTAGTTAAGACATGAAAATGTGTGTTAATGGTAATGGCAAGGGCACAAGATTATTATAATACCTGGAAAGCAACCAGTGTTGAAGGTAGCAGTACCTAAGTGTTGTGCATGGGCCTGGTGCTGTTTGCATTTTAATGTTAATTCCGCTCTTCTGTGAGGGGTTGCTAATGAGGAGTGAGTCATGTTTTCAGGTGACTTCTTATAAACCATCCCCTAATGAATAAAGGAGCCAATCACTGGGTGAGTAGGAGGGATTTCTGGGTTGGATAAGGGAAGAGAGGAAGCAGGAGAGAGAGAGGCCCCTTTTGGGACCAGGATAGTGTGAGGTCAAGATGTAGCTACTAGGGTCTCCTGGCTTATAGCAAATCTGCTAGGATTTGCCACTTGAGGATTTAGATTTAATATGGCTTACTAGATTAGGATTCTAGTTATTGCATCCAGAAATTGAGTTACCATTGTTTCTGAACTAAGTTTGTGTCATGTTTTTCTTCACATGGTGGCTTGATAGAGTTCCAGAAAAAAAGGTATGACTGCAAGCATGGGTTTGCCAGATGTGCACCACAGAGGCTGTGGGGGTTTTAAAGCATGGGCAGCTACCCACCAGTGGGAACTTAGTGAGCTGGGTGGAGAGATTTTGGAGCTCTGAGTCAGAGAGTCTCCATGAGATAAGAACAGGCCAGTTGGAGCCATGTGGCCCACCAGTGTCCGGTGTAGTACAGAAACTTGCCATTTTTTTTTTTTAACATATCTCGCAGCACCTCAGTTGTCATTTCTTCAGAGGAAGCTGTTGGCTGGGCTGAGAAGTGCAGTCCAGAGTGTGGCCTGGCTGGTTGTAAGAAGCCATTCTGATTTTAACTTTGTGGTGACTTTCTCTTTCCTTGGTTAGTCATTGCTGCTTGGTAAAATTGCTAATCTGTACTGACAACTTGGTTTCATGAATTATGACTTATTCACTATATTCCAGGTAATAAGTACTCTGAAGAAAATGTAGACTTTAAAGTTCTCACTATCTAGCTAATCACACATTATAATGTGAGTCTAGCAAGTGCAATGTGTTGAGCGGAATGTTTAGGCATCCATGTTTCCAAAACTTCTCCTTCCTCCAAGAGACAGGGATTTGTGATTTCAGAGAGAATCTTAATCAGTTACATGCTTCAACATTAAGATAAAAGTCAAGAGCTTTGAGGTGTGCTTTTCAGTTGCTAGTATGAGATCTCTACAATTTCTTCATAAAGGTACTTAATGCGATGAACTTTCCTCTTAGCACTGTTTTCCTTGTGTCCCATAAATTTGGGTATGTTTTTCTTTCATTTTCATTTAATTCTAGAAAGTCTTTGATTTCTTTATTTCTTTTTTTTTCCCCCCACTGGCACAGTGGTCATTAAGTAGAGAGTTGTTTAGTTTCTGAGATTATAGACTTTCTGCTGTTTCTTTTGTTATCGAAGTCCAGCTTTAATCCATGGTGGTCTGATAAAATACAAAGTGTTATTTCAATTTTTTGTATCTTTGAGGCTTTCTTTGTGACCAACTATGTGGTCAGTTTTAGAGAAAGTTCTGCTGAGAATAACATATATTCTTTTGTGTTTGGGTAGAGTGTCCTGTAGGTATATCTCTTAGGTCTATTTGATCCATAACATCTATTGGTTAGTTTCATTAATTCTGTTTAGTTTCTGTCTGGATGACATCCATTGGTGACAGTGGGTATTGAAGCCTCATTCGTGTCCATTTTGATGTGTGGCTTACACTATAATAATGTTTCCTTTATGAATGTGGATGCCCTTATGTTTGGGTCGTAGATGTTCAGAATTGAGATGTCACCTTGGTTGGTTTTTTTCTTATGATGAATATGAAGTGTCCTCCCCTATCACTTGATTAATTTTGTTTGAAAGTTTATTCCATTAGATAATAGAATGAATAGTCAGCTTATTTCTTGGATCAGTTTACTTAGAAACCCCTTTTTCAGTCCTTTATTCTGAGAAAATGTCTATCTTTGTTGCTGAATTGTGTTTTTGGTATGCAGCAGAATAATGAATACTAGTTTCACATTCATTCTGTTAGCCTATATTTTATTGATGTTGAAAATATTAATGACTACCAATTATTAATCCGTATTATTTTCATGTTGGTGATGGTAGTGTGTGTGTTTGGGGGGGTGTGTGCTTCCCTTCCTTTGTTTTTTTTAATGGTGTGAAGATTTTTATTTCCTGTGTTTTCTTGGGTGTACTTAGTCTTCTGGGATGGGAGTTTGTTTTCCTACTATCTTCTGTAGAGCTGTATTTTGGGGTAGATATTGTTTAAATTTTGTTTTCTTGTAGAATATCTTGTTTTCTATCTATGGTGATATTAGTCTGGAGTAACATCAGTGGTCTCTTAGAATCTACAAAATATCTGTCCAGGTCCTTCTGGATTTTAGAGTCTCTGTCAAAAATTCTGGTGTAATTCTAATAGGTCTGCCTTTATACGTTACTTGGTCTTTTTTCCTTGAAGATTTTAATATCCTTTGTTGTTCTATAGATTCAGTGTTTTAATTATTTTGTGGTAGGAGGACTTTCATTCTGGTCCAATGTATTTGGTGTTCTTTAAGCTTCTTGTATATTTATGGGAATATCCTTCTATAAGTTGGGGAAATTTTATTCTATGATATTGTTGAAAATATTCTCTAGGCCTTGTAGCTGGGAATCTTCTCCTTTTTCCATTCCTATTATTCTTAGGTTAGGTCTTCTCATACTGCCCAAGAGTTCTTGCATGGTTTTCACCAGAACTTCCTTTTAGATTTAACATTTTGTTTGATTGACGTGTCAACTTCTTCAATTGTATCAGCTACAACTGAGATTCTCTCTTGCATCTCTTGTATTCTGTTGGTGATGCTCGCATCTGTAGTTCCTGTTCTCTTTGCTCTGCTTTTCCTTTCCAAGATTCCCTCAGTTTGTTAAATTTTTTTTTCATTGCTTCTTTCTCCATTGTTAGCTCTCAAACACCTTTATCCATTTCCTTCACCTATTTGATTCTCTTTCTTTCTTTCTTCTTTCTTTCTTTCTTTCTTTCTTTCTTTCTTTCTTTCTTTCTTTCTTTCTTTCTTTCTTTCTTTCTTCCTTCCTTCCTTCCTTCCTTTCTTCCTTCTTTCCTTTCTTTTCTCTTCTCTTCTTTCTTTCTGTCTTTCTTTCTTTCTCTCTTCTTAATGTTAATCAAATACATTTTTGCTGAATTTTTTTATTTAAGTTTTATTGCATTATGATGAGAAAAGGTACATCATTTCAATTTATCTGAATTTTTTAACATTTAAAAACATATTTTGGGTAAATGGACTTATATCACATTCTTCTTTTGCCTTTGTACCCCAACTCCTCAAAGAGATACCCCATCTTCAATACTTGCCATACCTTTCTGTATTTTATCATATTCTTTAAATTTTATAAAATATTATAATAAAAATGAGTATTATAAAAATTGTTTGACGTAAAACAATCAATTAGACAGTCTTATATAGATGCTTGTCTACAGCAATACTGAAATTACATACATTTTTCTCAATATAAATTTTAAATAACTCCAAATATATTAACAGTATAATTTAAAATAATATATCACTATTAGTTTTTTTAATGAACATAAATAGATAAAGTCTTTTTGTTTGTTTGTTTGTTTGTTTTGTATTCTTTTGTTTTTAGAATAGCTTAAAATCTTGGTTCTTACTGTGGTACAAACCCAAAATAAGAACTTTTTTTTTTACATTGGAGTGCATTGTAATAAGGCTGTACTTCAATGTCCCTCACATCACCAAAGGATTTTACCTCCATTGTAGCTAAGCTAAGAGTTGACAGTTCTGTTGCTCTAAGGAATGAATTGTAGGCATGATTTTTGGATACAGATTTCCTGCTATGGTCAAAGCTTTTTGACTTGAGTGACTGTCTTCATTCTCAGCCCACAGGGAACTGGTTACATTCATTTAAGAAATGGTGTGAGTATTGAAATAGTCTATTTATGAAGTCATTCATCAACTGTTTCAATGTAGAATGGTTCTGCTTAGAGGGTGGCGCAGACATTAGGTGAGGGTAAGATTCTGCTTCCTTGGCTGTGACGATGTTGAAAAGCATTCATATCAGAATAAGAGTAACTTACAAAGTCCTCTTCTTCAAAATTGATACAATAATTATAAAGATCAAGCAAAGAATTCAGTATCACTCTTTGCTATTCTCTTACAAGCCACCTCCCAAATTAATTGTCTATGTTTCTTTTGGCTGTGTAAATAATTTTGAAATAAATAAACTGTTCTGAAAACCATAGTATAGTGTAAAAACATCAAATAAACAATCCTACTTATAGAGAGGCTGAGATAAGAGAAGCATGATTTCAAGACCATTATGTGTTACACAGCAAGACACTGTCACATACAAACAAGCAGAAAGTGTATATGGATTGTACAATATTGGACCTATTTCTCCAATTACCAAATTAGAGAGACCACTGGACAACAGCCAACAAATTTCTAATGTCTCATATTTTTGAATTTTAATCGATTAGGATAAGTTGGTAATAGTAATCTTCATATTGAGGTATTAAGGAAAGGTGATTGTTACTTCCTGTTATTTTTGTTGTTAGAGGTGGAATTATGTTTGTATGGGTTTGTTAAAGATTACTTTCTTGCTCCTTCTAGGGTGTAGATTCACTTTAGTGTTTTCCATCTATTACCCTTTATAGGGCTGGATTTGTGGAAAGATATTGTGTAAAATTGGTTTTGTCACACAATAGCCTGTTTTCTCCGTCTATGGTAATTGAGAGTTTTGCCTGGGCTGCTGGCATTTGTGTTCTCTTAGGGTCTGTATGAACTTAGGATCTTCTAACTTTCATTGTCTCTAGTGAGAGGTCTGGTGTAATTCTGATAGGTCTGCCTTTATATGTTACTTGTCTTTTTTCCCTTACTTCTTTTAATATTCTTTTTTTGTTTAGTGCATTTGGTGTTTTGATTATTATGTGACAAGAGAAATTTCTTTTCTGGTCCAACCTATTTGGAGTTCTTTAGGATTCTTGTAAGTTAATGGGCATCTCTTTATTTAGGTTAGGGACGTTTTCTTCTATAATTTTATTGAAGATATTTACTGGCCCTTTAAGTTGGGAATCTTCACTCTCTTCTATACTTATTATCCTTAGGTTTCGTCTTCTTGTTGTGTTTTGGATTTCCTGGATCTTTTGGGTTAGGAGCTTCTTGATTTTTGTGTTTTCTTTCACTGTTGTATCAATGTTTTCTATGTTATCTTCTCCAACTGATATTGTCTCTTCTATATCTTGTATTCTGTTGGTGGTGCTTGCATCTTTGACTCCTG
Source organism: Mus caroli (assembly GCF_978045245.1). NCBI lineage: Eukaryota > Metazoa > Chordata > Mammalia > Rodentia > Muridae > Mus > Mus caroli. The sequence continues at coordinate 91,019,249 of NW_028227266.1, forward strand.
ATCTCTTTGCTAGGTTTTCTAACTCCAGGGTTTCTCCCTTCATGACTTTTTATTGTTTCTAGTTCTATTTTTAGATCCTGGGTGGTTTTGTTTCTTTCCTTCTCCTGTTTGTGTTTTCCCATAATTCTTTAAGGGATTTTTGTGTCTCCTCTCTAAGGGCTTCTAGCTGTTTACCTTTGCTTTCTTGTATTTCTTTAAGGGAGTTATTTATGTCCTTCTTAAAGTCCTCTATCATCATCATGAGAAGTGATTTTAGATCTGAATCTTGCTTTTTCTGGTGTGTTGGGGTATCCAGGACTTACTATGGTGGGAGAATTGGGTTCTGATGATGCCAAGTAACCTTGGTTTTGGTTGCTTATGTTCTTATGCTTGTTTCCTAACATCTGGTTATCTCTAGTGCTACCTGTCCTCACTATATCTGACTGGAGCCTGCCCTTCCTGTGATACTGGTTGTGGAAGAACTCTTCAGAGTCAAGCTGTCTCTATGATCCTGTGATTCTGGGATCCTGTGATCCTGAGATCCTGGGTATGTCCAAGCTTCTGGAAGCCAAGCTGCCTCTGGGAACCTGTGATCCTGGTGTGACCAAGGTCCTGGGATCCTGAGATACTATGATCCTGGGCATGTTAGAGTACTTGGAAGTGGGGCTGCCTCTGGGTGTTGACAGACTGGGAGAAACCTGAGCCACTGGTATGGTGGAGTTCCTGAGTTCCTGGATAGCACTGGTCCCAATTACTCCAAGTGTTGGGAAAGATGTTGTGTCCTTTCTATATTTATTTAAGAGATGTATTCATTTCCTCTTTAAAGGCCTCTATCATCTTCTTGTGCTTCGACTGTGATAGGATATACAGAGCTTGCTGTAGCAGGATAGCTGGACCGTGGTGGTGCCATATTTCTCTGTCTCTTAATTCTGTTCTTTAGCTGACCTTTAGCTATCTGGTTGTTACTGGTGTTAGCTGGACATTCCTGAGGCTGATAGGACTCCTCAGGGTGAAAGGCAGAGCTTTGGACTTGACAGTGGAACTCAAGGAACAGCACACTGTTCATCTCTGTTGGCTGTGCTCCAGGTGGAATTGAATGTTCCTGAGACCCCACTGTAACCTGTAGGCAGGCCTCCCCAGAAAGGCAGGCAGAACTATGGGTCAGACAATGGAAGTAATGGGACAGCAGGAGGATCATCATTGCTAGCTGTGCCCCAAGTAGTCCTGGCAGGCAGGGTCATTTGCTATTTTGAATTAATAGTATGTTGTTCTGGTCAGCTGGAGCTGAAGAATCAGCTGTGATTAACAATATTCCAGAGCCACAAAAAAAAAAAAAAAACAAAAAACAAAACAAAGAAACAAAAACAAAAAACAACAAAGCAAAAACAAAACAAAAAACAACCTTTGCTTTTCTGGGATACTCAGTGCTGGTCAGCTGAGGCTAAGAAATTAGTGGTGATTCAGACGAGATCAGCATTGTTGAGATGAATCTTCTGAGAAGTGTTTCCTCAGGATCAGAAGAAAGATGCTATGTTTCAGAGGTGGTCAAGGATATACCTCATGCTGGAAGCCTAACTTGGTGAGAGTTACCCGGATGATACTGGTTTTGAAGCATGAAGGGGTCATAGAAAGCAGCTGACCATTGGTACTGTGATAGTCCAAAAAAAAAAAAAAAAAAAAAAAAAGGCTATTGGTGAAGGTGTACCCTCAGTGGCTGCTAAAGGCTAAGGGTTGAAAGAGCAAAGAAGTTGAGGTTTGGCACCACAAAGAGAGCCTATGAGAAGCTATTGGTGAATGTGTTGCCTAGTTGCAGCAAAAGACCCCAGTGTATTGGAGGTAACAGTACCATGAGGTGATAAACAAGAATCGCAGCAGTAGTAGAGTAGATACAGCCAGAGTCTAGGATGCTACAGAAGGCAGAACTGGAGAAGTGACACAAACTCTTTTGAGGAGTCCAGCAGGTCATATGTAAATCCCAGACATTGTTGAGGTTGTGAGAGACTATGGAGACTTTTGAAGGAAGACTAAATGTGTTTTACATTATGTTATGGCTATAAGTCTATGGGAGCCAAGGAGTGAATGTGGTGGTTTGAATAGGTTTGATGACCCGTCCAGCAGGTCCAGTTATTCGAGGGTCATGAGGGGACCTCCTCCTAAGAACCAAATGGGGGGTAGAGAGAGACGAGGGCCTTGTACGAATAACGACACAGAAACCGTTCTGGAATGTATCAAAGCCCTGAATCTATTGAAAAAGGTCTAAGGCTTAAATGCACAAGCAAAAGGGGAAGTACAGATACTTATCAGTGGGAGGGGTAGGATAATACAAGCAAAAGGAGAAGTACTTATGGGAGGGGGGCAATAGAAATTCTTTCTTTTGTCAGCTACACGGGGAAGCAGGAACTTGGTGGTATCAGGGTGTGGTCAGGACGTTGCCTATGGCTTAGGGCTGGAACATTCTCGGAATCGGTGTGGCGGTGGCCCGCTTTTGACCCCCTTTTCTTCTCGGGGGGGAGAGGCCCAATTCAGAGACCAAGAGTTGTCTTAATAGCTCCCAACAGTTTGACCCCTATAGATTCATGTGTTTGAATGCTTAGCCATAGGGGGTGACACTATTATGATGTATGGCCTTGTTGGAAGAAATGTGTCACTGTGGTGTACGTGCACTTTGAGGCCTCCTATACTCAGACACTGCCCAGTGCAGAATTGTCTCCTCCTGGCTGAGCTTCAAATTAAGATGTAGATTTCTGAGCTCCTTCTCTAGCATCATTTCTGTGTGCAGGCTGCCATGCGTCCTGACAGAGTGAACCTCTGAAACTGTAAGTCAGTCTGAATTAAATGTTTTCATTTATTAGAGTTATCTTGGTCATAGTGTCTCTTCACAGCAGTAATACATTAGTGTTTTTGGCATCTTTATCATATATTTAATGGCTGAATTTACATGTGGTCATGTTTAGATCTTTAATTTTGGTACATTTCTAGAGGAATTTTAATCTAGCAACATGGCTTCTCTGGCAAGGGATCATATCCAAAGACCTTCTAAATATATATATATATATATATATATATATATATATATATATATATATATTATATGTGTGTGTGTGTGTATGTATATGTATTTGTATATGTATATGTATATGTATATGTATATGTATATGTATATGTATATGTATATGTATATGTATATGTATATGTATATGTATATGTATATGTATATGTATATGTATATGTATATATATATATATACACACACACACACACATAAATGTATATGTATATGTATATGTATTTGTATATGTATATGTATATGCTCTGGCTAAGGATTGAAAGAGTAAAGAAGTTGAATACAGACATATCTTTAGTCCCATGAGACAGAAGAAAACAGATCTCTGAGTTCAAATTCAGCCTGATAGAAAACAAGTTTCAGGTAAAGAAAAACTACGCATGGTAGTATACACCTTTTTTAATCCCAGCACTCTGGAAGCAGAGTTATGAGTTCTGTTAAATTTGGTTGAGTCAGTGCATTGAGAGGCAATACAGTGGAGTGGAGTTGGTACAGTTCAGTTTGTGGAGTTCAGAGGCAGTTTTTACATGAACAGCTTTAGAGACAGGTTGCAGAGAGAACTAGACACAGGTAAAGACAGAACAAGCCAGAGAATGAGAAGGTGCCAGAAGATTAGAACAGATGTCCAAAATCAGTTTGAGGCCAAGTAGAGCAATTCAGTGAAAAGATGAGAGAAGTCAGATTGAGTCAATCAGCTTGGAGAGGAGTTTGGACCAGAACAGCTGAGTTGAACCAGGCAGCCAGCCTACAGAAAGAACTAGAAAGGACGAGCTTAGTCAGCAGTAAGCCTATGAGACAACAGTTACATCGGGCTAATAAAAGTTACTTTCACATCCATTGTTCTAAATACTTCTTCTTTTGCAATACCATGTTGTTTGTTTGTTCATTTGTTTGTTCCTTTGTTTGTTTTATTGTTTTTATTACCTGCTCTGTATTATGTCTTTATATCTGGAATGGTAATTTCCTCAGCATTGGTATTTCTGCTCAGTACTGTTCCAGTTGTTTCGGGTGTTTTATGGTTCCCTGTGAATTTTAGGATTTGTTTGTTTGTGTTTGTTTTCTATTTCTGTAGGGACCCAGAGAGTTTGCTCTCTAAACATTTTTTTTTGTTTTGAGTATATTCTGCATTTGCTTTTCACTGAAACTTTGAAAATAAAGGAGTAAACTGGTGTTTGACTAATAGAATTTTAGAGTGCACTGAAACTCAAAAGAAATTTTACTCATGCTGGTGACCAAAGTCATGCAGTTGGAGAGCCTCCATCTGGCAGTAATGAGCCAACACAGATAGTCCTGCTGTGCTCATATGAGCTGGAAGCTGCCTGTGGGAAGCATGCCTCCTGAAAATACTCCAGGAAATTCCAAGGAGACTGGAAAGAATTGAAGTCAACATACTGTCTGCATAAGGATATCTGAATGGTACATTTTTATAGCAGCAACTATACTAATTATGTTTGGATAATATTCTAACTTCATTTACTCCTCCATCAGTCTCCAGTGTAGTAGAAATAAAAAAAAAAAAAACTCTCAGGATTCTCAGGCTTTTAGATTCCCATCTATGGAACTTTTTTATTGTCCAAATCCTAATTAAGTAATAAGAATAAAGAGCTTTTCTATTTCTTTGTATAATGAAAATTAATTTCTTTATTGTTAATAATTGTTCAAAACTACCCTGTCCTATACTTAGCTGACTTATAACTCTCTAGATAGCACTATTAAAATATTATTTGTTGTCATAGCTATATTGGACTTTGTAGGTCATAAGGAATGTTTATATTTAGCTTAAAAATGTAGGTGAACTCGGTTACACCAACACAAACAAAAGGTGGAAGTCTCATTCAATCTACATCCTCAGTATGACTGTCAATCTACATCTTCAGAATGACTGCTTCCTAGCTTTGAAATTTAAGATTGTGGAGGGATGTTAATATCTCATTAACCTTGTAAAATTATATAATTCTTTCACAATAAATCTAATAAAGTTAGTTGTCTTTAATAATTTGATTATCTTTTCTTTATTTATTTGTATGAATCCTTAAAAGTGGATACTTTGTTTAAAATGTGTGTTGGGAAGACTGTTTATCTGTGGAAGTTGACTTATAATGTTACAGTTTAGTTTGGTAAACAGACTATATTAATAATGTTTTCATTTTTAAATTTATAGTTCAAATATGAGGGTTTTAATTAAAGACTTCTTTATCTTCTCTGGTGTCATACTTGTTTGGCCCTTTCCTAAAAAAATCTTAGTTAACCATCACATTTGGGTCATCAATTGCTATGAAATCAATGAGTATTACGGTATAAAGTGAAAATCAAGATACAAATTTTCCTGATATTTCCTGATATACTTATAAAGATTATTTTTATGCCATTTAACTTAAAGCTCTTATGACAAATTAGTTAATATTTGTGTGTGTTCATAGATTTCTTAGTCTTCAGTTGATCAGTTTGTTAACTCTTTGAAATGACACATATGAGGCATGACTTTAAAGGGATTTACCATGGGTCTACATGTCTGGAATATTTTTCTTCAGCCTCGTTTCCTTTTATCATTCCATAGCAACAGCATGCATTTACATTATTTTCTCCATAAAATTTAAATTTTATTTGAAAATATGTATAACAACAATCCTAAACACAATAGAATTTTACTGTCTTTATAGTGAATCATTGAATTATCTGGCAGTGAGGAATGACATATTTTATTTTAATAATTAGCCATCTGATCTCTTAGAAATGTTTGATGAGTTGAGAGAAAAGATTCTACACATCTTTTATCAGATGTACTCAAGGGCATTTCATGTTTTCTGTGACTATATAGTATGATGTTTTAAAGAATTTATTTTTATATATGCATATGTATATGCATGCACATGTGGGTGTGGGTATGGGTGCCTTCCAGTAGCAGAGCGGGGTTTCAGATCTGCTACACCTGAATTTAAAGGCAATTTTGGACTATCTGATATGGGTTCTAACATTTGAATCTAGGTCCTATCCAAGAATAGCAGCATTCTTAAACACTAAGCTATCTGTCCAGCCCCTTAAAATTATTTTACTTATTTGTTGCTAGTGTAACAATTTGTAGTTATTATATTATATGGAATATGCATATGCAAAAGGTATACATTTATAATATTTTGGCTTTATATGTATAAAAGAATTTTAATCCAGAAACATGGAGCTCTGGCAAGGGATCACTTCCAAAGATTTAATCCAACTGGAGTTCAGACAGGTCACATACCTTTAATTCCCCTGACTGGAATAGACACCTTTAATACCTAACGCTAGAATATAGACATGCCTTTAATTCCAAACAATGGCATCTAATTGAAGAACAGACAAAGTGAGGAATCAGAGAAAGATTTGACATAATGAGTCAGAGATAGGATACACCCTACTCTCATGAGGATAGGAAAGAGAAGCTATTGAAGAGCAGTATAGAGAAAGTGAATTCAATTCAGTTCAGTTCAGTTCAGTTCAGTTCAGTTCACTTCAGTTCAGTTCAGTTCAGTTCAGTTCAGTTCAGGCCTGGTCAGGTCAGGTCAGGTCAGGTCAGGTCAGGTCAGGTCAGGTCAGTTCATGGACTTCAGAGGCAAAACCTATTGATTAGTAATGTATTAACTTTCCTAATACTTTCCTTAATTGTGAAGATTTTCTTTTTTTTATTTTTTAAAATGTGTCTGTAGTTTTCTTCCCACTTTGCTTGCTGTTTTAGGAGTTGCCATTTAGCACTACCACATCATGCAGCTTGACAAAAGCATGAGAACATGTTTGACTTTCTATAATCGTTGGAGTATTTATTTTTATTTTTTATGCCTTTTCATTATATTTAGTATACCACTTTTTATCATAGAGCTATAACTACACAATTCAACTAACCTGAGAATTTTACTTTACGTAGAGATGTTGATGTCACTACTACCTAGATGTGCTTATTTATCTCTACCATTCTTTTACTGTTCGAACACTTTCTATTTGAACTATAGTTTGTTTTTTAAATATTTAAATTTGTTTTTATACTAGAATTGTAGGTGTACATTAACTTTCTACTCTTAGTATTTAACACTGTATGAAACATATGCATTAACTCAGAACAAGAAAGCATAATTATTACTTTTAATATCCATGTATTACTGTAGTTCAGGTGCATTTTTAAAATTTATTTATTTATTCTTTAATTCTTTTTACAGTCCAGACTTCATAACATCACGGTCTGCCCCTGACCACTCACCATCTCATATCTCCTCCCTGCCCAGCCTTCCATCTCCAACAGGTTGTCTCCACCCCTCCCCAGCCCCACCTCAACCCCACAAAGCCTCCCCACTCTCTGGGGCCTCAAGTCTCCCCCTTGAGCTCTATTCCAAATTGGGCCTCTCAATGGACCTCCTTTCTCTTCTCCATTTTTTCCTCTACAGTTCCTTCAGACAGGTCAGAAGCTTTTGACTATGGGATGGCAATCCCATCCCCTCCACTTGATGACATGTCCCTTCACTGGAGGTGGACTCTACAAGTTCTCTGTCCCTACTGTAGAGCACTTCATCCAAGGTCCCTAACTTTGAGTTCTGAGAGTCTCTCACCTCCCAGGTCTCTGGTACATTCTAGAGGGTCCTCCCACCTCCTACCTCCCAAGGTTGCTGTTTTCATTATTGTTGCTGGTCCTCAGAACTTAAGTTATGTTTCCCCCTCAGGTGCATTTTTAAATACAATTTCTCAACTGTTTATCTTCTGAGTCATTGTTTCCACGTGCATGAAATGTACATGTATTTTACAATTCAGAAAGCATTATTTGAGAATAACAAATACTTACCTATTTTCTTCATCTTTCCTTTTTTGTTTTATAATTTGTAGTGAGTAGCCAGCCCCCAATATAATTGTTGCAGTAGGACATTCCTTTTTGCTTTCAATTTTTTCTATCATAAGAAATTTCTCTATGGTTTTCTTGATTTATTCTTACTCTTAACACTTGTATTTGTTGGATTTGGAGACTGTTTTTTTTTTTTTTTTTTTTTTTAATCACACTACAATCCACAGACCCAGAGAGGATAGATTTTGTTTGTTTGTTTGTTTGTTTGTTTTTCGAAACAGGGTTTCTCTGTATAGCCCTGGCTGTCCTGGAACTCACTTTGTAGACCAGGCTGGCCTCGAACTCAGAAATCCGCTTGCCTCTGCCTCCCAAGTGCTGGGATTAAAGGCGTGCGCCACCACTGCCTGGCCGGATTTGGAGACTGTTAACTCTCAACAAGTCTCACTTATTTGCTTTGAAACATTTATTCAGCTCATGTTCATTTCTGATTCTTCTAGAGAGAAGTTGGAGAGATAGTATGCTACCTGTTTATGAAAATAATACAAGCAAAAGGTACAATTGTAACCTAATGTCACTGATTAACAGAAGTCATTTGTCTTCTGAAAAGTTCTAGGAAAACATATTCAATCGGGCAATAAAATAATTATTTTTCATGATAAACCAGGATTGATCCCTAAATATGAAAAATGGTTCAATATGTACAAATGAGCTCATGTAACTTACTACATTGATAAAGAGTTAAAAACATGATCTTATAAGTGGATACAGAAATTTAAAAAAGAAAAAAAAAGCCTTCCAGTCGGGACCAGTTCTGGGCCACCTTGGGCATGAACTCAGCAGACAGTTTTATGGTCTCCAGAGGACTCTTCACCCCAGATGCCCTAGCATGCCCAGAATCTTAGGATCACTGGTGAGTGCAACACAACATCTGTTCCAAAACAACTGGGAGGGGCTGGAGCCAACAGGAGCAGGGTCACAGGAACCTTGCCTGTTCCTGTTCATTCTGGTCAGAGCTGGTTTACCTTGGTTTCAAGAACAGCAGTCCCCAGAGGAGGTACCACTTCCAGGCACTCTAACACACCCAGGATATTAGGACTCGAGGATCCAAGGATCCCAGAAGCTTAGTCACACCAGGATTTCAGGGTCTCAGAGGAAGATTGACTGCCAAGAACTCTCAGACACACCCAGATACACCCAGAATCTAAGGACCACAGGATCCCAGAATCACGGGATCATAGAGAAAGGTGGACTCTGAGGAGTTCTAACTCAACTGGGATTACAGGAAGGACAGGCTCCAAGCAGATATTTTGAGGGCAGGGAGCACTTGAAATAATCAAAGGGCAGGAGGCAAGCATAAGAACAGAAGCCACAGAAACCAAAGTTACTTGGCATCATCAGAAACAAACTCGCCCACCATAGGAAGTCCTGGATACACCATCACACCAGAAAAGGAAGATATGGATCTAAAGTCACTCATGAGGATGATGGAGGACTATCAGAAGGAAATAAATAACTCCCTTAAAGAAATACAGGAGAACACATCCAAACAGGTGAATGAATTGAACAAAACCATCCAGGATCTAAAAATGGAAGTAGAAACTATAAAGAAGTCACTAAGGGAGACAACTCTGGAAATAGAAAACCTAGAAAAAAAGTCAGGAGCCATAGATGCAAGTACAACCAACAGAATACAAGAGATAAAAGCAAGAATCTCAGGTGCAGAAGATAGCATAGAAAACATTGACTCAGCAATCAAGAAAAACGTGAAATGCAAAAAGATCTTAACCCAAAACATCAAGAAAATCCTGGACACAATGAGAAGACCAAACCTAAGGAGAATAGGTATAGACAAGAAGGAAGATTTCCAATTTAAAGGGCCAGTAAATATCTTCAACAAAATTATAGACGGAAACTTTTCCAACCTAAAGAAAGAGATGCCCATGAATATACAAGAAGCCTACAGAACTCCAAATAGACTGGACCAGAAAAGAAATTCCTCCTGTCACATAATACTCAAAACACCCAAAAGCAAAACAAAGACAGAATATTAAAAGCTGTAAGGGAAAAAGGTCAAGTAACATATAAAGGTAGACCTATCAGAATTACACCTGACTTCTCCCTAGAGACAATGAAAGCCAGAAGATGTTGGGCAGATGTCATACAGACCCTAAGAGAACACAAATGCCAGCCCAGGCTACTATGCCCAGCAAAACTCTCAATTACCATAAATGGAGAAACCAAGGTATTCAATGACAAAACTAAATTTATACAATATCTTTCCACAAATCCAGTCCTTCAAAGGATAATAAAGGGAAAACTCCAACACAAAGAGGGAAACTAAGATGGAGAAAAAGCAAGAAAGTAATCTTTCAACAAACCTAAAGAAGATAGCCACATGAACAAAATTCCAACTCTAACAACAAAAATAACAGGAAGCAACAACGACTTTTCCTTAATATCTCTGAATATCAATGGAATTAATACCCAAATAAAAAAGACATACACTAACAGACTGGTTACACAAACAGGACCCAACATTTTGCTGCATACAGGAAACTCACCTCAGGGGCAAAGACAGATACTACCTTAGAGTAAAAGGCTAGAAAACAATTTTCCAAGCAAATGGACCCAAAACACAAGGTGGACTAGCTATTCCAATACCGAATAAAATTGACTTTCAAACTAAAGTTCTTTAAAAAGATAAGGAGAGACACTTCTTACTCATCAATGGTAAGATTTACAAAGAACTCTCAATTCTGAACATCTGTGTTCCAAATGCAAGGGTATCCGCATTCATTAAAGAAACTGCTAAAATTCAAAGCACACATTACTCCTCACACAATAATAGTGGGAGACTTCAACACACAACTCCCATCAATGGACAGATCCTTGAAACAGAAAGTAACAGAGACACAGTGAAACTAACAGAAGTTATGAAACAAATGGATTTAACATAACAATAGAACATTTCATCCTAAAACAAAAGGATATACCTTCTTCTCAGCACTTCATGGCAACTTCTCCAAAATTGACCATATAATAGGTAATCAAACAGGCCTCAACAGATAACAAAAATATTGAAATAATCCATGCACCCTATCAGATCACCATAGACTAAGGCTGATCTTCAATAACAACATAAATAATAGAAAGCTAACATTCACGTGAAAACTGAACAACACTACTCAGTGATAACTTGGTTAAGGAAGGAATAAAGAAAGAAATTAAAGACTTTTTAGAGTTTAATGAAAATGAAGCCACAACATACCCAAACTTATGGGTCACAATGAAAGCATTTCTAAGAGAAAAACTCATAGCTTTTAGTGCCTCCAAAAAGAAACTAGAGAGAGCACATACTAGCAGCTTGACAACACACCTAAAAGTTCTAGAACAAAGAGAAGCAAATTTACCCAAGAGGAGTAGACAGTAGGAAATAATCAAACTCAGGGGCGAAATCAACCAAGTGGAAACAAGAAGAACTATTCAAAGAATCAACCAAAGGAGGAGCTGGTTCTTTGAGAAAATCAACAAGATAGATAAACACTTAGCCAGACTCACTAGAGGGCACAGGGACAGGATCCTAATTAACAAAATCAGAAATGAAAAGGGAGACATAACAACAGATCCTGAAGAAATCCAAAACACCATCAGATCCTTCTACAAAAGGCTATACTCAACAAAACTGGAAAACCTGGACGAAATGGACAAATCTCTAGACAGATACCAGGTACCAAGTTAAATCAGGATCATGTTAACGATCTAAACAGTCCCATATCCCCTAAAGAAATAGAAGCAGTCATTAATAGTCTCCCAACCAAAAAAAAGCCCCTGACCAGATGGGTTTAGTGCCAAGTTCTATCAGACCTTCAAAGAAGATATAATCCCAGTTCCTCACAAACTATTGCACAAAATAAAAACAGAAGGTACTCTACCAAATTCATTCTGTAAAGCCACTATTACTCTGATACGTAAATCGCATACTCAACAAAGATAGAGAACTTCAAACCAATTTTCCTTATGAATGTCAACACAAAAATACTCAATAAAATCCTTGCTAACCAAATCCAAGAACACATCAAAACGATGTGATCATGATCAAATAGGCTTCATCCCAGGGATGCAAGGCTGGTTCAATGATCAAATAGGCTTCATCCTAGGGATGCAAGGCTGGTTCAATGAATGGAAAGCCATCAACATAATCCATTATATAAACAAACTCAAAGGCAAAAACCACATGATCATCTCATTAGATGCTGAGAAATCATTCGACAAAATCCAACACCCATTCATGATAAAAGTCTTGGAAAGATCAGGAATTCAAGGCTCATACCTAAACATAATAAAAGCAATATGCAATTGTGATAAAAACTCCATGGTACTGGTACAGTGACAGACAGGTAGATCAATGGAATAGAATTGAAGACCCAGAAATGAATCCACACACCTATGGTCACTTGATCTTTGACAAGGGAGCTAAACCATCCCGTGGAAAAAAAGACAGCATTTTCAACAAATGGTGCTGTCACAACTGGCGGTTATCATGTTGAAGATTGTGAATTGATCCATTCTTATCACCTTGTACAAAGATCAAGTCTAAGAACCGCAAAGACCTTCAAATAAGACCAGAGACACTGAAATTAATAGAGTAGAAAGTAGGGAAAAGCCTCAAAGAGGAAGGGAAAAATTCTTAAACAGAACTGCAGGGGCTTGAGCTGTAAGATCAAGAATTGACAAATGGGACCTCATAAAAGTGCAAACCTTCTGTAAGGAAAAAGACACTGTCGATAAGACAAAAAGGCGACCAACAGATTGGAAAAGGTTTTTTACTAATCCTAAATCTGATAGGGGACTAATATCCAATATATATGAAGAGCTCAAGAAGCTAGACTCCAGAAATTCAAATAACCCCATTAAAAAATGGGGTTCAGAGCTAAACAAAGAATTCTCAACTGAGGAATACCAAATGGCTGAGAAGCACCTGAAAAAATGTTCAACATCCTTAATCATCAGGGAAATGCAAATCAAAACAACCCTGAGATTCCACCTCACACCAGTCAGAATGGCTAAGATTCAAAATTCAGATGACAGCAGATGTTGGCAAGGATGTGGAGAAAGAGGAACACTCCTCCACTGCTGGTGGCACTGCAAGCTTGTACAACCACTCTGGAAGTCAGTCTGGAGGTTCCTCATAAAATTGGACATAATACTACCAGAAGATCCCGCAATACCTCTCCTGGGCATATACCCAGAAAAAGTTCCATCTGGTAATAAGAACACATGCTCCACTATGTCCATAGCAGCCTTATTTATAATATCCAGAAGCAGGAAAGAACCCAGATCTCTCTTAAAAGAAGAATGGATACAGAAAATATGGTACATTTACACAATGTAGTACTACTCAGCTATTAAAAACAATGGATTTATGAAATTCTTGGACAAATGGATGTATCTGGAAGATATCATCCTTAGTGAGGTAACCCAATCACAAAAGAAGTCATTAGATATGCACTCACTGATAAGTGGATATTAGCCCACAAACATAGAACACCCAAGATACAATTTGCAAAACACAAGAAAATCAAGAAGAGCGAACACCAATGGGTGGATACCTCATTCCTCCTTAGAATAGGGAACAAAATACCCATGAAAGGAGTTACAGAGACAAAGTGTGGAGCTAAGACGAAAGGATGGACTATCCAGAGACTATCCCACCTAGGGATCCATCCCATAATCAGCCACCAAACCCAGATACTAATGCATATGCCAGAAAGATTTTGCTGAAGGGACCCTATTTTAGCTGTCTTGTATAAGGCTATGCCAGTGCCTGGCAAATACAGAAGTGGATGCTAACAGTCATCTATAAGATGGAACACAGGGCCCCCAATTAAGAAGCTAGAGAAAGCACCCAAGGAGCTGAAGGAGTCTGCAACCCTATAAGTGGAACAACAATATGAACTAACCAGTACCCCCAGAGCTCATATCTCTAGCTGCATTTGTAGCAGAAGATGGCCTAGTTGTTCATCACTGGGAAGAGAGGCATCTTGGTATTGCAAACTTTATATACCCCAGTTCAGGGGAATACCAGGGGCAAAAAGCAGGAGAGGGTGGGTAGGAGAGCCGGGCAGAGGGAGGGCATAGGGAACTTTCAGGATAGCATTTGAAATGTATATAAAGAAAATATCTATTAAAAAATGAAAAACATAAATAAATAAATAAATAAATAAATAAATAAATAAATAAAAGCAATATACAGTAAACCAGTAACCAACATCAAACTAAATGGTGAGAAACTGGAAGCAATCCCACTAAAATCAGGGACTAGACAAGGATGCCCACTCTCTCCCTATCTATTCAATATAACACTTGAAGTCCTAGCCAGAGCAATTAGACAACAAAAGGAGATTAAAGGTATAAAAATTGGAGAGGAAGTAGTCAAAATGTCACTATTTGCAGATGACATGATAGTATATATAAGTGAGCCCAAAAATTCTACCAGAGAACACCTAAACCTGATCAACAACTTCAGCAAAGTAGCTGGATGTAAAATTAACTCAAACAAATCTATGGCCTTTCTCTTCAAAAAGTATAAACAGGCTGAAAAAGAAATTAGGGAAACAACTCCCTTCAAAATAGTCACAAATAATATAAAATACCTTGGTGTGACTCTAACTAAGGAAGTGAAAGATCTGTATGATAAGAACTTTAAGTCTCTGAATAAAGAAATCTAAGATCTCAGAAGATGCAAAGATCTCATATGTTCATGGATTGGCAGGGTAAATATAGTCAAAAATCACTATCTTGCCGAAAGCAATCTACAGATTCAATGCAATCCCCATCAAAATTCCAACTCAATTCTTCACAGAGTTAGAAAGGGCAATTTGCAAATTCATCTGGAATAACAGAAAACCTAGGATAGCAAAAACTCTACTCAACGATAAAAGAACCTCTGGTGGAATAACCATCCCCCACCTCAAGCTGTACTATGGAGCAATTGTGATAAAAACTGTATGGTACTAGCATAGTGATAGACAGGTAGATCAATGGAATAGAATTGAAGACCCAGAAATGAATGCACACACCTATGGTCATTTGATCGTTGACAAAAGAGATAAAACTATCCAGTGGAAAGAAGAGAGCATTTTCAACAAATGATGCTGGCTCAACTGGCAGTTAGCATGTAGAAGGATGTGAAGTGATCCATTCTTATCTCCTTGTACAAAGCTCAAGTCTAAGTATATCAAGGAACTCCACATAATACCAGAGACATTGAAACATATAGAGGACACAGTGGGGAAGAGCCTTGAAGATATGGGCACAGTGGAAAAATTCCTGAACAGAAGAACACCAATGGCTTATGCTGTAAGATCAAGAATCGACAAATGGGACCTCATAAAATTGCAAAGCTTCTGTAAGGCAAAGGACACTGTCAATAAGACAAAACTGCAACCAGAATATTGTGAAAAGATCTTTACCAATCCTAAATCTGATAGGGGGCTAATATCCAATATATATGAAGAAATTAAGAATTTGGACTCCAGAAAACCAAATAACCCTATTTTAAAAATGGGATATGACACTCGGGGATCCATCCCATAATCAGCCTCCAAACGCTGACACCATTGCATATGCCAGCAAGATTTTGCTGAAAGGACCCTGATATAGCTGTCATTTGTGAGGCTATGCTGGTGCCTGGCAAACACAGAAGTGGATGCTCACAGTCAGCTATGGATGGAACACAGGGCCCCCAATGGAGGAGCTAAAGTAAGTACCCAAGGAGCTGAAAGGGTCTGTAACCCTATAGGTGGAACAACAATATGAACTAACCAGTATGCCCAGAGCTCATATCTCTAGCTGCATATGTAGCAGGAGAAGACCTAGTCAGCCATCATTTGGAAGAGAGGCCCCTTGGTCTTCCAAACTTTATATGCCTCAGTACAGGGGAACACCAGGGCCAAGAAGTGGGAGTGGGGGGGGCAGGGTAGGGGAATCGGGGTGGGGGAGGGTATGGGGACTTTTGGGATAGCATTTGAAATGTAAATGAAGAAAA
The DNA here is from genome assembly GCF_978045245.1 of Mus caroli. Classification (NCBI taxonomy): domain Eukaryota; kingdom Metazoa; phylum Chordata; class Mammalia; order Rodentia; family Muridae; genus Mus; species Mus caroli. The sequence goes on from NW_028227266.1 coordinate 91,035,140, forward strand.
TACCTAATTTTAAAAAATGGGATACAGAGATAAAGAATTCTCAACTGAGGAATACCGAATGGAAGCACCGAAAAAAAATGTTCAACATCCTTAATTATCAGGGAAATTCAAATCAAAACAAGCCTGAGATCCCATGTCAGACCAGTCAGAATAGCTAAGATCAAAAACTCAGGTGACAGCAGATGCTGGCAAGGATGTGGAGAAAAAAGGAACACTCTTCCATTGCTGGGTGGGATTGCAAGTTGGTACAACCACTCTGGAAATCAGTTTGGTGGTTCCTCAGAAAATTGGACATAGTTCTACAGGAAGATCCAGCAATACCTCTCCTGGGCATATACCCAGAAGATGTTCCAACTGGTAATAAGGACACATGCTCCGCTATGTTCATAGAAGCCTTATTTATAATAGCCAGAAGCTGGAAAGAACCCAGATGCCCCTCAACAGAGGAATGGATACAGAAAATGTGGTACATTTACACAATGGAGTACTACTCAGCTATTAAAAACAATGAATTTATGAAATTCCTAGGCAAATGGATGTATCTGGAGAATATCATCCTGAGTGAGGTAACCCAATCACAAAAGAACACACATGATATGCACTCACTGATAAGTGGATATTAGCCCTGAAGCTCACAATCCTTTTTAGAAGGAGGGACAAAATAAAAGGAGTTACAGTGGCAAAGTTCGGAGTAGAGATTGAAGGAACCACCGTCCAGAGACTGCCCCTCTTGGGGATCCATTCCAATAACAACCACCAAACCCTGACGCTATGGCAGATGCCAACAAGAGCTTGCTGACAGGAGCTTGATATAGCTGTCTTCTGAGAGGCTCTACCAGTTCCTGTCAAATACAAAAGGGGACGCTCACAATCATCCATAGGATGGAGCGCAGGGTCCCCAATGGAGGAGCTAAAGAAAGTACCCAAGGAGATGAAGGGGTTTGCAGCCCCATAGGAGGAACATCAATATGAACTAACAAGTACCCCAAGAGCTCCTTGGGACTAAAACACCAATAAAAGAAAACACATGGTAGGACGTGTGGCTCTAGCTGCATATGTAGCAGAGGATGGCCTAGTTGGTCATCAATGGGAGGAGAGACCCTTGGTCCTGTGAAAGTTCTATGCCCCAGTATAGGGAAATATCAGGGTCAGGAATGAGAGTGGGTGGTTTGGGGAGCAGGTGGAGGCAGAAGGGATAGGGAATTTTCAGAGGGGAAACTAGGAAAGGGGATAACATTTGAAATGTAAATAAAGAGAATATCTAATTTTTTTTAAAAAGGAAAAAAGGATTAAAAAAAGAAATAAAAAAATTTGGAATAAATTACATATATAATAATTGTTCCTATAGTCCACAATTAAGATGAAAGTCAACAGAAGAAAGTTAAAAGTCATTACATACACTTAGATCAGGAATAAGGCTACTCACTCTTATTGATAGTGCTTAATATTTCTCTTTAAGACTTACCCAAAGAAATCAGTAATAAAGAAAATATGGTGGAAGAGAAAGAGTGGGAAGAGGAGGAAGAGGAGGAAGAATATGAAAGAAAAAAAGGAATGTGAAAGAAGAGGGATGTGAATCAATAAGGAAGAAGTGAAATTGTGCTATTTTCTAGCGTAAGTGATATTATTGTGGATAGCCACACATGGAGAATAAAATTAGACCATTATTTCAAACTATAAACAAAAAGTTATCTCAAAGTGAACGGAAGCATATAGAAGAACTGAAACTTTAAAACTACGAGGAAAAAAAGCCACAGGGACATAATGTGTTTCTTGACTATAAATATTTTGGTGGGACAATAGCAACAATAACCAAATAGACTCAAACCAAACTAAAAAAATCTCAACAAAGCTATGGAAAAACAATGAAATATATATATTGTGTGCATGTGTGTATACATATGTATATACACACATATTATATATACACACATATATATGGATATTTTGTTATATATATATTTGTGTGCCACATCTGTGTAATTCCCATGGAATCTAGAAAAAGGCATTGGGTCCCCTGGACCTGGATTTAGAAAACAATTATGATACATCATGTAAATGCTGGAAATCAAACCAGAGTCCTATGGAAGAATAGTCAGTGCTCTTAACTGCTGAGCTATCTCTCTAGACCCCAAACAGCTCTATGTTAGAACACAGATAAAATGAAAAGAAATTGAGCTCAAAAAAAAAAAGCAGACAGCCCAGTAGTCACTACAAAAGGCTGTGAATGGCCTAGGAAAATAGCCAAGGAAATATAAGTTAGCTTGCTATTGTTGGTAACTACTGGGGAAAGTCAAGTTAAATATCAGCCTAGCTGTCTATCAGCAGATGAATTAAGAAACAGTGTGACACAGTCAGCTGTTGGATGGATCTCAGGGCCCCCAATGGAGGAGCTAGAGAAAGTATCCAAGGAGCTAAAGAGATCTGCAACCCTGTAGGTGCAACAACATTATGAACTAACCAGTACCCCGGAGCTCTTGACTCTAGCTGCATATGTATCAAAAGATGGCCTAGTCGGCCATCACTGGAAAGAGAGGCCCATTGGACTTGCAAACTTTATATGCCCCAGTACAGGGGAACGCCAGGGCCAAAAAGTGGGAGTGGGTGGGTAGGGAAGTAGGGGGGGAGGGTATGGGGGACTTTTGGGATAGCATTGGAAATGTAATTGAGGAAAATACGTAATAAAAAAATATTAAAAACAAAAAAACAAAAAAAAAAACAACAACAAAAAAGAAACAGTGTGGCATATACATATAAGCGACTTTCATTCAGCCATAGAACAAACATATCATTTGCAGAAAAATAGATGAATCACCATGTTAAAAAAGTCAGACTCACAAATGTCATAATCTCTCTCATAAATGGAATCTAGACTTTATGTGTATGTGTGCATGTATCTTGTATGCATCTATACATATAAACATATATACATATCAAGAGTGGAGAAACAGATATATTTGGGAATAGGTTACCAGCATGATAAAGGAGGAGAGAATAGGAGAGAGTGATAGGGAATGAATATAGTCAAAGAATGAAACATACTTGTTTGAAATATCACAGTGAAACCCATCACTTTGTACAAGGGATATATGGTATTTTGTCAGTTTTTCAAAGGCCTTGCAAGTAATGCGTATGTCAGAAAGGCAATAATCTTGGTGAAAACTACAAATTTTAGGTAAACAGAAGGATGATTTTGGTAATTTTTATACTATGTGTTGACGATACTTAGTAATATGCTGTAAACTTCAAAAACAGCTAAACATGTTTTCAAACTGTATGCCAAAAATAAATTTTAAAATATTTGATGAATCTCTTAAGACTTCATTGTTTTATATTTTATGTTTTATACAAGAAAACTGCTTCTACTACATTCAGGCAATGGAGTTTTCAATACTAAAGAATAAAGCTGTGGCTAAAAATTATACTCAATTTTCTATTATCAATGTTCACCTTATTTTTATTGTTTCAGAGATAATAGGAACATAAAATTTGTCAATAAACTACCCTTCCAAGGTCGCCAGCTTTTAGTATTAAAACTAATTTACAGTATGCTTGCTTGAGGTGCTCATGAATTTGAAGAGGTGGTGAGTTTAAGAACAGCTGATTTCTTGGATGAGCTCCAATATAATTATAGCTATTCACCATTGTGACTCTGTGTGTGTGTGTGTGTGTGTGTGTGTGTGTGTAAGCTATTCCATGTTCCAGGCCACACAGGCAGCAATTTTTAAATGTTTGCAATCGATTGAAATGCAAAATCTCTGTAAACTGGAAGAAAAATACTATCTAAAATGAATATGCAAGTAAATTGAAGTACTAGATTCAACAAGAACTTTGGCATTCAAGTCAGTTCCTAGCCTGCAACGTCTAGGTTTAGAACTGAGTTATCCCTAAGTATTTAATCACAAAAAATAGTGTATTCCTAATAGGCAATTTTAAAAATATATCATCAATCACATTTATTACTAACATCTCATAAAACAGTAAAACGTTTATGGGATTGTGGAAGGCAGCTAGGTTGTTCTGTAGTGTATAAAGATTTGCATATATAAAAAAACCAGCAGGCAGCAAACAAGGTCTCTTATAGTTTTATATATATATATATATATATATATATATATATATATATATATAATTTCATTCTGTATAATTCCTAAGTTTTGTCAAGATATACCCAATCTATTTCTGGACAGCACTGAATTCATACCATCTAAATTTTTATTTTGTAATTACCAAGAACAAGTCTCAGTATATTTCAAAGAATTTCTCCTCCAGCCTCAGGGATTAATCAGAATGCCACAAACATGTTTCTGATATTAAATTATATTACCTTGCATTTCATACATATGTGAAATTGTTGTTGTTTGTTATTGTTTTATTTTCTATGATGAACATATTTAAGTGACAATAGTGTTCCTAAAATAATTCCTTTTATAGTTTACATACTCGGTATTGTTTGTGTGTGGGTAAAAATAAAATGTGATTTTATGGATAGAAAATGGAGCTCGTTTTATCTGTAGCCTTAAGGCTGCCAACTGTCAATACCTTAATCCAGTAATCCCCCCTGTAATCATGTGTTCACGTGCTGTGCAAACACTCAGAAGCCATTTTAAGAAATTCCCTTTTCCTAGTGAAAAGCCTATTTCCTATAGGCTGTATGTAATAAAATGGCTAGTAAAATATTAGAATATATAGTGCTACCCCTGAATGTCATTGTTTTAAGAGTGTCTTTTCCCGTTATACTAACATAAAAAGTAACGAAACAGGAGAGTAAAAAGGAAATGAGTGACATCATATTTTGAAATTTTGCAGGAATCTTTACATTTGGCTTCCAAATACTGTTTTCAAAGACCATGCCTTGTGTTTGCATGTCAGAGAGTAGATTTAATTTTGCATGCTCTGTAGATTTCTCCGTGCTAAGATGTTGATATAAGAAATCACGGAATGTTTTAGTGATTGGTTCTTGTTGACCAAAATGGGCCTTTCCAATTAGAAAGTTTTCTTTTTTTTTCCACTGGAAACGCCTGCTGAGGCAGAATTCTGACTGCTACACAAAAGAAATGTATGGTTTCTTCAACTGCTTCTGTCAAGCAATTTGTACGACCATCAAAGACTGCATCATTTTTAATGAAAATTACCTAAGGATTTAGCAAAAAACCCTTAGTTAATGTGGACTAACTACCCACTCTCCAGCAGTATTAGCATACTGATTGGTTGTTACTTCTGTCACTCTTCTGACTACAAAATTATGACAGGCCCCACAGCAGGAAGCGAGTCATCACTACTAATACCCTATCCTCTCGGACACAATAAACTGTCATCCACTTGCATACAAATAAAATACACAGGGTTGTCAGCAAAGAGACACAGAAGGAATGATGCTTCTTCAAAATGGTTTGAAACTACAGAGGGCTAGGACATATAAAGTGTTTTGTTTTTTCAGTCTATCTCATCATATTGGGAAAATTCTTTTGTCGAGATTTCCTTTGAAAATAACCTGAATTTCTCTATTTGAATTCTTTGAGCCTTCTGTTAAATGGTAATTTTTGACACTAACAAGGAAAAGATAAAGCCCTTTTGTGACCTTATAATTAGTTCTAGAATTCAGAAAGCATGAAAAACTTTATGATTTTGTTAACATAGAATACATTGTTTGAGTTCAAAGGTACAAAATAAAATCTTAGTGTTTTGTGTGACAATAAATTATTATAATCTTCATTGCAAAGTGTAAGAATGAAATATACTTCATACTACATACTAAATGAAATTAGTCAACACAACACCCAGCTGAAAAATAATTTAAGTATGGCATTATAATTGAATTTCTATTGTCAAAAAGTAGCATAAAACTTAAGCTTTCATAACTATTATGTGACTGATATTATAGTGTGATGAAACATGAGTTCAATTAGGTGAACATTTTGAAAAAGGATAACAAGTGACCACAATTTTCCCTGTTTCCTAAAAGAATAATTATTCTAATATTTAATGTGCAATCGCCTAACCCACTTTTACTGAAGACATACAAAGAATAGAAGTGTGCTTGGCAGTTTCATGTGCATTTATAAGTTATGTTTTCACCAGTCCAAACTGGCAATGAGTTATTGCATAAGTGTTTTCAATCCAAATATTAATAACCTTTAAAACTAGTTTGTTTAACTAAGTTAATTTTACTTTCCCTAAATTTCTATTCCCTCAAAGAATATCAAAGAATAGTATGGCAGACACTCACGTATCCCTACTTGTAACAATTGCTATGCCAAGTGAAATGAGCCACGGTTCCCACAACACAATGGGTGAGTATCAAGTGCGTTGCACAGAGTGAAGGAAATAATCATCCTATATAACAGGAGATTGCATGCATATGGCATTATAGTAAGAGATTCCATTCACATGACATTATATTAAGATTTAAAAGACTGAAAATTGAAATCAGTGTTTGCTAGAAGCTGAGAGTGTGGTATAGCAATAATGACAAAGGGTAAGGGAAGTTTTTAGGTACGACGGGTTATTCTTTGTTTTTGGTGATATTTAAAGAAGAATCACATCTGTCAAAACTAACATAACTGCATATTAAAGTAGGTGAATAATGGTGTATGCAAATTATACCATAGTAAGCCTTACTTAATTTTTTCCCATCTTAGCCATGTTATCAGATCACCAGAATGTTCTAGCACAAAGGGCATTGATAATGTTAGAATCTGAAGGAAGGATTTTTTTAACTGCCTGCAGTGATTCTGCTCCCAATGTTGTATGTAGAAAGACAAAGCACAGATTCAAAATATTCACTATTTCTTCTAGTCTTTTTTTATAGAAAGTGTTTTTAATTAGATATTTTCTTTATTTACATTTCAAATGTTATCCCCTTTCCTAGTTTCCCCTCTGAAAATTCCCTATCCTCTTCCCCCTACCCCTGCTCCCCAAACCACCCACTCCTGCTTCCTGGCCCAGGCATTCCACTATACTGGGCATGGAACCTTCAGAGGACCTAGGGCCTCTCCTCCCACTGATGCCCAACTATGCCATCCTCTGGTACATATGCAGCTAGAGCCATGAGTCCCTCCATGTGTTTTCTTTGATTGGTGGTTTAGTCCCAGGGAGCTCTGGGGTTACTGGTTAGTTCATATTGTTGTTCCTCTTAGGGGGCTGCAAACACCTTCAGCTCCTTGGGTACTTTCTCTAGCTCCTTCATTGGGGACCCTGTGCTCGGTCTAATGGATGACTGTGAGCATCCACTTCTGTGTTAGTCAGGAGACAGCTATATCAGCCTCCTGTCAGCAGGATCTTGTTGGCATCTGCAATAGTGTCTGGGTTTGGTAGTTGTTTATAGGATGGATTCCCAGGTGGGGCAGTTTCTGTATGGTCATGCCTTCAGTCTCTGCTCTGAACTTTGTTTCTGTAACTCCTTCCATGGGTATTTTGTTCCCCCTTCTGAGAAGGATCAAAGTGTCCACACTATGGTCTTCCTTCTTCTTGAATTTCATGTGTTTTGCCAATTGTATTTTGGGTATTCTGAGCTTCTGGGTTAATATCCAATTAGCAGTGAGTGCATATCATGTGTGTTCTTTTGTGATTGGGTTACCTCACTCAGGATGATATCCTCCAGATCCATCCATTTATCTAAGAATTTCATGAATTCATTGTTTTTAATTGCTGAGTAGTACTCCATTGTGTAAATGTACCACATTTTCTGTATCCATTCCTCTGTTGAGGGACATCTGTATTCTTTCCAGTTTCTGGGTATTATAAATAAGACTGCTATGAACATAGTGGAGCATGTGTCCTTATTACAAGTTGGAGGATCTTCTGGGTATATGCCCAGGAGTGGTAGCGCTAGATCTTCCTGTAGAACTATGTCCAATTTTCTGAGGAATTGCAAAACTGATTTCCAGAGTGGTTGTACCAGCTTGCAGTCCCACCAGCAATGGAGGAGTGTTCCTCTTTCTCCACATCCTTGCCAGCATCTGCTGTCACCTGAGTTTTTTATCTTAGCCATTCTGATTGCTGTGAGTTGGAATCTTAGGGTTGTTTTGATTTGCATTTCCCTGATGATTAAGGATGGCTCAGTGGTTAAGAGAACTGACTGCTCTTCCAAAGGTTCTGAGTTCAAATTCCAGCAACCACAAGGTGGCTCACAACCACCTGTAATGAGATCTGACACCCTCTTCTGGTGCCTCTGAAGTAGGCTATCATTTTCAATTGAAAAAGACAAAATGCCATCTCTGATGGACAAGCCTAAGCCCTTCCTTGGTCCCTCCTATTCTTCTCACTTTTATGCCCCTGCCTTTTGGGTATGTGGATTCATCCATATACCCACTTTATATGGCAACAAGAAGCAGTAGAAACTGTTTTCTGTTGCCCTGTTAATTAAAGTCTACGATATGACAGATAGTATCCTGGGGCTTAGCGCTACATGGGGAACTCCCTTTGTTAGCAGGGATTCGAGTACTCTGTACCTTGCCTGGGGAGCTCAACCCCCCACCCCGACACACAAACACTGTTATCTGCAGAATGTCATATAGCCTTAGAATACAGGTTCAACTTCCTTGCTCTTGATAAGAACTTGTTCAGCTAGCACCTGAGATTCTTGACATCCTTTCCCATTCTAATGAGGCATTCTGCTACACTAGACGTTCATCCAATGACCTTTGCACATCCTGGATGTTTCTACCTGCCTCCCCAACCCCATCTCCAACATGATATAAGCCTTGAATCATTGCCAGTAATGGTGATCTGGCCCCCCTCCAACTTGTCCTTCTGTGTCTTCTCCACTGTATGTATTTAAGTGCTTCTAACCCCGCCCCTCCCCCACATCTATTGTCTCTGCTCCCTTTGAAAATCACAACTTTCTTTTTTTATTGTTATTTTTTAATATTATATTTTTTAAATATTTTTATTACGTATTTTCCTCAATTAAATTTCCAATGCTATCCCAAAAGTCCCCCATACCCTCCCCCCCCCACCCCCGCACTCCCTTACCCACCCATTCCCACTTTTTGGCCCTGGCATTCCCCTGTACTGGGGCATATAAAGTTTGCAAGTCCAATGGGCCTCTCTTTCCAGTGATGGCCGGCTAGGCCATCTTTTGATACATATGCAGCTAGAGTCAAGAGCTCCGGGGTACTGGTTAGTTCATAATGTTGTTCCACCTATAGGGTTGCAGATCCCTTTAGCTCCTTGGGTATTTTCTCTAGCTCCTCCATTGGGGCCGCTGTGTTCCATCCAATAGCTGACTGTGAGCTTCCACTTATGTGTTTGCTAGACCCCGGTGTAGTCTCACTAGAGACTGCTATATCAGGGTCCTATCAGAACAATCTTGCTAGTGTATGAAATGGTGTCAGCGTTTGGAGGCTGATTATGGGATGGATCCCTGGATATGGCAGTCTCTAAATGGTCCATCCTTTTGTCTCAGCTCCAAACTTTGTCTCTGTAACTCCTTCCATGGGTGTTTTGTTCCCAATTCTATGAAGGGGCAAAGTGTTCACACTTTGGTCTTTGTTCTTCTTGAGTTTCATGTGTTTTGCAAATTGTAGCTTATATCTTGGGTATCCTAAGTTTCTGGACTAATATCCACTTATCAGTGAGTATATATCATTTGAGTTCTTTTGTGATTGGGTTACCTCACTCAGGATAATGCCCTCCAGGTCCAACCATTTGCCTAGGAATTTCATAAATTCATTCTTTTTAATAGCTGAGTGGTACTCCATTGTGTAAATGTACCACATTTTTTGTATCCATTCCTCTGTTGAGGGGCATCTGGGTTCTTTCCAGCTTCTAGCTATTATAAATAAGGCTGGTATGAACATAGTGGGGCATGTTTTTTTCTTACTAGTTGGAACATCTTCTGGATATATGCCCAGGAGAGGTATTGTGGGATCCTCCGGTAGTACCATGTCCAATTTTCTGAGAAACCGCCAGACTGATTTCCAGAGTGGTTGTACAAGCTTGCAATCCCACCAACAGTGGAGGAGTGGTGAGGATGTGGAGAAAGAGGAAAATCACAACTTTCAAAAGTGAATGCAGTATATTCTATAAACATAGAAAAGGATGGCACCATTTCTCAGATCGGACAAAATTATCTCCACCCTTGCAACAGTCAAGAAGAGGATTATGGCCGGAAAGACAGGAAACAACCCTTCTCAAGCGTCATTGAATTTTAGTTGTCACAATATAATTCAATGGAATATAAATATCTTAGCTTTTGGGAAGATAGAAAGAAAAGCACTGTGATAATACATAAACAAATAATAATAATCAGGTAATGTAGATATATCCAGAGATGGTTGCATGTGCTTGCAGTCTCAGCAATTATGAGGCTGAGACAGTAAGCTTTTGAGTTAAAAGCCAGATTGGAAAGGCCAGGTTGTTTGTTGGTAGAGGTACAAGCAGTCATTTATAGGAGAGGTACTTCTTGTCTTCATGGACTGTTCAAGCTAAATCATCCAAAGAATGTAGCTTCTGTTAAAATGGGCTGATTTTAACACAATATGGGAAAACCAGACATTAAGTATACATTTTTAAAATTATGATTAAAGTATAACCACACCAATTATCCCTTCCTTCCCTTTTTTCTTTCTAGGCCCTCCCATATCCTTTCCCTCCAACTTCTCCATCCTACCATTTCTCTGAAATTCATAATTTGTGTTATATATATATATATATACAGTCTGCCAAGTCTCTTTAGTGTTGTCTATGTGTGCATGATTGCATGACTTTAGGGATAACCAACTCTAAGTGTGTGTCTATTTTGAAACTAGAAAGAGATTTTGTTTTTTGGGGTTTTGGGGTTTTTTGTTTGTTTGTTTGTTTTTGTCTATATGACTTTAAATTTGAGTCAGCCCAGTTCTTCTTAATCTGCAGTGAGCAGCTATTTAAAGCTTGCTCCTTAAAGTTTTATGTTAAACTTAGTTTCTCAAACTGCTCTTCTGGGCCTAGAGATGGGTCCGCCATGAAGAGAAGTTCCTGCTCTTGATGACAAGCCTTGGTTGCTTCCCTCACCCACGTGGTAGCTCACAGCTGTTGGGAACTCTAGTTGCAGGGGGTGCAATGCCCTCTTCTGGCCTCTACTAGCAGTGAGCCTGTACATGGTGCACATACATACATACATACATATATACATGCATGCTTACAGGCAAAACACTTATACACAATAATTACGATAAATAAATCTTTTTAAATGAAACATAAATACTAGTCTCCTATGTCTTTAAAAGCAACAAATTCATTTAAGCTCTTTAGTAAGTTACCATCATTCATTAGTCATCATTTCTAACTATTCATAACTAGTGTTTTCAACAAATTTTTCATTCTTTATTTTCAGTTTAATTTATAAGTTTATTTTGGAACATTTCATATGTGTGTGTGTAATTTATTTTGATTGCATCCTCCTAACTTTCCTCAAACTTCTTTTATACATTCACTGACCTCCCCATTCAGCTCCCCTTCTACTTCCATGTCCTTTTGTGTATAACCCATTGAGTTTAATTAGGGTGCTTATAGGTGTGTTACCAATGGCTGAACTACTAAGGAAAACTTCTTAACTGCCAATGGCTTCTCAAAAAGGGAGCTTGAGTTACATCTCTTCCTTTTATCTCTCACTTTGAATGTGCTCCAGACTTAAGATTTGTACAAAGACACAGTCTATTAACAGATAGTAATTTTTATTGTGGCAAAACTCTCTTAGGTATGTCTTCATTTGTGATCCATTTGAATACATGTATTCCATCTGAAATGAACCACTATGATGTAAATATTATAATGTGGTTCTCTTTAACGTGCCTTGATTTAAATACTTTTGATACAAACACGAGACACATATAAGCAGGCTTTCTGTGTCAAGTCAGTGTTGCCAGTTTCTGATGTTAAGGCTTGCTACTATAGAATCCACATTTATAGCACCGCATTTCTCTGATGGTTCTGTATTCAAGGATCTAAGGACAAGCATCCACATCAGATTTGGAAGGAAAGAAGTCACTATTTTTGGTAAATAAGGCAAAGTGAGTTTACTTATTTTATTATTATTGTTTTGCTTAACATAAAAAATATATTTCATTCTGTCTATGGTGGTTGAAATAAGATTGCCCTCCCCCATAGGTTCATAGATTTGAATGCTTGAGAGTGCCACTAGTTGACAGGGACTAGGTGTGGCCTTGTGGGGGAAGTGTGTCACTGGGGGTGGGCTTTGGGGTTTCAAATGCTCAAGGCAAACCCAGTTTTTCTCTCTTCCTACTGCCTGTGGATTCAGATGTAGAACTATCAGCTACCTCTCCAGCACCATGTCTGTCTGCATGCTGCCATGCTTCCCACCATGCTGATAATGGACAAAACCTTTCCAACTGTAAGCCAGCCCCAATTAAATGTTTTCTTTTGTAAGAGTTGTCATATTCATGGTGTCTCTTCACATCCATAGAACAGTGAGTAAGATACTGACATGTTCACACACACGCACACACATATAGATATATATGATATAGATATAAATATATATGTAGATATACATATATACATATATAATGTAGATACACACATGATATATATATATATGTATATATATATCATGATGGATTTATACCTTCTCCCCTGCAATTATATGTCATTCTCTCCTTTCAGAGTTTCAGAGTCCCTTTTTTATTTCATGCCCTACATATTATGTATATTATACAATATACCAATTTATATTCAGAAATATAAGTTATATTTATAAATTTAAAGTGATTCCACATGAGAGAAAGCATGATGTTTTTTGGTTTTGCCTTATTGTTTAAAAAGAACAACCTGTATTTTTCTAAAATTTCTAATTTTACTCTTCTTTTCAGTTGAATAAAATGATATTATATGTGTGTAGCATATTTTCCATATCCATTATCTTGTTGTGGGTAACTAGGATGGCTTTATTCATCAGCAATTGCAAACAGTGCACGATAAACATGGATGGTCCGGTGTCTCTGTGATAAGCTTAGCAACTGTTTGGATATTTAGTGAGAAGTGCAAAAGCTAGGTCATATGGTAGATGTATTTTTATGGTTTTGTTGTTGTTGTTGTTGTTCCTTTGGTTTGGTTTGGGTTTGATTTGGGTTTTTTGAGGACATGTTCCAAAGTTTTTCACAGTAGCTACCCTATGTTCTATTCCTTCCTGCAGTGTGTAAGCGTTCTTCTGTTCCCACGGCTCTCCTGTATTTTGTTATCAAATTCACCCTCTAAGTAGGTTCTCAGTGAGCTTCTGGGAAGTCACCATCATGGCTACTAACCTACAAGCCAGTTGTTGAGATTTCTGTGTCTGTGTGAGTTCTTAAACATGAGTGGAGGGGAAAGGGAAAATATGAGAGGGGATGGAGGCCACTATGATGAGGACATTATATACATGTATGAAAATAGCACAATGAAAGCAGGCCTGGTAGTTTGAACAACTAATATATGGCAATAACAAAACAAACAAACTATTCACTACACTGCTGCATACTAAGACAGTCTTCGCAAACACATGTAAGCCTCCACTTTATTCTGTTTGCTAGCTCTCAACTTTCATGTTAGTCATACAATTTTAACAACTAGCAAAACGTCACTGTTAAATTGAATGACTTAACAGATAGTCCCAAGATAAAGAGAAGAATGGAACTGAGTTTAATCAGTCCTGTAGAGTTAGTGTTAGTGATATTATAGATTTTGGGGGACTAGAGAGTTATATATCTCTTCAGTTAATAGTTCCAGATTTCATCTGGGTAGCAACTGTAAGAAGATGCTTGTGGTGTGTGTGTGTGTGTGTGTGTGTGTGTGTGTGTGTGTGTGTGTGGTTGCGCGCACGCGTGTGGGCGCATGGTCTTTTTAAACTAGAGTAGATGACAAGCTAAGTAAGCTTTGAGCAAAAATCCTGTAAGATTTAAAGATGAATCCCAGAATTTTTGTTTATTTATTTATTGCCTAAAGTCCTGGCAGGACTGAAGTTGCTATTAAGTGTTATGGAAGACCCCTGCATGGACCTGGTTTTGATGAGCTAAATAAGGAGAGCTAGAACATGGCTGCAGATTTGAGCCCATAATCACACATAAAACTCTGAGCACATACAATAAGTAAATAAACAAGTTAGCAGGATACCAAGAAGCCTATGTGAGGTGGTGTCAGACCAGTGACTCAAACAATGCAGTGCAACCTGGGACAATGATAATCAAACTTAAGAAGATGCAGGAGAAGCTGGTTAGAGTGTGTCTCAAAGTAAAGGATATGCTACTTTAAAGGAATAAAATGTGACTCTCACTGATAAAATGCAAAAGAATTCTGCCACAAAAGAGCACATATCCTTTTACTCCATTTATATAAAAAGTCAGAACAAACACAATTTATTTTGTTAGAAGTCAAGAGAATTGACAGTTTGGGAGAGCGCTTTTCAAGAGACATGCAGGAGGTACTTTGGCCCGCAGCAAAGTATGCTCTGGATACTGTTTTCATAAGCATATTCAATTTGTGAAAAATCACCAATGTATAAACTTACAATAAGGGCATTTTTCTGTCTTAAGAAGACAAAAATGTGAGTATAAGTCCTGGAGGCAGTGAAACAGAAAGCTCATTTGGCATGGAAGCCAATGTTGGGAAAAATGGAACCACACATAGTGTTAGCTCTTATTTCATTCTGAGTGCTTTTGGCAGCAGAGACAGCAAGTTTAAACACAACTAATACAGTTAGTAAAGAACGAATTATTATATATTTTTTAAATATTTATTTATTTATTATATGTAAGTACACTGCAGCTGTCTTCAGACACACCAGTCAGATCTCCTTAAGGATGGTTGTGAGCCACCATGTGGTTGCTGGGACTTGAACTCAGGACCTTCAGAAGAGCAGTCGGGTGCTCTTACCCGCTGAGCCATCTCACCAGCCCTGAATTATTATATTTTTAAAAAAAGAAAAGAAACTGTTTGATCTGGTGTCTTAGGACAGTAAAAATTGATAAACTTCATTCCAAGAAATGAGAGGGTAGCTTAAGTCAGAACAGACTGTCAATTAATGGCAAGGAGAATAGAGGTTGTTGTTAACAGAGAAGATGTGCGAGTATTTTCTTCAAAAGTGCTTTGATTTTCCCAGAGAAATGAAAAGAATATCAATAGAAGAGAATATAAGCCAGAACTAGTGAAGTTCCACAAACAGGAAATACATATCAGCTAGGAAAATGGCAAAAGAAACAGGAAATGGAAAAAAGCTATGACTACCAATGTTGGTATATAACTGTATAGCCAAGAAAGGGAGGAAGCCAACAAAAGCAAGAGAAAGAATAATATCTACGTGAAAGTGTTGTCTAAATGATACTTAAACTGAAGAGATGATTAGAAGAGAATATTTTAAAAGTTTTGGGGTGTATGGATTAGATGGATGAGTGGACTGAAACTATGCAGAGTCAGATTTTTGAATTATCTAGACTAAATATATATATATGTATATATATATATATATATTTATTTATATATATATATTTATATATATATATATATTTATATATATATGTTTTTTTAGGCTGCTCTTGCTCATTAGTACTTATGCATCATAAATTCAATGTCTTTTGTTAAAAGTATCTGAGAAATACTAAGATAATTTGCCTGGTGATAAGAAACTTTCAGTTGTCATTTTTTTCTCAAAGTATTATAGTTTTATTTTATTTAAAAAAAAAAACCTGTTTTTTCAGGAATCCTAGGTGGCAGTTCTTTCTGTCAGATTTTTGAAGATATCCTTTCTTCAAGTTTCCCGACTTGTGATTGATAGACCACTCTTCATCCTAGTTGTGATGCCTTTGTGGACAAGTTCTGTTCTCTATGGAAGTGTTTTGATAATATTCGATTTCTCCTTGGTGTTCTATGAAGTAGCTAGCATGTGTCTGGCTATGGGCTCATTTTTATTTATTCTACATTAGATTTGTTGGTTTAACTGAATCTCAAGATTATTTTTTCACAGGAATAGTCTTTGGAGATAAATTATGCTCTAAGCATGATGATCTTATTTTGAAAGTCATGCAGGCATAAGGAAACAAATGCATAAGAAAATGAAAACCATCTGGCTATAATCAGGAAGACTCCAAAGTGTCCTGGTCTAATGTACATCTAATGTCACACTTGCCAAAATACTCTACACATGTATACAGTACTATATACACACTTATAAGATAACAAAATGGATATACTTTCTTTCTTGCCAAGTAGTCTTAAGTCCAATTAGAGGGCTGTTGGTTATCTCCAAGTGGTTGCTATTAAAACCACTGCCTTGGGGGCTAGAGAGATGGCTCAGTGGTTAAGAGCACTGGCTGCTCTTCCAGAGGTCCTGAGTTTAATTCCCAGCAACCACATTGTGGCTTATAACCATCTGTAATGGGATCCCATGCCTTCTTCTAGTGTGTCTGAAGACACAGTGTAGTCATATACATAAAATAAATAAATAAATCTTTTAAAAACATAAATAAAACCACTGCTAAAAAAAAAAAAAAAAAAAAAAAAAAAAAAACACCGAAAGGTTACTTTTAGCTTTGTGTGTGTCTGTGTGTGTGTGTGTGTGTGTGTGTGTGTGTGTGTGTACTTCTTTGTGGACGTCAGATGACAATGTCAGGTAGCATTTAGTTAGTTAGTTAGTTAGTTAGTTAGTTAGTTAGTTAGTTAGTTATTTTTTCATTTATCTATTCAGAACCAGGTCTCTCACTTTTGGAGCTCACCAAGTAGTTAATTCTGACTGGTAAGACCCGGGTTTCCTCTGCCTCCACTTCCCGGTGCTAAGATTATTCATGCCACTATATCCCACTTTGTAAAATTTGGTTCTGGGAATCAAGTTCAAGTCCTCATGTTTTCAAGAAAAACACTGCAAGGACTGAACTACCTTACCAGTCTTGAGTTGTACTTCAAGCTGATTTTATGTAAATACTTTAACATTTAAGAATGATGTTGTAGCTGGGCGGTGGTGGCGCATGCCTTTAATCCCAGCACTTGGGAGGCAGAGGCAGGCAGATTTCTGAGTTCGAGGCCAGCCTGGTCTACAGAGTGAGTTCCAGGACAGCCAGGGCTACACAGAGAAACCCTGTCTCGAAAAACCAAAAAAAAAAAAAAAAAAAAAGAATGATGTTGTAGGGACTTTGAAGCTAGCTTAGCAGTGAAAAGCAAATACTACTTTTTCAGAGACCCAGCAACTGATTCCCATTACCCAGCTGGCTCAGTCTGTAACTCTAGGTCCAGTGCCCTCTTCTGGCCGAAGTGGGCACTACATGCTCATGTGCATACACACAGAAACAGACAGACAGACACACACACACACACACACACACACACACACACACGCATACAAACACCACAAAAAATAATAATAGACATCTTTTTAAAGTTTAAGAATAACGTATATCACAGGATATACTTTTAAAACTGAACATAAACTTCTGTGAATACTTAGAACACATTAAATTTTAATGAGTATACACTATCTTCTTAGCATATTATAATTGAACCAGAAGAGTGTTTCATTAACATTTTCGTTCACATGATCTACTTGACTATTTTTCGAAAAAAAATCAGTTTCAATTAAACTAATACATGAGCTATCATTCTAGCATTTATTCTTTAAGCCTTTCTCTGAGCTAACTATATCCCAGCTACTAAAAAAATGAGTAGAGAATCTGGGATTAGACATTTTTGAAAAAAAAATACATTTCCGAGGGGATTTTCTGAAATCTTCGTTGGAGATGAGATATATTTTCCATACACATGCATATCTGTGCAGTCATTAATATATTAATAGAAAAGTCTGGTAACACACAGCCATAGTCTTTCCTGTTATTCCTCACCCCCTGCATCCCCAAACTGATGACTGTAGGAATATTTAATTTTTCCAAATCTAGAATACTACGGTATTGTTATGGATGAAAGTTTTTCTAAGCATGGAGAACAAGTGTTTCCCAGGTCATATTTGTAAAGCAGAATTCCTTCCTCCAGAACCTCCATGGAATCTTTCTACTCCATTCTGCTTTGTCCTAGCAGTGATACCCTCCGATTTTGTGATGCACAGGTATATAAACTGATAAACTAAGTACAAACACTTTCACTACTTGAGCTGTGCTAAGGAGCACAGAAAGTAAGCAAAAAATGGGCAGAATGACTCGTGAGCTTTTTCATTTCAATTTCAGTTTGATAATGAGCTGCATTGAGCCATTCCAAACATATTGAATTTAGAGACAGGACGCCATGCATTTCTAGACTGACTTCAGCTACCTAAGTCTCCTCATCGATAGAATGAGGGAAATCGCTCCTGGATAAGTGTGATAAAGAATATAAAAATAAGCTTTGTGAATGTTCAGGAAGCACTCTGTATCTGTGAACTTTATAAAAATCAGACACTCTGCTGTTTACTTTAATACTGGTGGTTCTCAGTCTTCCTAACGCTGTGACCCTTTACTACAGTTCCTCATGCTGTGGTGAGCTCTAATAAAATTATTTTCATTGCTACTGCGTAACTGTAATTTTGCTGGTGTTATGATTCATAATGGAAATATCTGATATGCAGGATACCTGATATGCAACCGTCCAACGGGGTCACGGCACCCAGTTTGAAAACCACTGCTTTAAACCCTGTTATGTTAAACTTCATAGACTTTGGAATTCTACACAACCCAGTCCATCTGTGGTGGTAATAATAAATACTTGTGGGGTAAGTTAAATCGTATAAAATCTTCCCTATTTTCTTTTGTAATCCCTTTATTAACATTTTCTTATGTTTCTTATTTTAATATATCAATTTCAAAAAAGAAAAAGAAAAAAAAAAGAGTCAAGGGTCCATTCTATTCTAGATCGGATTTTGAAACCTGATGCTTTCAAACACTATGTGTGTCTACATCCTGATATTTTTCAAAATTAGGATTGTTCATCGATGAAAAGCTTTAGTAAATAGCCCTAAAATTACATGACTTCATCCTTAAAAATATTTATTCATTTGTATTTTCTGTGCTGTGAGTGTTTTGTCTCTATGTATATATGTACAACATATGCATGCAGTGGCCATGGAGACTAAAGAGGAATGCAGACGGCCTGAAAATGGAGTTTTAGAAGGTTGTGGGCCATGGTGGGGATGCCTGGTAACTACCCAGCTAGTCAGCCAAAGCAGCAAATTCTCTGATCCACTAAGCCATCTCTACAACTCCTTCAGTGCGTTTATCAACTGAGATAGTTCATTTTAAATTTGACAAAATCTTAAAGGCCTAATGTGAAAAATTATGTACAGTAATAACAATTAGGGAACTTCAATTGTAGATTTTAAGTATTAACTGTTTGGGGATTTTCTTAGTAAGTAATTCACTTAATGCTAGAAAGCCAAACATCAACTCAAAATGTTACTTTGAAGATACTAAGTCAGAGTATTAATAGGGAAGTAAAATATTCTTGAAGTCTATCTCTGGAGTCAGAACTGGCTTCAAGTTCACACTCACTCAGATACCTTTTGGTTACCAGATAATTGCTTAAGACCTCTTGCTTCTCATGTCCTTATGCTATCTTGACAGCTCTTACTTTAAATTGCTTTGATGAACAAAGTCATGCATAAAAACAAACAAACAAACAAACCCTTATGTCAAACTATTTTAAAAAGTTGCTATTTTCTTATTTTTCTTTTAAAACTCTGAGTTTATGCCAAATTAAAATCCCATTTGGAATAACCCATTTGGTAGTAATTAATAGCTTTGTTTAATTCCATTGGCCAAATCCTATTGTAAGATTGATAATTTAGACTATACATAGAATTTAGAATTTAGGAATTTCAGTTTCTAAACAGGCATTTCTTGTTACTCTTAGCTACACAAGACAACAAATTTCAGGAGAAATATAGCTATGTTAATCACTGATGTATTTTTAAAATGTGGACCCAGCATGCATGCATTAGTCATCATCGCTATTTGATTATAATTCCCTGAAGATTCCATTTGAAACGCCATGAGGATTATGTCTGAAGTTCATTTGTTCAAACTCAGGGTTGGATTCACACTTCCCCGAATGTGATCTGAAAATACAGAACTGCATGTCCTGGAATAACAAACACTACTGAGCATGCCCCAGTCGCACTGTGGAATGCTGTGTCCTGAGAACGCAGAAGACTTCTCATGAGAACGCTGAAATGTCATTCGGGCTCCTCTTAGAGCAGAGTGCAGGTGGCTCTACAAAGCGTCCGCTCCAGGCTTTGTGTTTACACAGTTGTTGCTTCAGGATGGTATTGATTGGGGAGGCAACTAATAAAACAAGCAGCCCTGCTTTCATCTATGAGCAGTTGGGGGCTTTGTAAAGGCTGGAAAGTGGTTTTAATTAGGACATGTTCCCTTCATGTGTTTTTACTTTTTAATTCGTTTTCCAACTTGGCCATTGTGGCTCACGTCCGCTTGATATTTCAGGATTTCAGTCCCCGCTCAACCCCCAGATGCTATGAAGGGCAACAGTTCTAAGAAAGACATTCCTCTAGTGTCCTCAGATGAAACCTCGGCAATCAGTCAAACCAGTGTCTCTTCCTTTTCCAGGACAATTCCTTTATGTATATTCTGAAGCTTTGTGGATCAAACAATATCGCTTTAAAATAAACTGAAATAGGAGTGTAAGATACGAAAGAGGATCTTAATCTGAGATTTTCACTCATTTGCAGGACAGCCATGAATTCAAGATGGGCAAGAGCACTATTTCCAAATTTCCACGGATACACATGCATGCATATAAACAATTCAGGAAAACCTTTTAAGCCTATCAGGTCATATTGCAGTATCTTTCCTATTTTCTATGGCTATCTCTTTCATTTCTAGTTTCATGTTTTTGTTCTTTTCTGATTGTTTATATTTCTATTTTATCCCCTTTTAAACTTTGCAAAATATATTATTTATTTAATAATTAATTAGTAGCCAAGAAAATATAAACATAATATCCAGTTACTAGAAAGGAGAATATACTGGGAAGAAAAAGAGGATTTGCTTTTGCCAAGGAAACTATAAAAGTATATAATATCAGAAAAAGTGTTATAATCTGACCACATAAGTTAGGACCCACGCTGGGAAATTGAAGAGTTCTCAATGAGAAACATAAACTGTGATAATGATGACATGATTACAAAAATGACATCCAGGCAGGTAAGAAAGTATTTAGGACATAATTACTATATCATTTGGCTCAAGTCAAAGAAAGTTCTTTCATGTATTCACTTACAGTGGACAAGGAACCCAACCTCAAGCAGCAGACAAAAATTCATTTTGACAGAACTGAAGCTATCTAGATTTTTAATATACGATAGGCAAATCTAATGTAGCTTATATAAGAGTGTTCAATTAATTTGAATGAACACATTTTTAAATTAACATTTATTTATTTATTTATTTACATTTCAAATGCTGTTCCTCTTCCCAGTCCCTCCTGAATAGAGTCCCTCTCCCTGTCCCTCCCTACTTCTTCTCTTACAGGGTGCCCTCTGAGATATATCCCCAACCTGGGACATCAAGTCTCTGTCAGATTCGATGATCAAAGTCATGTGGAAAACGGACAGTAGAGTATTTCCTTGAATTTCAAAATGCCATCCCTGGTTAAGCATTGCTCTGAGGGCAGACATCCTCACCCACCAGCTGAGGCTCCACAGCAAATCTCAGAGATGTCTCCCACACGCAGATCCTGGGTTTGGATCTTTTGTGTATTTAATTTGGAATCAGGAACACAGAAAGGGGAATGTTCGTAGGGACATGTTAAAGGAGGAGGATAGCAGAGTATAGGTAAAATAAAGGTAAGGAGAATACAGTGGCAAACAGCTTGGGGAAGGGAGGTGTTGATGAGTGTGGGGGAACTGGGGTGGGGGGGCATAAGGAAGGGCTAATTCAAAGTGAGGAGGTATGGAAAGACATATGGGAGCCTAATATCTCACAAGCCAATTTAAAGGGAAAACATGTGGAAGGAGAGTAGAACACATGTGCAAGTAGAGACAGGATACACTGGGGATTAAAGGATGAATTATGAACGGAGGTGAGAGGGATTGTGAAGAGAACAGTGGGTGACTTAATCCATACTACAGGAGTATGGAAATGTCTTATATAATAAGTTCACCAGTCAGGAAGCTAATGTCAAAGTAAAACTCCAGTAGTTTTACTTGGAACAGAATTATTCTCAAAAGTGGACAATGTGACTCCCAGGAAATACAGGTGGTAATTAACTGAAAATACAAGAAATAGGATATTATTCTTTGTGTTATTGGTCAAAAATTCCCCAGTGATCTTAAAAATAACATAGGCTATTGTCGTCACATCAAACCTACACAGAAAGACCCTGTTGCTGAAGGCATCATACACAGGTTATAGGACAATAAAGAGATCATTCTCAACTTAACCAAGGAACTTCCTCCCCGCTTGCTAGTTTCCATAGTTCTGGAAAGTGCTATTAAAGATGTTTGTGGAGAAAAGGCATCAGTGGTCTCACCTTGTGCTAGATGTTGTATCCTGCAGTACCTACCTGTCAGGCAACATTTTTATGATTGGATTGTTTCTGGTTAGATTTGAGGCTTTGGAATAAAAAGTTATTTCATGACTGGTACTGTAGCAAGCTCATGGCAAGGGAGATCGTAGCCCAGTTTAGAACTCACTGTTGTTATTTAGCTAAGTGACTGAGTTGTCAAGTTGCTTTTTAAATATTTATGTTTATACCCACAGTTCCAGACGGTTCTCAGCCTTGCTCAGATAAGTTTCTTTTGGAAGTGAACAGCAAAAATGCACAGATCCAAGGAGACTGGGTGCAGTACTCAGCTGTAAGTGGGACACAGGCATTAGCCCTACTCCCTCCATGGCCCAGGGAACATTGACACAAGAATGCCAGATGAAAACTTTAAGAACCAATGAATGTGGAGGAGTATGAAATCTTGTCTTCTGGACATGGCATGGTTATTGCAACTATTAATACTCACAGTGGCTGTGTTAACCTTTATAAGGCCTAAACAAAATCAAGCCAGCCAATCCCTAGCACAAATGGACTGCATGACTCCAGGCCTGACCCTGTACTGAGGCAATGTAATTGCTTGGAGAGGGAGACATTCTTTCTGTTTGTCCAGTTGTTGATTGTTTTTTATTCTTTCAGCAGATTCTATTTATATACATTTGTGCATACACATACATCTATGTATGTGTGGACACAAATGCGTGTGTGTATGTGTGTGTGTGTGGTCTGTGTCTGTGTGTGTTGTGTGTGTGTGTAACAAATACAATCAAAGAAAAAAACGCTATCAAGTTGAGCTTAATAAAGCTTAACTTGGAGGGGATAGTGGAAGAAAAAGAGGGAATGATGTAATTCTATTTCAATTAAAAACATTATAAATAAAACAAAAATATTTTTAAAAGAGAAAGGAGAAGAGAGAACCATTTATTTATTGAAGATGTGGCCACTGTCAGGTTTTCCATGATCTAGCACACAGAACTGTACCTATACACATACGGATATGTCTAATTTATTTAGTATATTATTATTTTAAAGACATGAAATTGAGAATTTATGATATGTAGAGAGTAGAAGAGAAGACACAGTTAGTGGTTATCATGTTAATCTTTCTTTAGGTATATGTATGAAATTCTCAAAAACAAAAAATAAAATTAGAAGTGTGTTTCTAGCCTTTTTTCTTCTCCTCCTCTTCCTCTTTCTACCCCCCCCTTCTTTTTAACACTTTTTATTTTGAGGGTGTTGGGAGCAGGGGAAGGCACATGTATGTCATGGTTCTCAAGTGGAGGTCAGAAGAGAACTCATGAGCTCTGGCTCTCATTCTGCCACGCAGGTCCCAGGAATTGAACTCAGGCTCTCAGGATTGATGTCAAGGGCTCTTTCCTGCTGAGCCTGGCTGCCAGCAACTACTTTCTTCTTGTGTTTGCAGTTTCTCAGAAGCTTTACTCTAACCTTGACCCTGATGGCAAAGGGTGAAGGAGCTGGCACACCCACTCTGAAAGCAGAAGAAACCCATCATTCATCCTCACGGGTTCTCTTACCCAGAACTCCGACATCTGGTTACTTCCAACCCCTGAAAAGCAGAGGCATACAAGTCAGCTGTGTGTTCACAGCTAACACAACACATTCGTTTATTTATTTGATGCTAAACATAATGATATGACAGAGATAAACAAATGACAAATTTAGACAGGAAGGTAAGAGTTTTTCCTTCATCCACGGTGGTAAAAAACAATATCCTGTCTAAAATCCCTAAACTAGTAAAATGAAAAGAGGTCTCTTGCCTCAAAAGAGTATCAAGAAAAGAAAATATACACTAGGTTAGCCTAGTATTTGCTGTATAAAAAAGGGACTGCAATTATATACACATGCATTTCAAATAGAAAGCAAAGCATTGAAGACAGGAAAAGGGATTAAAAAACAGGAAAGTGTGCTTGAGTTCAGGAACTTGAGGAAAAAATCATTAGAAAATTTTAATGTTTATCAGAATTTTGAAAGCACTTTGATTTTTAATTCTTTTAAGTTTTTACATAAGATAGTCTACGTTGTTAGACTATTCAACTCCATGCAAATTTCAACTCCATGCAAACCATTCCCCTCTTTTAGCTTAGGTTTTATATGGCTTCAATGTCTAGGAGCTGATGTCCTGCAGACATCTTGTTTCTTAATTTTTCTAACTCAGAATATGCTTAGAATGCACCTGTTTGATTACTACTGCTAGACCACAGCTACTTTCATGAGAAGACTGTTCTGTTGAGTTATAGTTTATTTTATTCTTTGAAACAGGGTCTCATTCATCCTGAAATATTAGGGTGTCTTTGAGAAAGACTGAACCCTTCTCAGCTCCATTGAGCTTAACCTGAGAGACTGAAGTCCAGGGAACTCAGTGTCCACCAGAGTAAACCCAGGGACCCTTGGGTTCTTGCCCCACAAATTCAAGGATGAAATTCATGTAGGACACAGAGAGTGGCTTTTCGTAAAATAATTGTTATTATAAGAGTTTACAGGAAAGGAAGAAAGCAGAAGTCTCAGATAGCAGCTAGTGGTGGGGGATCACAGAGAGAGGGAAGCTATTGAACTTCATTCACTGCCTTGATGTTTTCCTTCACCACCTTGAGGTTTATAAGTTGGTGGCTGGATAAACAGAGTAGTGTGAAGAAGGACTGGTCAGACCAGTTTTCAACCCAGATATGAAGATTCTCCATGTTTCAATCAACATCCTCAGAATGATTTCCAGAAAGTGGGTATTGTTTTAGAGAGAAAAGAGAAGAGAAAAACATCCCCATTTTAGTATCCCCAGCCTCTGACCATGGCTGTATCACAGACACTTTTGGCTTACATATTTCTGACACCCCTGACCTCTCCCAAGGACAAAGCTATGGACTTTCTCAAAGACATTTCTGACTTTTAAACAAGAAAGAAACTGGTTCTTTTTGTTTGGGGTCTTTTTTATTTTTGAGGTTTTTTTTTTTTAATTTTTAAATCTTTAAGAGTTTTTCCCCCCTCTTCCTTGCATTAAGGTTTTTTTTTTTTTTTTTTACGTATTTTCCTCAATTACATTTCCAATGCTATCCCAAAAGTCCCCCATACCCCCCCCACTTCCCTACCCACCCATTCCCACTTTTTGGCCTTGTCGTTCCCCTGTACTGGGGCATATAAAGTTTGCAAGTCCAATGGGCCTCTCTTTCCAGTGATGGCCGTCTAGGCCATCTTTGGATACATATGCAGCTAGAGTCAAGAGCTCCGGGATACTGGTTAGTTCATAATGTTGTTGCACCTACAGGGTTGCAGATCTCTTTAGCTCCTTGGATACTTTCTCTAGCTCCTCCATTGGGGGCCCTGTGATCCATCCAATAGCTGACTGTGAGCATCCACTTCTGTGTTTGCTAGGCCCCAGCCTAGTCTCACAAGAGACAGCTATATCAGGGTCCTTTCAGCAAAATCTTGCTAGTGTATGCAATGGTGTCATTGTTTGGAGGCTAATTATGGGCTGGATCCCTGGATATGGCAGTCTCTAGATCATCCATCCTTTTGTCTCAGCTCCAAACTTTGTCTCTGTAACTCCTTCCATGGGTGATTGTTTCCAATTCTAAGAAGGGGCAAAGTGTCCACACTTTGGTCTTCGTTCTTCTTCAGTTTCATGTGTTTTACAAATTGTCTCTTATATCTCGGGTATACTAAGTTTCTGGGCTAATATCCACTTATTAGTGAGTACATATCATTTGATTTCTTTTGTGATTGTGTTACCTCACTCAGGATGATGCCCTCCAGGTCCAACCATTTGCCTAGGAATTTCATAAATTCATTCTTTTTAATAGCTGAGTAGTACTCCATTGTGTAAATGTACCACATTTTTTGTATCCATTCCTCTGTTGAGGGGCATCTGGGTTCTTTCCAGCTTCTGTCTATTATAAATAAGGCTGCTATGAACATAGTGGAGCATGTGTTCTTCTTACCAGTTGGGACATCTTCTGGATATATGCCCAGGAGAGGTATTGCTGGATCCTCTGGTAGTACTATGTCCAATTTTCTGAGGAGTAGGCAGACTGATTTCCAGAGTGGTTGTACAAGCTTGCAATCCCACCAACAATGGAGGAGTGTTCCTCTTTCTCCACATCCTTGCCAGCATCTGCTGTCACCTGAATTTTTGATCTTAGCCATTCTGACTGGTGTGAGATGGAATCTCAGGGTTGTTTTGATTTGCATTTCTCTGATGATTAAGGATTTTGAACATTTTTTCAGGTGTTTCTAAGCCATTCGGTATTCCTCGGGTGAGAATTCTTTGTTCAGCTCTGAGCCCCATTTTTAATGGGGTTATTTGATTTTCTGGAGTCCACCCTCTTGAGTTCTTTATATAAATATATTGGATATTAGTCCTCTATCTGATTTAAGATAGGCAAAGTTCCTTTCCCAATCTGTTGGTGGCCTTTTTGTCTTATTGACAGTGTCTTTTGCCTTGCAGAAGCTTTGCAGTTTCATGAGGTCCCATTTGTCAATCCTCGATCTTACAGCACAAGCCATTGCTGTTCTATTCAGGAATTTTTCCCCTGTGCATATATCTTCGAGGTTTTTCGTTTGGGGTCTTTTTTACCCTAAACTTTCTAGCCAGTCTCTACCTATTGATATTATCATGTATTCAAGCCTAGCCCAAAACCTGATATGTAAGCAAGGATGGCTTTGAACTTCTGACTTTTCTGCTGTCACATCTGAAGTGCAAATATGAGAGATGTACATCACCACCCCTGGCTTATACAGTGCCAGAGACAGAATCTAGAGCTTTGTGCATGATACATCATACAAGCTAAGCTACATTTCTAAAAGAAAAAAAAATGTTATTTTATAAAGAAAATATATGTTTTAGTTTATCCAGTTACTTATTCACTGCAACTTATGTTTCTTCCAACCAATAACATAAAAGAAAAAAACACTTCAAAACAGTATTTCTACCAATAGATGCATGAAATCTCATTTAAGTTCTTTGTTAATTAGATAGCGTTGCCCTATTGCATGGAGAACCTTCCTTGAACTGTGCCACATTAGCACTCGTGTAGAACTCACCTGGCACACTTAGAAGCAAGTTGCTTTCAACTTACACTTAGAGCCTAGTGTCCTGACTCTGCACAAACTTTCCCATCAACAGTCCATACTCAATATTAAATACATCCTAGCAAAGTTTCCCAGCTTTGATGCTATAGTTAAAATTCAATGGAAAATAAACATAAGAATATTCAGGCCTAGCTAGACAGTTTAAATTCTTAACATAGATAAAAAATATAGAACAGATTTCAAAATTCCACTGGAAAAAAATCTCATTTATGGGTTCTTAAGCCTTTGTTTGTTTTCTCTACTTGTCTCAAAAGTCTGTCTAAAATATCAAGACAACATTCTCAAGAGAGAGTAGGAAATATGTACTATTTGAACTAAAATAGTTTGCCCAGAATACATGACTTCCTTTGCTGTTCTGATAGTTCAGTACATTTTAATGAAGCCACTGCCTAACTCACCCAGGAAATGAGAGGATCTTCATAGAAATAACATGCAAAGTTTACATAAGCAGCCTGATCCCTCTGCATCTGCAGTGGCTACCTTTTCCCATAAGGATGTCGAACCTCACAGCATCTTTAAGAGTATGTGTAAAGCATCTATCATCAGAGGTCAATCTTATCAGAGTGGTCAAAAGCAATCTAAAAACAACTGAAGAGTTACACAAAGGGAAAGCTCCTTGGTTGGATTTACAGGTCTCCACTGCCCATCCACTGTGCCTATCCTACACACTCACTGGTGTATGCATATAAACCCAACTGCTCACACACTGAAGACATTTTTATTCTTTGCTAATATCAGCCCACAACATCTCTAATTGGCTTTACAAGAATCTATACCCCAGGAATAATAGAGTACTTTTCAGTAAAATTATAACAATAAATGTAAATATATCAATTACAACAATAAATAAAGGAGCCTACTGAACCACCACAGTTATTATTCAGACCATACTGCTCTTACCAGAAAATGGTGTGATACAGTAAAAGAATATTAAATGTTCATTTTAAATGTGAACATTAACAAGCAAAATTCTAACTCTCATAAGATTTTTATACCAAACACTTAAGAACCAGTTTGGGAGAGACCCAGTCTTCAACATCAGACTATATACATTTTTGTATGTAATGAATCCTCCTAAAATCAGTGCTTCTGGAAACAATGCCATGAATGGCCAGGAATCGTGCCTTCTGAGCAATAACTTTTATTAAATCCTACATCACACACACCATGCTAGGATACTATCAATGTCTATACTTGATTCTTAATTAGCAATCTTGAGCCATGAAAAGTTGGCATTATTTAAAATCCTGGTAGGTTTATCAGCTTCCAAGACACCTCATGAAGGAATTAGTAGTGCCTGAACTTTTAATTATTCTGAATCACATTGATTGTGAGCAGAAAGCAAATGTAGTACCTGTGCTATTTTAAGTAACAAGTCTTGCAATTCCGTGTGCAATAAGGAGGAGTCCATGAGGAGGCTAGGAAAGAACTCATTTTTAAAAGTCCTAGATGTCAGTTCTAATCAGAAGTGACCCTCTCATGGCTGCTTGCAGGCAGCTAACTCAATAGCTGCTGATCTGGAAGATTTTCTTGACTGGCTACAGCTATAGCCTCCCAGAGTTTGAAAAATCAATACCCATTTTCTAAAGGGCAAGTAGGCTTGGGTGAGAGATATGTGAAGAGTTTGATTCAAACACCACTAAAATACCAAATTTTCAATCTAAGAATAATAACCAACAGTTTAAAGATTCTGTGCTATAAGTCAGGCCTTTAAAATATGTTTTCTTGTTTAACACACATTTTTTTTAAGTTCCTTTAAGTTTACAGATTGAAGGAAGACATTTTGGGATAAAACTCTGGTTCTACTTGTTATATTTATTCACAAACACACCCACATGTACATACATAGTCTGATTTCAACACGCCCAAGGCTGGGCATAAAGTTCTCCACCTTTTGCTTCAACCAAATGAAAACCACACACAGGCTATCAGACATAACAGTGGTTCTCAACCCTCCTAATGCTGCAACCCTTTAGTAGAGTTCCTCATGTTGTGCTGACCCTCAACCATAGAATTCTTATTGTTGATACTTCCTAATTGTAATTCTGCTACTGTTAGGAATTGTAAGGTATTTTTAGAGATAGAGGTTTACCAGAGATGTCCCTACACACAGGTTGAGGGCTGCCACTCTGTAGAATTTTTTTTTTCAACTTTAGGCTAAAATAACAAAGTAGGAAAATAGACAGAAAAAAAAAACTGTTAAAAATTGAAAGGTAGTCTAAACCATCTATCAAACTTATTACTTGTTTAATAACAACAAAATGCAGGTCCAGACTTTAGCATGCCAATATTTCCTTTAACATCTCCATGCATTACACATTGTCCACAAATAAGTGGACTTCGAATAAGACTAGTAATTTTGGTGTTATCTGTAGCCCATCTCTCTTTGAAAAATAGAATATGCCACAATCAATATTTGTGCATGGCTACTTAAAGATGTTCAGGATATTCAGATTTGCTTCCTTTGACAGCTACCATTATGGAATTTTATTTTGTTCTCTCCATCTTTTCAGCTTCCATGTGCTTAGTTCAACTTTACTTACACTGCTCTGTTTCCTATAGAGGTGAAGCCATCTACCGACCAAATGTAAGTGAATTAAGCACCTCATTCAAACTGCTTCCTAAAAGTCAGGTCTATTACAGTAAGAAAGGAAATTACAGCTGTAAGAAAACTTGTAGGAGACCAAAGGTTCTGGGTGGCACAGGAAGTTGAAGACTTGATAAAGGAAGGAGAGATTTTAAAAATGGAAAGCTTCCAGACTAATAGATATGTTCAATGAGTATATACCAAGTATCAAATACACAGATTATGTGTATGCAACCTAGAGCATGTCAGATACACCTTCATAGAGCCATGAAAACAAAGAATGAATTTGAAAGCTGAAAAGGAGACAAGGAAAGGCAAAGACATGTTGAAGAGTGGATACTTCACTGTTTCCTAAAGAGAAAACAGATATGAATTACATGCAGAGCAGAACCAGTAAATGCCTGCATACACATTCACTCTGCTTTGAAATGCAGAGATGATGAAAATTCACAAGAAAAAGGAGTTAGGCTCAAAGAAGTAAGATGTCTTTGGCCTTCCTCCAAATTAAATAGAATGGAAATCCACATTAATGAGCCGGGTCATGATGAATTGGGGCAAATCTTGTGATTTGTGTGAGCTTGCTCACCAACTTCATTATCTTAATGTAATATACAGTGAAAATATTGCCAGCCACAATTACAGTTAAAATGGAAATGCTCTGGCCATCTGTCTAAACCTCTGAAACCTGTATCATGCATCATGATATAATTTAGCTTGGAAAACTATGCAAAATAGTCTTCATTCTGTGATAGAAACTTTATTGGTTAAAATGTAGAGATAATGCCAAGCAGGCAATCTTTAGTATTCTGTAGGTTTTATCATAATTGGAATATTTTCTTCCCTGGAAGCTTAATTTCCTCCACAGACTTCTATCCATCTCTTTCACTAAATAGGACACCAACAGGCAAGGAGACAAGAGAAAAATGAAACGAAAACCGATCTTGACTAAAAGAAAACACAAGAATTACCCGAAGGGCAAAGAATCAAAACCCCAAACATCTCAGTCTCCTTGTTACATTTAATTCATAACAGGGCATTCTCATCTGTGAAAATAATGGATATTGCTTTTGTTAGCTCACTTCTGTCTCTTTGGTGTCTCCATTTAGCTGCAAGAACAGACGCCTAGTGAACAGAATTTGTAATCCAAATATGCTTGGCCCCACTAAGCCTCTAGCTACAATGTTCTCCTCTGTTTTTAGACTTGTATGAATCTACACCATTTCTCACCTTTTCCTAGTACAGTGTACACTGAATTTAGAGATCTCAAGTGTTTCCAACCCCTTGTGTGGTCCTCGGCTAGTGCAAGGGAATAGTCCCTGCACATTTGGATCATTACTGGTAGTGGAACTATGATATGGTATATTTGGCAAATGGCCACAGCCTTAGCTGAGCACCTTCCAGTCACTCCGGCAACCAGGATACTGTAATCCTTGGAAATGCTCAACAATCTAGCAGCGTATGTGTCAGTGGGCAGCAGCATGCGGACCTCCAAGTTGTTGCTCCCACACACTTCACCGGCATCTTCAACAGTTACTAAATGTTTATAATAATAACCCTGACCATGATGTGAGTTTCTTTTTAAGTGCACTACAAGATCAGAAGGTATGGTAGATAGCTCCGAGTTAGGAGCCAACCTGTTGAGATCCAGTCTTCTAATATTGTCTCCTTGGTTTTAATTTTCCCAATACTATGAAAGAAAGCTAGTAATATCTTTACAAAAAGACGTAAGGTGACATAAGACAAAAGTCTCCCATCAGAAACCAGAGGCTGTGGCCTTTATCTCCAACCAACAGCTTCATCTCTACAAGACTGACTCCTGGACCTTGAGTCTCTTCTCATCTCGACACCAGAGAGTCATCATCCTAGTTTACTCTCTGTTGCTGTTATAAACACCCTGGCCAACTTGGGGGAGAAAGACTTTAGTTAGCCTTCACTTCCAGTTCACAGTTGCTCACTGGTGACAGTCAGGGCAGAAAGCATGGAGGAATGCTGCTTACTGGCCTGTGCCCTATGGCTGGCACAGCCTTACACAAACCAGAACCCATCTGTCCAGATGTGGCGCACACACAGCAGCCTGGGCATTCCCACATTAATCACTTACTGTGAAGATACTCCAAAACATTATGCATAGACCTACCTGATGGAAGAAATGCCTCAAAGTGAGGTTCCTTTTGTTTTTAATTTTCAGCTAGGTCTAGGTTTGTGTCAAATAACAAAACTAACTAGACAGCTACAAATTTGAATAACAGTAGATGGGCATGAATACATTTCAGAAACGTTTTCAGAGTGATGACCGAAGTCCAAGTTTGCAAAACTACATTGAACTCGGATTTCTTTTGACAGTGATCTTTTTCATTCTTATGTACTTAACTACATTTAGGGATGCTAATAAAAAGACAAGATCTTAATCAAATGCTCTTGTAAGAGGAAGACTTTGTAGATGTTAACCTTCATGTGTACCTCAGAATATGAAAATGGCAAAGGCAGAATTTTAAACAAAACGAGGGACAAACACGTGAAGCCCGATCCTTAAAAGCTCTGCTGGATAGGAAAATCTACTATGAAAAAAAAAAGCCATACTTTACACAGTATTGAAATGATAGTTGCTTAAAATGTCTGCAATTATATAGGATTCAAAAGGGCCACCCCCCCACTGTTTTCCATTCAAGTGGTTGGGATGCACATGGTTGAATTACCACCTGCAGCGCATGATAGCGGACAGTATACGCAGCTGTCACCGTAGCCCTATAATTATGAAAGTATCTTTCCACTCTTTTATAATTAGAAGGCCCTGTCTTTCTTTCTCCCACTAGGTAATGTTTTTTGTTGGTATCAAGAGAACCTAACTTCCTCACCTTGTTATGGCACTTGGCTGGCCCTTGTGTCTCGATAGAATGTAACCAGTCTGTACGGCGGAGCACTCATTTCTTCGACATCGTTTTTTGGGGGGCTTTTGGGAAACTTCTATTAAAATATAAGCTTGCCCATATCACAGAAGAGTCAGTTCCAACTTGGGACTTTTCATCAGTCGTCAACTCTGCTGAACCTACAGGGTGGAAGGAGCCGTGATGATTTGTTCTGGAGAAAGAAGTAAATAGGACTTTTTGAAGGAGACGTGCACTATCACGAGTCCAACTCTCTATATAGTTTGGTTCTCTGTTTCTGGTTCATTTTCAGCCTTGCGGTGTCTTCATGACTGTAATGTGGCTGTTTCTAATCCTATGCTTGTAACTTGCATCTTAAAAGAAAAAAAAATGCCTTTCTCAGCAGTGTAGATAATGTAATCCCCCTGCTTTTTTTCTTAAATTTTATTTAATTTTTTTAACACTCCAGATTTTATCCTCCCCCACCCCGATCCACCCTCAGACTGTTCCCCATCCCATACTCCTCCTCACTCCCTCATCTCCATGAGGATGTCGCTATCATCTACCTCTCACCCCACCAGACCTCTAAATTCCCTGGAGCCTCCAGTCTTGTGAGGCTTAGGTGCATCTTCTCTGAGTCCAGACCCAGAAGTCCTCTGTTGTATATGTGTTGGGGGACTCATATCAGCTGGTGCATGCTGCCTGGTTGGTGGTCCAGTGTCTGAGAGACCTCAGAGATCCAGGTTAATTGAGACTGCGGGTCCTCCTACAGGGTTACCCTCCTCCACAGCTTCTTCCAGCTTTTCCCTATTTCAACCACGTGGGTCAGCAGCTTCTGTTCATTGGTTGGGTGCAAATATCGGCATCTGATCTTTACTGTAACCTTTCTAAAAATAGTCTTGTGATGAAGCAAGTCTGAACACTGATCACCAAGTCCCTCCAAGGCTAGGCTATCAAAGTGTCCGAAGAGCAAATGACTTAGTATGGCAAATGTTGTCTCACCTGAGACATCATAATTTTACAGGTAAGCTACATGCTTCATTTTAAACATTCTAAGAATATATGAAACTAATAAATTGCATTTAATATGTAATATTTTATGTAAATATATACTTAAATTATTCTCAAAGTGTTATTGACATAATTTATATTGAAACATTTTTCATTTAAGTTGAATTTGGAGTACATTTTCAAAATCTATTGCAACTCTGCAGTGTATCACGATTTAAACAAAATGCACTTCTTTGGCCTGGGGCGGTCACTTAGTGAGTAAAGGGTTTGTGGTACAGAGAAAGGACCTGAGCTCAGATACCACAAACCACAAGGCTGAATGCAGGAACACCTGTCTATAATCCATGCACTCCAGTGGTAAGATGAGAGGCAGGTAGAGACAGAAAGCTCACAGAAGCTCTTGGACACGGGCTGGTACGTGCAAGAGCAAATAACAAGAAGAGAGGCTCTCTCAAACAAAGTGAGAAAGCTGTACCTTCATATGTGCTCTGTGGCACAGATGCATTCCTGAACACACACACACATGCACACACACACACACGCACATGTACATGTACATACATACACACACACACCTATGCACACACAAGCACTATACACACACAGGCATGCAAGCAGGCACACACACACATTCACACTCAGTCTCACAAACACATATACACACACATGTGCATACACACACAGGCAGAGAAAGAGAGAGAGAGAGAGAGAGCAGACCCACACACATTTTAAGAATCAGTTCTTTGCCTGGCAATGGTTGCACATGTATTTAATCTCAAGCATTTGGGAGGCAGAAGTAGGCAGACCTCTGAGTTTCAGGCCAGCCTGGTTTACAGAGCAAACTCCAGGACAGCCAGCACTACACAGAGAAACCAGGTCTCAACCAAATCTAAACCTAATTAATTAATTAATTAATTAAACAAAGACAAAAACTAAAGCAAAAAAACAAACAAGCAACACTAAAAGAAACCCAGCTCTTCAACCATGCTTGCTCCTTTTCAGCTGCTAACTGTCCTATGTAGCTACTGGATTTCATGGTAGGCATCACAGATATACTAGAAGTGCAATGTCATGTTACTCAGAGAAAAACAACTGTTACCGGTGTGCAAAACAATTCACTCCCTCCAGTTTCCTAATTGGCTCCCTTGTTTTCTGTCTGTGACATCCTCTGCATGGACAGAGTAACCATACTGTTCAACCCAGAAGACAACTACTTAAATACCTTTATCATTTAGTTTCAATTAGT
The DNA here is from genome assembly GCF_978045245.1 of Mus caroli. Classification (NCBI taxonomy): domain Eukaryota; kingdom Metazoa; phylum Chordata; class Mammalia; order Rodentia; family Muridae; genus Mus; species Mus caroli. The sequence goes on from NW_028227266.1 coordinate 91,070,391, forward strand.
TTGTGCAAACACAACTCACAATTCATTAAGTACTTCTGTACACAGCCTCAAAGTTATCCTATCTAAAACTGAAAGTTTATCGCTTAGTCATCCCTCTCAGAGATGGCAGCATTTTACAGCTATACCAATAAAAACACTGGGAACCTTCTGGCCGACCTTACTGGATCAGTGGGAAGAGTTCGATATTACTTCTTAGTGTCCAGGTCCAAGGATGCTGACCATCTTGCAATGGGCAGAACAGCCTTGTCCCAGAAGCCTTTCTCTAGCTCAAGGGCAACAGGGAGAACACATTTGTGACAAGTTCTTTTAAAATAAGAAAAAAGAAAAGAAAACAATGTTCAGGTCTGTAGAGTTGGACATCTCTTTCACCACAAATTTCAGTTTGTAAAAGTGGCATTAAAAAGATACAGGAGGGCCGGGTGTGGTGGCACACACCTTTAACCCCAGCACTCAGGAGTCAGAGGCAGGCAGATTTCTGAGTTCGAGGCTAGCATGGTCTACAAAGTGAGTTCCAGGACAGCCAAAGATATACAGAGAAACCCTGTCTTGGAAAACAAAAACAAACAAACAAACAAACAAAAAACAGGAGGATAATAATTACCTGACTAGTGCAGGCCTTAAGATCTATAATATATTTTAATACTTCAATCATCCCTTTTCATTTTACCTACAAATAGCAATTTATAAAAGTTAGTTTTATTCTATGAGTTATCTAAAATCTAAATCTCATGTAAATCTTGAAGGTAGTATGTATCTAAATGCTGTACATTGAAGGAATTCTAATTTCAGAATATTGGGTAGCTAAAAAAAAAAATTCATGGGTACTATAATTGTTTAAAGTTGTTTAAAGTTTAAAATCCTTAGATTTTTAAAGGCAGCACATGGTTACATGATTTTGCATTAAACTAAATTTTAACTAAAAGTCTGAGGTTTAATTCTGAAAAGCATTCATGGAAGAATAAATTGTAAAAATGGCTTAAAATACTTGAAAATTGAAACAAAATTCACTTTAATGAGAATACCAGCCACATATCTTTTGAAATAGCATTGGAATTAATATAACTACATTTAGATTTTTATCACATTTGGAATATGAGCACATATTCAAAAAGTAATAAAATTGTACTGTTGCTTTAAGAAGTTTTTTTAATGCCTATTGAATGCACTAAGAGTAGCTTCAAAATAAAGCAAATATGATTTTGAATATCAAGAAGTTTTCTTTTCAAAAAGAAAAACCAACGTTTTGAAACTATGAAACAAAATGCATGCTTTATGGGGAAACACAAAACATGACATCTTAATGCCATCTATTGTTTAAAATGGGGTCATGCATTAGAAATAATCTCCAAATTGCATATAAATAGATGGATGTTGTAACTTGTAGCCACTCTGAAAACACACATGCACAGACTCACACATACTCAAACCCTAGACACTTTTTAAAAAATTTATATTACTTGAATAATTTGTTCAATAAAAGGAGAAATTCAGACCTTCAGAAGACAAAGCCACAAAGACAGAGCCACAAAATCAATTCGTGGCTCAAAAAATGTAAATTTACTTCAATGTCTACTATAAATTAATGAGTTTAAATATTGGTTATTTCATTAATTATCAACCTGGGTAGAAACCACACCTCCACTATACAGGCCACCAAATTAAAAGGACAAAATAACACTTTAAGACGAAGGTGTGATAGTTCATCTGGCCACAAGATGGAGACATTTCACCATTAAAATGCAAATAAGCCTGCACTAGCGAGTGTCCCTCCCCCACCCCACTTAAAGAAAATTCTTAAACATAAAACAAATGCTTTTCTCCCTACCTATAGTAAAATGACTACTAGCAAAACTTCCCTCGTAATAAGCTTATTTTATAGCTAATTATACCAATTAAAATACACCAAATGGTTTAGTTTTTGTGTGTATGTGTGTGTATTGTTTTTGTTTTGTTTTGTTTTGTTTTGTTTTACATTTTGACAGTTAATCTAAAACTCCAGTAGGTGCAATGTATTAGTGTTTGGTACAGTTTTATATGGCGAAATACAATCTGAATATAGCAAGCTGCAGCCTCTCCAGATTAATACTAAATTAACATCACACATAACTACTCCCCCAAACACTGTCCTGGTGGGATAATTCGCCTGAATGCCTTCTGGACCCCACAGCTGTTCATACTCCTGAGATTTCAAATAGCTCTAGGGTCTGTAGAGAACTGATTGTGCTTGTGTAGAAACACCTATAATGGACAAATAAGACATTCTCCTGACAACTGAAATAGGTTTCATAAGAAAAATCTTTGTGGGTGATATTATTAAGAGTTAAACATTTAAGTATAACTTAAGAACAATTCTATAAAATAGTCTTCAATGAGAATTACCATGGTTGACCCCAGTACAAAGAATTTAAGAAAATAATTATAAAAAAGATCAAAGAGAGCCGGGCGTGGTGGCGCACACCTTTCATGCCAGCACTTGGGAGGCAGAGGCAGGCAGATTTCTGAAATCAAGGCCAGCCTGGTCTACAAAGTGAGTTCCAGGACAGCCAGAGCTATACAGAGAAACCTGTCTCTCTCTCGAAAAAAAAAAAAAAAGATCAAAGAATTCAAGGAGTTTAAAGACAAGAGGAATGAACACCAGAACACTGGCATGAACAAGAAGAGGATAGCAGGGCAGGGAGAGGATTTAAGTGGCTTTGGGGATAGCATTTGAAAGGTAAATGAAGAAAATATCTAATAAAAAAATGCCTTTAAAAAGAAAAGAAGAGAATAGTAATAACCTCATGATTGAAGTCCAGCAACCCAAACACAGGACTCCAAAAAAGCAAGAAGGCAAATTCATGATGCCGAAAATGCTATATTACTAATCACTGATCAAAAAAGAGATAGAAATACCGACAAAAACTTCAGATGAAAGGAAGATGAAATTGAAGTTTTTAATTTTCTATTTAGAAGACACAGAAGAAGTCTTCATGGTAGAATGGGTCTAGCAAAAGGCAGCATATCATCAGAAATTGAAAATAGAGTAGTTGAACCACTCAATTAAAGACTATGATAAATCTTTAAAACATACATGCTGTGAATATGAAGAACTATGGGACATGAAAGAATAAATCTGAAATAGTTGAAGAAGAATCCTACATTAATAGGCTAGACCATATCTGCCGCAGGATAAGAAGACATTAAGAAAAATTAGGAGAAAGATATATCCACAAAGATGGAGGAAGCATGGAGAACACCAAATAGACAAGACCAGAAAAGTAACTCCCTGTGGAATATTATGGCTATACTTTAATATAAAGAACAGAGCAAGTCAAACCCAATCCCGTAGTTGAGAAGAAAAACAAGCAAGCAACAGGATCAGAAAAAGCAGAAATCAGTAAAATAAAAGCTAAATTAGCCTTCAAAACACCAAGAAAACTCAAACTGATATAATCACAGAGGGACAAAGAAACATTACAACAAACACCATGGAAAATTAGGACACTACAATGGAATATTTAAAATCTGTATTTAAAAAAAAAATCTAAAAGCAAATGACAAGTTCCTTGATGAATTACCAAAACGATTCAAGAAGATATCTATAGCTTAAGCACACTCATAACAAATAAGGATATTAAAACAAGAAAAAGAAAGTTTTACAGCAGGGCTGGTGAGATGGCTCAGTGGGTAAGAGCACCCGACTGCTCTTCCAAAGGTCCGGAGATCAAATCCCAGCAACCACATGGTGGCTCACAACCATCCTTAATGAGATCTGACTCCCTCTTCTGGTGTGTCTGCAGACAGCTACAGTGTACTTACATATAATCAATAAATAAATCTTTAAAAAAAAAAGTTTTAGAGCGTGGGAAAAATAAAATACAATCCAGGTGGATTTAAAGTGCAATTCTACCAAGTTTTCACAAAAGAACTACAACCAATTATCCTCAAGTCATTCCAAAACAAAAACAAACAAAAAAACCAAAAATAGAAACAGTACTCCCAAACTCCTACAAAGCCAGCATTACTCTAATCCTCAGTCATATAAACACAGAATAACAACAACAAAAGAAATCCCAATCAAAATACCCATGATATTCTTGGCAAAAATAGAAAAATCTATTGTAAAGTTTATCTGAAAGTTCAAAAGAGCCTGAGGGTTGAAAACAATCCTGAACAAAAAGACTAATGAATACAAAGAATAATGTTGTAGAAATAACCATATCATAGTTCAGTTTATATTTACATTACAGAGATATAGTTAGAAAACAAACAAACCAACTAAACACAAAAAAAAAAACAAACAGGCAAACAAAAATAGTACTGACACAAAAGCATATATATATATAGATAGATAGATCAATGGAACTAAATAGAGAGTGTATTTAATATACTTGATATTTGATATATGACAAAAAGCCAAACTATACACTGAAGAAAAGACAGCATCTTCAGCAAATGATGCTGAGAAGGAAGATACCCAAATGTAAAAGAATGATTTTACACCTGTAGCTATCACCCTGCACAATCAGTCAATCAATAATTAATCTAAATGGATAAAATACCTCAATCTAGAGTCTGAAACATTGGGATTTGTAGAATAAATGTAGTTAGTGGCCCACAAGATATAGGTTAGGAAAGAATTTCCTGGACAGCACTTCATTCACTCAAAACTTAAGTCCAACAAATAGGACCACACAAATATTAAAAATAAGGTTCATCAAAGGAAACAATCTATTGAGTAAGAAAGGCACCTCCACAATAGGGAAGAATCTTTGCTGGCTATACTTCTGTTAGAGGGTTAATATACAGTATATACAGACAACCAGGGGGAAAATACTCAACAAATGATCCAATTTAAAAAAAAAACATAGTTTAAAATAGAGAGTTCTCATAAGAAATAAAACTGGCGACATAATATCTTTAGATTTTTTTTTTCAAAACCTTAGCAATCATAGAAATAAAAATTAAAACTACTTTGGTATTTCACCATACCCCAGTCACAATGACTAAAATAAAATAAAAAAATTGACAGAAAATGGTAGCTAAAATGAGGAGAAAGTTAACTAATTTTATTAGATTGTAAATTGCTTGGAGTACTATATAAATTAATGTGGAGAATTCTCAAAATAACAAAGACAAGAACAAGCCTGAAAGCAGATTTAACATATGGCACAGCTATACCGTTCCTTGGCTTACCCAAAAACCTTCATATTCGGGAACACATACACTTGCTTGGCTATGCTGATTGTTGTTCTGGTAGCCGTAGATAGGAATGGGAACAGCCTAGCTGTTCTTCTCCTAGTTAATAGATTATTTTAAAAATGGCATCACGTAGAGAATGGAACTATATTCAGATATAAAAATGAAGGGCTGGAGAGATGACTCAGTGATTAGGAGCACTGACTGTTTTTCCAGGGGTTCTGAGTTCAGTTTCCAGCTACCACATGGTGACTCACAACCATCTGTAATAGGATCTGATGCCCTCTTCTGGTGTGTCTGAAGACAGTGACAATGTAATCAAACATATAAAAATAAATACCTCATTTTTAAAAAATGAAGAAGAAGAGTCAATGCTTTTTAAAAAGAAAAAAACTGACATCATGAAACTTTAAGGTAAATGGATGCAGCTAGAAAATATTATACAGAATGAAGTAACCCAAACCCAGAAACACAAACACTGCATAGTCTCTTTTACTTGAAGATTCTAATTCTGAATTATTTAGTTTGAGTATACAGTATAGAAGAACTACAGGAGCCAGGAGATTGGAAAGGCTAAATGGTGGGTGACATGAAGAAGGCGCTCTGGGAAAGAGGATGGAAAGACACAGATGAAATGAAAGTGAGAGGATAGGAGGACTTAGCTGGGAAGGGGGTGGAGAGAAAATCCAGAGGGAAAGAGAGGGAAAGTGGAGATACAAAACACTAAGATGTTTGAACACATTGTTTTATAAGCTTACTGAAAATACATGTAACATATACCACTTAATATATAAGTGTGTGTTCATATATATATATATATATATATATATATATATATATATATAATATATAATCAGAGTGAAGTTATGCCATCACACAGGTTGATAGTAGCTTCTTTCCATGAACTATAAATGAACAAAGCACCAGTGTCAGGCAAATATATATACACACATATATATATATCCAGGTTGTAAAAGGGAGGGTTCCAATAGACTTCCAGTACAAGATAGTATCTTCAAGACATGGCAGAAATGCTGCATCTAAAACATCTCAATCATATGGTTGTCTAAACAAGGTATGCACATTGACAACACCAGTTGACATACCAACATAGATGGGAGAAATTTCACGAGGTCCACAGCCACCTGTAAATGAAGAGCTACAGAAAATTCATTATTTTCCCTTAGCCCCTAAATAAGCTATTCAATCAAAAATGGTCATTTCTAAACCACTTTATAAAAGGGCAACATTATACAGACTCTGTAGTTTGCTGAGTTTGTGTGTGTGTGTGTGTGTGTGCGTGTAATAATAACAAAAGAATAGGACTTGAACTCCATAAAGAATAAAGGAGACAAGACATGGGAAGAGGTGGAGGGGACATGAATGAAAATTATGTAAATACCATACTGATATTTGAATGCTTAAGTGAAATGTTTCATTGAAAACAGGAATTGGAAACCACTGAATGTAAAAGAAATGTTTATCACTAGAACAAAATTACAATTTGGATGATAATAGCTCTTGACAATGTTAGAGATGTGGACTGGATAGGATCCACATCACAAATATGTATAGTGGTGACTAGCCACCTAGCAAGCAAAGTGGCTTCCACAAGCATCAGTCCAAGGAATCTCACTATATGAGCACAGGTGAGGAAAGAAAACAGTCTATTATTCATAGATGCTCTTGTATTCATCAAACTTATGCGTCAGATCTCAACACCTAAGCCCCCCCAAAAAACAAACAAACAAAAACCAAACCAAAAAAAAAAAAAATCAAACAGGCAAAATAGACAGAACACAACAGTGTTTGAACATTGTAACCAGCTTCTATAAAATGTTTTGTTGCACAAATGTCATAGGTGATTTCTAAAAATCAAATTACTTCAAATAAGGATGCTTTGTGCTAGAAGTTCTTTTTTTGATTTGTTTTTGGGGGTTTTGTTCCTTTGTTTGTTTGTTTGTTTGCTTGCTTGTTGTTTTTATTTTTTTATTTTTTTTTTATTTTATTTTTTTTGGTTTTTCGAGACAGGGTTTCTCTGTATAGCCCTGGCTGTCCTGGAACTCACTTTGTAGACCAGGCTGGCCTCGAACTCAGAAATCCGCCTGCCTCTGCCTCCCAAGTGCTGGGATTAAAGGCGTGCGCCACCACCGCCCGGCTATTTTTTTTTTTTTTTTTTTTTGCTTGTTGTTTTTAAACTTAGACCTAATCAAGGATTTTTCTGATAGAGCTAGTGAGATGGCTCAGTGGCTAATGCCTCAGGCCTCCAAGCCTAATCACCTCATAATATGTAAAGACAGAACTGTTGCCAGAAATTGTTCCATAACCTCCACACTCTAGTCAGAGCACCATCTGCACACACAGATAACTGAGTAAATGTAAAATGTTAAAGAATTTCATGAAAACTTGAGTCTTATTTCATATGTCAGAGATTCATAAGAATATCAATAAAACCAAGTTTCATGTAGGACAGCTGAGCCATGAAATACTAAAAATTAATATATGTGCTTCCACTGGGCAGAAATAGTGCATGCCTTTGATTCCAGGACTTTGGAACCAGAGACAGGTAGATCTTTGTGAGTTCAAGACCACCCTGGTGTACAGAGTAAGTTCTGAGACATCCAGGGGCACACAGAAGAAACCCTGTCTCAAAAAACAAAATCAAACGAAAACAATGTGTGTGTGTGTGTGTGCGTGCGTGTGTGTGTGTGTGTGTGTGTGTGTGTGTGTGTGCTTGCGTGCGCGCATGCGCACACACGCACATATATGTACTTTCCACCAGTCAGTGGGTAGAGGATCATAAAAGTTTTATGCAGCAAAATTATTCTATATCCATTAAATTATCCACACAGTACTTGGTGTTTATGTCATTTAGTAATATAATATACACAGATATAGTTAGAAGTACAAAGTACGTCTCACATACTATATATGTGTGTGTATGCATATACATACATATATATATATATATATATATATATATTATAATTTTAGTTCTATTCAATATAACATACCAGGGTAATTCTCATTTTCACCTTACCTATTATTCCATAAAACTAAAACCTCCAAACATAGTAAATGTTTGTCTCCATTGCAAACTTTGAGCACTATATGGCTATACTATGAAAAATCTCTCTTCTTAATTTATGAATATTTATGAACACATATTTATACTGTGGTGTGGCATTGCATTAAGTCATTTATTTTAGTAGTTCTATTCAGTGTAAATATTAAAAATGAAAATAAGCATAGAAACAAATAACTCATTAATTTAGCCTAATTTGGTTTAATGTTTTATAATGAGGGTTATTTAATTATTCTTTGCAAGTATTTCATAGCAGTTAATCAACCCTTTCTCAACTTCACTTCATTATGCTAACCATCTCTTTGCCTACTGTATCTCACAAATCGTTTTTGAGATGCTCAAATATGTATAATATGATTCATTTTTCTTTTCTTTTCTTTTTTAAATTTTATTTTTATTGAAAATAGATTCTTCTCTCAGACAGTACATCCTAACCATAATTTCTTCTTCCTTCACTCCTTCCAGCTTCCCTGCTCCCCTCCCATCCACAGATCCACTCCCCATCCTTTTTCAGAAAAGAGCAGGTCTCCAAGAGATGATAGCCAAACAGAACAAGAGAAGATATAGTAAAACAAGGCAAAGACCCTCATAGTGGTGGCTGTACAAGGCAATCTAATGGGAGGAAAAGAGTCTCAGGAGCAGGCAAAACACTCAGAAACACCCACTCTACCACTGTTAAGAGTCTCACAAGAACATGAAACTAACAGCCATAAAAATATACGCAGATGAGCCCTGCTTAGGTGATTCAGTGTGCCATGTTTCCCTGGTAGCCTCCATTCTCTGTAACTCCTGCAAATTTTCTTCTGCCTCTTCCATAGGGTTTCCCAATCTATGAACCCAATGAAGACCTCTGATTTAGACTCTGCATAATGTCAGGCTGAGAGTTTTTGCACATACTCCTATCTGCTAAGGAAGAAGCCTTTCTGATGAGGACTGGACAGGGCACCAATTCAAGATCGCAGTCTCCAGTTCCTGGGCATCCAAGCAGTGTAGAACATGACTTTCCTCTTGTCCTGTAGCCCTCAAGTCAAACCAAACATTTGTTGGCCACACCCCTACTTTCTGGGCCATTTCCCCAGGACATCTTTCAGGCAGGGCAAAGTGTAGGTCAAGGTTTTTGTGGCCGAGTTGGTGTTCAGATTCCTCTTTCCATAAGCCGCACAGTACCATCTCCTGCATTAGAATGTAGGGTCAAGACTCCATGCAGCTCAACCTCTCTACATTTATTGAGATGTATGGATGATGTCCTTGGCAATAGCCCTGTCAGTTTTCAGAGTATAAACTTGTTTATTAGCATTAGCCTTGATCATTAAGAAATCTCCATGGGAATCTTTAGCCAACCACTCAACCCAGCCTCACAAGTGGAAACCTTGCCAGGCTACAAGATTTGGCCAGACTCTGTTTCTTCAGTTACTAAAAGTCCTCCCTAGGGCTACTGTCATGGAGTCCTGAAGTTTCCACTGCACTAGATAGCCACATCACACGCTCAGTGTTCCCCAGTTAGAGATGTGTCTCCCCTGACACTCTTACTCCATCCCTCACCCTCCCCAGCTCATCCTTCCTGCTCAGGTTCATACCCACTCCCAGTCCATCCACAAAATTTACTTTATTTCCCCTTCCTAGGAAGGTCTTCAATTCATTTTCAAAGATAATTTTGGCCACTTATTGCATAGAAGTCATAGAATTCAACCTTCTCTAAATGAAAATGAAGTATTTTCTGTCCAAAGAAAGTGTTTTGTTTGAACTGTTTTAGGGACTGTATCTTAATCTCTTTGTTTGGAAATAAACATTTTCAATACACACAAGCTTCCAACTACACAGGTTTTTACATAGGGGTCATTACAATCAAAGCCTCATATTTTCTTACCCATAGCTACACGAGAGAGGAAAACACTTCTGTTGAACAAAATTCTGTTCTGTTGAACTAATTGGGCTGTTCGGGTTATATGTCAGTAAGAGTCATCAGGAGAATGTATCCACTGGAAGTAAATGGCTATATCACAAATAGAGAAGCAGGTTATTAATTCTTCCTGTGGCCCTTAAAGGCTCTAGTCTGTGTCTTAGTAGAATGTTATCAACTACGTATTAGCTATGAATATATGAGAAATGCACAGATCTTGCAATGTACCATGAATTTATTTGTAGCTGAGAGATGTTTTTCCATTAATGGGGATATAAAAACATCTAGATGGCTTTTAGTATTTCTTTCCTGTGCAAATTAATGGAATTTGTTATATTTCCAGACAGCCATACAACTTGAATCAATTATATCTATGCATTCTTTCACTTGAAACATCCGCAGCTCTTGGGTGGTGTAGAAATTTCCTTTGACACTAAAACATTACATCTGGGGGAAGTATCCTGTTTTTTTGTTTTTGTTTACAATTTTTTTATTACGTATTTTCCTCAATTACATTTCCAATGCTATCCCAAAAGTCCCCCATACCCTCCCCCCCACTTCCCTACCCACCCATTCCCATTTTTTTTTTTTTGGCCCTGGCGTTCCCCTTTAATGGGGCATATAAAGTTTGCGTGTCCAATGGGCCTCTTTTTCCAGTGATGGTCAACTAAGCCATCTTTTGATACGTATGCAGCTAGAGTCAAGAGCTCTGGGGTACTGGTTAGTTCATAATGTTGTTGCACCTACAGTATTGCCCTCAACAGAGGAATGGATCCAAAAAATGTGGTACGTTTACACAATGGAGTACTACTCGGCTATTAAAAAGAATGAATTTATGAAATTCCTAGGCAAATGGTTGGACCTGGAAGTATCCTTAAGACTCAGAAAAATAGATGCTGGCGAGGATGTGGAGAAAGAGGAACACTCCTCCATTGCTGGTGGGATTGCAAGCTTGTACAACCACTCTGGAAATCAGTCTGGTGGTTCCTCAGAAAATTGGACATAGTACTACCAGATGATCCAGCAATACCTTTCCTGGACATATACCCAGAAGATTTTCCAACTGGTAATAAGGACACATGCTCCACTATGTTCATAGCAGCCTTATTTATAATATCCAGAAGCTGGAAAGAACCCAGATGTCCCTCAACAGAGGAATGGATACAGAAACTATGGTACATTTACACAATGGAGTACTACTCAGCTTTTTAAAAACAATGAATTTATGAAATTCTTGGGCAAATGGATGGATCTGGAGGATATCATCCTGAGTGAGGTGACCCAATCACAAAAGAAGTCACTTGATATGCACTAACTGATAAGTGGATATTAGCCCCGAAACTTAGAATACCCTAGATACAATTTGCAAAACACAAGAAAATCAAGAACAGAGACCAAAGTGTGGATCCTTCATACCTCCTTAGAATAGGGCACAAAACACCCGTGGAAGGAGTACAGAGACAAAATTTGGAGCTAAGACAAAAGGATGGACCATCCAGAGACTACCCCATCTGGCGATCCATCCCATAATCAGCCACCAAACTCAGGCACTATTGCATATGTCAGCAAGATTTTGCTGAAAGGACCCAGATATAGCTGTCTCTTGTGAGACTATGCCGGGGCCTAGCAAACACAGAAGTGGATGCTCACAGTCAGCTATTGGATGGATCACAGGGCCCCCAATGGAGGAGCTAGAGAAAGTATCCAAGGAGCTAAAGGGATCTGCAACCCTATAGGTGGAACAACAATATGAACTACCCAGTACCCCCCCCCCCCCAAGAGCTCGTGTCTCTAGCTGCATATGTAGCAGAAGATGGAGTAGTCAGCCATCACTAGGAAGAGAGGCCCCTTGGTATTGCAAACTTTATATGCCCCAGTACAGGGGAACGTCTGGGCCAAGAAGTAGGAGTGGGTGGGTAGGGGAGCAGGGTAGGGGGAGGGTATAGGGAACTTTCGGGATAGCATTTAAAATGTAAATAAAGAAGCTATTGGATGTATCACAGGGCTCCCAATGGAGAAGCTAGAGAAAGTACCCAAGAAGCTAAAGGGATCTGCAACCCTATTGTTGGAACAACATGATGTACTAACCAGAACCCTGGAGCTCTTGTCTCTAGCTGCATATGTATCGAAAGATGGCCTAGTCGGCCATCACTGGAAAGAGAGGCCCATTGGACTTGCAAACTTTATATGCCCCAATATAGGGGAATGCCAGGGCCAAAGGAATGGGAATGGGTGGGTAGGGAAGTGGGGGGGAGGGTATGGGGGACTTTTGGGATAGCATTGGAAATGTAATTGAGGAAAATATGTAATAAAAATATTAAAAATTAAAAAAAGAAGAAATTATCTAATAAGAAAAGAATGTAAACACAATAAAGGAAAAATTTTCAAAAAAAAAAGACTCAGAAAGTTAGGAAAACGTACAAGCCTCAGGAAGTCAACACATTCAAGTTTCTGGAAGTTCTGATTTTCTTATGGGGCAGACTGTTTGTTGGTGCAGCTGTACAAGTAGTCACAATTCCCCTATAAATGAACCTTTCACCCAGATTCCTTCAATGTGCTTACTGACTCACTCCACTCCTCTTAGGTGGAAGCATTCCTCTTGTCTATGATTGGTGCCCATATTTGTTTACGTCTCCCCAGGAAGTCACATAACAGTCTACCAACCCCTCTTATACTTTGAAGTCCATGTATTTATTTGTTTATGTTTCTTTTATAATTTTTACATGGGACAGAAAACACATGATGACTGTCTCCCTCCTTCTACCATATTTTAACATGTCCTCCACTTGTATCCATTATTCTACGAAGAAAGAATTCTATTCCTTTGTTACTAAATCATATTTCAGTGTGTGTGTGTGTGTGTGTGTGTGTGTGTGTATGTGTCTATGTCTGTGTCTGTGTGTGTAATACTTTCTTTATATACTCATCCATTGAATGACACAGACTTATTCTGCAGCTGAACTCTGTAAATATTATAGGAATCAGCGTGGTCATGTCCACATGCCTCTCTCTCTCTCTCTCTCTCTCTCTCTCTCTCTCTCTCTCTCTCTCTCTCTCTCTCTCTCTCTCTCTCTTAATTTGGATCATACATTGATTATATAATTGACTTAATTTTAGATTTTATTTTTTATTTTTTGAGAAAATGCTATGCTTTTACAACAGTTGTATTAATTTACATGGCAGCCAACAAGTTTTCTTTTCCTTTGTCTCCTGGGTAGCAGTAGCTCTTTCATCTGTAATTTACTAAGTCATCCTATGGCCAGTGGGGAATCACTGGACTGTGCATCTCCTGCTCTGTGCAGCTGGAGCCTCTCCTGGTCAAGATATGAGAAGTGAGCATTGGACATTGGGGAATAAAGTTGCTTATGTACCAAGGGGATGGCAACTGTCCTCATTAATTTAATTGTAGAAGTCTTCAAAGGCAGGGCCCCAGGTAAGCAAAATGGAAAGTTTCAGTACCCAGAAAGTTCTTAAAGTAGATATGGAGTCTACCTAGCATGCTGAAAAGCTAATAAACAAGGCTAGACAATCATTCAGTCCCATGTTGAGGATGTTGTCCAGGCAAATGACAACTGTTCATGGCCCTTCAGACTCTGCCATTTGAAGTTTTGTGAACCTTACCTGAGGATTCTCTCAGTTCTGACAGATTTTAACCATTTGTAGGAAAGTTTTAAAGTTGTTTACTTGTATTAAAGAGACTGAAATTATTCACTACCTGATGAGCCAGGAAAATATGCAAAGAGACATTTATGACTGCTCAGTGTTTCATTCCTCATTTCCCAAGATGACAATTAATTCACAAAACCAAGGCAGGAATCAGGCAGCAGTAGATGCCTGCCTAATGGGGAGACGCCCTTACAGACGAAGATGATGACCTATCAAACACTAGGAGAGTTTTGAATCAGAAACACCAACACTTTTCATGTAAAACTGCAAGAAGCACTTTTTTTTCCATTAGTTAAACTCATTCAGCCCACACTCTGAGCCATAGTGATAACGTTTATTAACTACAGTCACTCCTGAATTCCTTGGATACTTTATCTATAAACAGAACCAAAGTTTTGTTTATAGATGATGCTATATATAATGATGTGGTTCATAGGGATAATTAAAATATTACATTGCAAAAGTCTATTACTCTTTGGTCTACCTACTTTATGCTGGAAGGTGGATTCCTCTGTTTATTCCTGAACCTGTACAGCACAGTTCATTCTGTCAATCTCCCTCATCCATAAGAATTATATTTGATATTAGGTCATACATTGAGGTAAACACTGAGCCATTTGGAGTCAAGCTTTATGCAGGTGGGAAAACATGGATCTATTCTAAATTCTTCCACATGCAGCAATCAAGTGGGACCAGCACAACTGTGGAGGAAGCTACCTTTTCTTCAGTGTACATTTTTTTTGCCTCTTTATCAAAAATCAGTTATTCATAGATGTGTGGACTTGTGTCCAGGTCCGCAGCTCTATTTCTCTGATCGTTGTGTTCATTGTTCTGCCAGCACCCTGTTGGATCATTACTATCCATCTGTAGTGCAGATTTAAAACAGGAATGCTGAGACCTCCAGCAGTTCTTTTACTGTTCAGGGTTGTTTTAGCTATCCTGGGCTTCTGTGTTTCCATATGAAGTTTAAGCTTTTTTCCTTTTTTTTTTTTTTTCAATTTCTGTGAAGAATCATTTTGTGGGTTGCATTGAATCTATAGGTGTTTTTTTAATATAGTGGCTACATTAAGAATATTAATATTAGCAATCTATAATTACAGGAGGTCTCTCTTCACTTTATATCTTTTTTAATGTCCAGTTAATTCTCTATTTTTTCTTTTTTTATTAGACATTTTATTCATTTACATTTCACCCTTCCAGGTTACCTCTTCACCAACCTCCCATCCCTTCCCCCCCTCTCCCCCTTCCCGTTTGTCTCTATGAGGATGCTCCTCCACCCATTCACCCACTCCAACTCTCCCCTTAGCATCCAACTACTCTGGGCCATATCAAGCCTCCCTCCCTCCCATTGATGGCAGATAAGGCCATCCTATGCTACATATGTATCTGGAGTTCTGGCTTCCTCCATGTATACATTTTGCTTGGTGGTTTAGTCCCTCAAGCTCTGGGTGGTCCAGTTAATTAATATTGTTCTTATGGGGTTGCAATCCCATTCAGCTCCTTCGGTCCTTCCCCCTAGCTCTACCATTGGGGTCCTAGGCTCAGTCCAATGGTTGGCTGTAAGTATCTATAACTGTATTGTTCAGGTGTTGGTAGAACCTCTCAGGGGACAGTCATATCAGGTTCCTGTCACCAAGAACTTCTTGGTATCAGCAATAGTGTGAGGGTTTGGTGTCTGCAGTTGGGATGAATCCCTAAGTGAGGCAGTCTCTGGAGGGCCTATACTTCAGTCTCTGTTCCATTTTTCCCCCTGTTTTTCCTTTGAACAGGAACATTTCTGGGTTTAAAATTTTGGGATGCGTGGGTGGCCCCACATCCACATGGGGGCCATGCCTATCTACTGGAAGTTGTCTCTATAGGTTCTCTCTCCCCTTTGTTGAGTATTTCAGCTAAGATCATCTCCATTGGCTCCTGGGATCCTAGCATTTCCACATTGGATCTTATCAACATGGTTATGACAAACAAGTTTATTAAATTCCTTTTTGTTTTTGCTGTAATGGTTTTCAAGTACACTGTAGTGCCTCATATCACCTTGGTGTCTTGCACAATATTTCTTTCTTTCTTCTCTTCCTTAACTTTCTTTAAGAGGTTTCACAGGTACTTACCTGGCCTCCTCTTAAGTGCCACAATATTGATTTGTTGATTTATACTTCTGGTATTTATTTATTTATTGTGTGTGACTGCTCAATTGACTTTGTCAATAGACTATGTATTCCCAGCTTTTCAAACAATACTTGCTAAATAATATATAAGTTCAGTATATTTTCTGTACTAAATAGGTTCCTTGAAAACTAGAACAGAATTCTATCACTTTTATTGTGTGTGCCTTTTGTTAAAACGTGCTAAAAATGTTGTACAGTTATTGTCTTCATTTAAGCATATTGCTTTACCTCAAGTAAACACATACTGGAGTTTTTTTTTCTAGCTCTACCCAAGTTTCAGAATGCAAGGAAAGGGGTGATACACTCTGTCACATTGGAAACAATTTTTTTTAAGAATTTTTCTTTAACATTCTTTTTTTTTTAAAGATTTATTTATTTATTATATGTAAGTACACTGTAGCTGTCTTCAGACACTCCAGAAGAGGGCGCCAGATCTCATTACGGATGGTTGTGAGCCACCATGTGGTTGCTGGGATTTGAACTCTGGACCTTCAGAAGAGCAGTCGGGTGCTCTTACCCACTGAGCCATCTCACCAGCCCCGGAAACAAAATTAGTATTGACAAATTGGATATAGATTTTCTGGACCTATAGAAATTAGATGTTAAAAAAAAACTGCACACAGAAATTCTTATTTGAGAACAATGAATATTCCTAATTTAAAAATATCAATTAAGAGTTTTTCTAAAATCCAAAATCAGTAACACCTTCACTTCCAAGGTGACTTACTGAATCTTTTCTCCTACATCCAATCACTGCAATTAAAATGTTTTCTAAATTTTTATTATAGTAATTTTCAAATATATTTTAATTTTAGAGAAGATACAAGAAGTATATAAATAAAGAATCCATTTCCACTTTATTTCATATTCAGAAGCACCTTGAGTATCCTAGGAATCAAAGAGGACACAGACACAGAATTGTCTGTGTTTGCAGATGTCAAAATCTCCAAGGGTGTCTTTGTTTAGATCACCTTTACATTGCCATGGAAACTATTCTCCCCACGTCTAGAAACTGAGTTATGGGAACACTAATTTTATTCCCATGGAGATCCAGAAGTTCAGATTAAGCATGTCTTTGGAGTAATAGTCAAAATGGGATATTGTATTTCTTTTCTCTCTCTCTCTCTCTCTCTCTCTCTCTCTCTCTCTCTCTCTCTCTCTCTTGATTGGATATTTTCTTTGTTTACATTTCAAATGTTTCCCCCTTTCCAGGTCTTCCCTTCAGAAACCCCCCTATTTCATTACCCTCCCTCTGACTCTATGAGGGTGCTCCCCCACCCACCCACTCCCATTATTCCAGCCTGGCATTCCCCTACACTGGGAGATGGAACACCCTCAGGCCCAAGGGCCTCTCCTCCCACTGATGTCCAACAAGGCCATCTCTGTCACATATGTAGCCAGCACCATGGGTAGCTCCATGTGTATTCTTTGGCTCCTGGTCCAGTACCCAGGAGCTCCAGGGGGTCTGGCCTGTTGACACTGTTGCTCCCTCCATGGGGCTGCAAACTCCCACAGGAGGTTTATCGGATCCTGATTTAACTTTGGTATTTGGTATCTGTCTAGAAAATTGTACATTTCATTCAGATTTTCCAGTTGTGTTGTGTATAGGCTTTTGTCATAGGATCTGATGATTTTTTAAATCAGTTTCTCTTGCTATATGTCCCTTTTCATTTCTGATTTTGTTAGTATGGATACTGTCTCTTTGCCCTCTGGTTAGGCAGGCTAAGTGTTTATCTATCTTGTTGATTTTCTCAAAGAACCAAGTTTTGTTGATTGTTTGTATAGTTCTTTTTGTTTCAACTTGGTTGATTTCAGCACTGAGTTTGATTATTTCCTGCTGTCTACTCCTCTTGAGTGTATTTACTTCTTTTTGTTCTAGAGCTTTCAAGTGTGCTGTTAAGCTGCTAGTGTATGCTCTCTCCACTTTCATTTTGGAGCCACTCAGAGCTATGAGTGTTCCTCTTAGCACTGCTTTCATTGTGTCCCATAAGTTTGGGTATGTTGTACCTTCATTTCCATTAAATTCTCAAAAATCTTTAATTTCTTTCTTTATTTCTTCTTTGACCAAGTTATCACTAAGTAGAGCGTTGTACAGCTTTCATGTGTATGTGGCCTTACTGTTGTTTTTGTTACTATTGAAGACCAGCCTTAATCCATAGTGATCTGATAGGAGGCATGAGATTATTTCAGTTTTCTTACATCTGTTGATGTCTGTCTTGTGACTGACTATATGGACAGTTTTAGAGAAGATACCATGAGGTGTTGAAAAGATTTTGATTTAGGATGACATGTTCTACAGATATCTGTTATATCCATTTGGTCCATAACCTCTGTTAGTTTCACTGTGTTTCTATGTAGTTTGTGTTTCCATGATCTATCCATTGATGAGAGTGGGATGTTGAAATCTCACATTATTATTGTGTGAGGTGCAAAGTGTGCTTTAAGTTTTATTAAAGTTTCTTTTCTGGATGTAGGTGCCCTTGCATTTGGTGCATAGATGTTCAGAATTGAGAGTTCTTCTTGGTAGATTTTTTTCCTTTGATATGTATGAAGTGTCCTTTCTTATTTATTTTGAAGACTTTTTGTTGAAGGTTTATTTTATTTGATATTAGAATGGTTACTCCAGCTTGTTTCCAACCGTTTGTTTGGAAAATTGTTTTCCAGCCCTTAACTCTGAGGTAGTGTTGTCTTTGACACTAAGGTTCATTTTCTGTATGCAGCAAAATGTTGGGTCCTGTTTATGTAGCCAGTCTGTTAGTCTATGACTTTTTTTTTCTTCCAAAGATTTTTTATTAGATATTTTTTTCATTTACATTTCAAATGCTATCCCCAAAGCGTCCTACACCCTCCCCTCACCCTGCTCCGCAACCCATCCACTCCTGCTTCCTGGCCTTGGCATTCCCCTGTACTGGGGCATGTCTTTTTATTGGGGAATTGAGTCCATTAATGTTAAGAGATATTAAGGTATAGTGATTGTTGCTTCCTGTTATTTTTATGTTTGTGTGACTATCTTCTTTTATGTTTGTTGAAAGATTACTTTCTTGCTTTTTCTAGGGTATAGTGTCCCTCCTTGTATTGGCATTTTCCATAGAATATCCTTTGTAGGACTGGATTTCTGGAAAGATATTCTGTAAATTTGGTTTTGTCGTGGAATACTTTGGTTTCTCCATCTATGGTAATTGAGAGTTTTGCTAGGTATAGTAGCTTAGGCTAGCATTTGTGCTCTTTTAGGGTCTGTATGACATCTGCCCAGGATCTTCTGGCTTTCATAATCTCTGATGAGAAGTCTGGTGTAATTATGATAGGTCTGCCTTTATAAGTTACTTGACCTTTTTCCCTTACTGCTTTTAATAGTCTTTCCTTATTGTGTGCATTTGTTGTTTTGACTATTATGTGACTGGAGGAATCTTTCTGGTAGAATCTATTTAGAGTTCTTTAGGCTTCATGTATGTTTATGGGCATCTCTTTCTTTAGGTTGGGGAGGTTTTCTTCTATAATTTTGTTGAAGATATTTACTGGCCCTGTAAGTTGGGAATCTTTGCTCCCTTCTATACCTGCTATCCTTAGGTTTGGACTTCTCATTGTGTCCTGCATTTCATGGATGTTTTGGGTTAGGTGATTTCCACATTTTGCATTTTCTTTGACTATTGTGTCAATGTTTTCTGTGGTATCTTCTGCACCTGATATTCTCTCTTCTTTCTCTTGTACTGTGTTGGTGATGCTTACATCTGTGACTACTGATCTCCTTCCTAGGTTTTCTATCTCTAGGGTTGCTTCCTTTTGTGATTTCTTTATTGTTTCTATTTCCATTTTTAGATCCTGGATGGTTTTGTTCAGTTTCTTCTCCTGTTTGCTTGTATTTTCCTATAATTTTTAAGGGATTTTTGTGTTTCCTCATTTACCTGTTTACCTGTGTTCTCTTGTACTTCTTTAAGGGAGTTATTTATGTTCTTCTTAAAGTCTTTTGTCATCTTCATGAGATTTAATTTTACATCAGAGTCTTGCTTTTCTGATGTGTTGTGGTAACCAGGGCTCACTGTGATAGGAGAACTGGGTTGTGATGATGCCAAGTAGCCTTGGTTTCTGTTGCTTATGTTCTTGTCCTTGCCTTTTGCCATCTGGTTATCTCTGGTGTTAGCTGGTCTTGCTGTTTCTGGCTATGGCTTGTCCCTACTGCAAGACTCTGTGTCAGTACTCCTAGGAGACCAGTTCTCTCCAGGAGTTATTTAGGTATGGAGAGCTATGGTACAGGGTCAGCTCTGGGGTGCAAAGAGAAATCAGAATGATCCTGTCCCCAGCTGTTCTTTGGTTCCTATGTCCTGATTACTCTGGGAGGGTCCCTCTTGGGCCAGGAATTTGAAGAGAAGTGGTTGTCTTACCTATGCTCTCAGGTGTTTCAGTGATCCTAGGAGAATAACTCTCTCCTGGCAGTATTTGTGTATGTAGCACTATGTCACAGGATCATCTCTGGGCACAGACAGGAACCAGAAGACTCCTGTCCCAGGCAGCTCTTCTATCCCTGTGTCCTGTGCTCACAGGTGTGCTGACACTCCTGGGAGACCAGCTCTCATGGCGGTATTTGTGTATGTAGCACTGTGGCACAGGATCACCTCCAAGCACAGACAAAAACTCCACTTTATTTCTTATATCTGATAGAAATGGAAATAGAGACTACATGTAAACTCAAGAGGCACAAAGAAATGAGAGACAGATTTCTAAACAGGACCCTGATGGCGCAGACATTAAAACTGACCATTGATATATTGAGCATTGTAAAAGTGAAATGCTTCTTTATAGCAAACAACACCTTCACTTTAGTGAAGAAGCAGCCTACAGAATGGGAAATATATTTGCCAATTCTATATCTGACAGTCAGTTAATATCTAGAATATGTAAAGAACTCAAAAATTGATCAAGAAGGCAAATAACCCAATTAAATATGGGGCATGGAACTAAACAGAGAAGCCTCAAAAGTCATATTTCATCTTATCCTAATCAGAATACCCAAGATGAAACAAATGACAGCCAATGCTAGCAAGGATGTTGGTAAAGGGGGACATGTAATTATTGCTGGTGGGAGTCCAAACAACCACTATGGAAATTAGTGTGGAGTTTCCAAAAAAAGCTAAAGAAAGATCTACCACAAAATCCATATATATCACTCTTGGTCATAAATCCAAAGGACTCTACATCTTATACATGCTCATTTGTCTTCATTACTGCTCTATTCAGAATAGCAGAAATGAAAACGTTCTAGATAGTCATCAACTGATAAATGGGAAATAAAAATGTGATATATCTATCCAATAAATTATTATTCAGATATTAAGAAAAATAAAATTTCCAAGTTAGTGGATGGAGCTAAAAACAATCTCCTAAGTAAGGTAACGCAGACCCACAACTACAAACACTGTATGTTTTCTCTTCTTTGTAAATGATAACTATTATGTTTTAGATAATATGTGTTTTATTTAGAATACCAACAGAAGTTAAGTAGCCATCAAGGGGAGAAGGAGAGGGTCCTCCAGAGAAAGGGAAATAGAATATAGTATCATAAAGGGAAAATTAGAATAGGAGAATTTACTGGGGTATGTGTGAAAGGGCAGAGTAGAAGAGGACACATGGAGAGGGATAACAAAAACTAAAGACACTTTGAAATATTATATGGAAACCCTTACTGTAGTAGCTTCATAAAATATAAACATATACCAGGAATTTAAGTGGAATTGCCATAAAATGCAGAGACAATACACCAACTAGACATCATATGCTACCCAAGACTCTCAGTACCAGGAAAGAATTATATCTTTGTGAGTTGTTGGATGTTCATCAATATAGAGACCCACAACTGGACAAGGTGAAGAGAATGAGAGACTTAAGTGTTCTGTCTTAAATGAGATTTCTATATCCCACCAACCTCATCAAGGCTCAGAATTCTATGCACAAGATGGAGCAGAAAGACTATAACAGCTTGAAAGGTAGATGGTGCCAAGGAAAGAGGCTATTTAAGATACAGAAGTGTAGATGTACATATGAACCCACAGAGTATATGGCAGCATGTACACAAAACCCTTATATGTACAAGCAAGACAAAAATCTCAGCAGAAACATGAGACACAGGCACAAGGTCTCAACTCTGGACAATAATAATGCATCATTGCTTGGAGGGGAATATCAACTCTTATCAATGGAGTGTGTGTGTGTGTGTGTATGTGTTAATGTTAAGTAAGACAAAAAAGGAGAAGATGAGTAAATAAGAAGGAGGATGAAAGATCTGGCAGGGTTTGGAGAAAAGAAAAATACATCCAAAATATATTGGATAGAATTCTCAAATAATGAATAAAATCCTTATACTAAAATATGTATTCAGAAATTTGGCTTTGAATCCACAGAAACACAAAAGATTCAGACATTTTTCATATTAATGAGTCAAATAAGAATAATATTTGTTCTTAAAGGATGTCATATTATGTCTATATTATTGTATTTGTGTCATAGAAATTCAGAGTATAGGGGGATGTTATGCAGCCCAGTTGTTTGCCTGATATTCACGGTCACCAAGGTCAACCTGAACAGTTGATTCCAAGTTTAAATTCATTGATTTATACATATGAAAACTGAAAGCACATGCTATTATGGGAGTAAGTAAAATGGAATCCAAGTTTATGAATAATTATTACAAGACATTGAAAATTTCTTTAAGTGCTTCTTGGCCATTTGAAATTCCTCTGTTGAGAATTCTTTGTTTAGCTCTGTATCCCATTTTTAATTGGATTATTTAGTTTTTTGTCATATTTTTTAGTTCTTTATATATTTCGGATATTAGCTCTTTATTGGGTGTAGGGTTGGTAAATATCTTTCCCATTCCTTAGGCTGCCATTTTGTTCTATTGCTTGTGTCATTTGCCTTTCAGAAGCTTTCCATGTAAATTGATGATAAAGATCCCATTTATCAATTGTTGCTCTTAGAGCCTGAATCATTGGTATTCTGTTCAGGAAATCTTCTGTGCCAATGTATTTGATACTATTTCTCTCTTTTTCTTCTAGTAGATTCAGTGTATCTGGTTTTATGTTGAGGTCTTTGATCAAGTTGGACTTGAACTTTGTGCAGAGTGATAAGTATGATTCAATTTGCATTCTTCTACATGCATACCATCAGTTAGACCAGCACCATTTGTTGAGGATGCTTTCTTTTTTTCCACTCTATGGATTTTACTTCTTTGTCAAAGATCAAGTGTCCATAGGTGTGTGGGTTTATTTCTATATCTTCAATTCTATTCCATTGATCGGCCTGTCTGTCACTGTACCAATACCATGCAGTTTTCATTCATTTCTCTGTAGTACACCTTGAGGTCAGTGATGGTAATTTCTCCAGAAGTTCTTTTCTTGTTGAGAATTGTTTTTGCTCTCCTGGGTTATTTTGTTTTTCCATATAAGGTTGAGAATTCTGTACAGAGTGCCTCTATATGAACCTCTGGCAGAGAAGGTAAAGCAAGAATTTAGCTGATAAATGAGTAGTTCCATATTTCCATGTAAATTGATGATAAAGAATGAATAACTACAATGAGGATACATTCTTCAGGGGTCTTGAAAAGAGGTTAATTCTCCCCTGTGAAATTAGTTCATCTACTTTTGTAGATGAAGTATCCAGAAGGAAACTATGTGCAGACTTGTTGGTAGGTAATAGTAAGGACACTAAAATTGAAAGAATTTAAAGACAAGTATAAAACCAACTCACAGTTCTAGTTATATGAAGTATAGAGAATTTGTGTATTTTTAAATAAATTTAATATCCACCTGAAACTATGCATCCTAAAAAGAGTTCTGGGCAACTAAAAAGGCAAACAATAAGCAATGAACATCAGCATGTGTCTTCATTGGCATCTCTCCATTCATCATTGAAGACACAATTAAGGATGCATGGCTAACTAACTATTGAAAAACAACTTGCCGTATTTCTTTAACATACTCAAACATCATTCTGGCAGTAAAACTGGTGGCTTTTATTTCAGGATGTGTGTGTGTGTGTGTGTGTGTGTGTGTGTGTGTGTGTGTGTGTCTAACATTTGTGTGTGGTATTGCGTTTGAATCCATGGCCTTCTGTAAAGCTAAGTGCTTTAGTAGTGAGTGAAATCCTCAGTATCCAGAACTTTCTGTATTAGAGATTTTATGGTGAATAGATCTGATAGATAAGTTGTTTTTCAGGAAAATGAACAGGTCTCCTTCTGGGAAAAAAGATAGAGGCTTATTTCCTGTTGTGAAGTAACCAGTTTCTCTAGGCTTGTCCTGTGATTCAAGTCTCTGAATGAACATTCTTCTTCTATCTTTGGGTTTCATGAATAAAATCGTCATCAACTCTTTCAATTTGTATGAGAATTCAAAGCCAGTACTCTACTATTCTCTAGAAGATGACATCCTGAAAACTTAGCAATGACACTACTTGAATACATTTGTTTCGAGGTCAATGCAAAGGCTGAAATTTTGTGATCAAGAAGAAACATGTTTACTCTCCTTTGAATACTGAATGCCTTTGGCGATTATCTGTTTCTATAATCGTGGTCATGTTCTTTCACATTAATTTGACCTAACATTATAAGGTAAGTGCTATTTACATCTAAAATGTACACTACTGGAGAGCATTTGATGCAAATTAATATGGTTCAAGATTAAGTACTGTAAATCCATTGTAGTTACTTCCAGGGCTGTCAAAAGTTAAGATGAAGGGTTATTTTCATTCTCAAACAAATTTCCAGGGGCTGCTATATTTTCTAGCTCAAATAGTTCCAACGTTTCCACTACCAATGTGTGTGAATGAGAAGCTGCACCTGCTTTACAAGGGAAGGGAACCATCTGAAATGGAGTGCCTTGGGGAGAGGCAGGCAGCTGAGGAGCCTACAACTCTACAGGTGTCTACCACATGCTCTGGTGTTGTGTCAGTGCTTGACAGGTCCTATCTGTGAGAAAAAGTCAGATTCAAAGTGAAATACGTGCTATCTCACAACAAATCAACATTGATAGATGGCTGCTTGCCATTGGTTTTGACAGCTGGGAGTAGTTGCTTTCAACCTTGGTTAGTGTAACATTACTTCTGAAACATTCCGTTCTTCTCACTGAGTATGCCTATATTGCCCAACATATCTTCATCTCTTATTATTTTTAGTTATGTCAGTAAGATTTGTGAAAAGCTGTTTTCTAGATAGTCCTATGAAGACCTCCATAATAGTTTTGATTATCTCCTGGCTTGCAAAAACATAAAACATTAATGATCTGCCTCTTTTGTCAATTATCAGGTAACAGTATAGGTCCTCTATATGATAGACTCTAAGCAAGTAGCCATATACAAATATTTTTGCTTTGATAGCAACTGTTTTGAAGTGTTTTGTTTAAGAATAATTCTACGGTGCTTTTAATCATAAGGATGCTGCCAACAAATGATCAATTGCAAAATTCCCATTGAGAGTGTTGGAATGATATCCTCCTGTACAACCACTCTGGAAATCAGTCTGGCGGTTCCTCAGAAAATTGGACATAGTACTACCAGATGATCCAGCAATACCTCTCCTGGGCATATATCCAGAAGATGTCCCAACCGGTAAGAAGGACACATGCTCCACTATGTTCATAGCAGCCCTATTTATAATAGCCAGAAGCTGGAAAGAACCCAGATACCCCTCAACAGAGGAATGGATACAGAAATTATGGTACATTTACACAATGGAGTACTACTCAGCTATTAAAAAGAATGAATTTATGAAATTCCTAGCCAAATGGATGGACCTGGAGGGCATCATCTTGAGTGAGGTAACACAATCACAAAGGAACTCACACAATATGTATTCACTGATAAGTGGATATTAGCCCAAAACTTAGGATACCCAAGATATAAGATACAATTTGCTAAACGCATGAAACTCAAGAAGAATGAAGACCAAAGTGTGGACAATATGCCCCTTCTTAGAATTGGGAACAAAACACCCATGGAAGGAGTTACAGAGACAAAGTTTCAAGCTGTGATGAAGGATGGACCATCTAGAGACTGCCATATCCAGGGATCTATCCCATAATCAGCTTCCAAACGCTGACACCATTGCATACACTAGCAAGATTTTGCTGAAAGGACCCAAATATAGCTGTCTCTTGTGAGACGATGCCGGGGCCTAGCAAACACAGGAGTGGATGCTCACAGTCAGCTATTGGATGGATCACAGGGCTCCCAATGGAGAAGCTAGAGAAAGTACCCAAGGAGCTAAAGGGATCTGCAACCCTATAGTTGGAACAACATGATGAACTAACCAGTACCCCGGAGCTCTTGTCTCTAGCTGCATATGTATCGAAAGATGGCCTAGTGGGCCATCACTGGAAAGAGAGGCCCATTGGACTTGCAAACTTTATATGCCCCAATATAGGGGAATGCCAGGGCCAAAAGAATTGGAATGGGTGGGTAGGGAAGTGGGGGGTGGTATGGGGGACTTTTGGGATAGCATTGGAAATGTAATTGAGGAAAATATGTAATAAAAAATATTAAAAATTTTAAAAAAGGAATGATATCCTTTACATGATCAAAGAACACCTCCTTTAATATCAACCCACCTCTAAATTTTTGTGGCTAGACACAAGACAACATTACTTGAAATCCACTTGAAATTTTCCACTATATCAATACTTTCAAATATTAGATTCACAGGTAATCTAGTCTGCTATGTTGTTGCTTAAAATATGTTAAGCACCAGTTACTGTATGTTTATTGTGTGCTCATGTGCATGATCATACACGTGTGTTCCATAGCACTCAGATGGTCAGAAATGGTGGCAAACATCTTTATATGCTGAACCATTGTGCCAGCTCCTCCCAGAATATTTGAAATGTATTTAATATTGAAAATCTAAGAAAAAGCACCCCACTAATGGCAGTCTCAGGGAAAACACATAGCTCTGAAAAAAATTGCAGGTTGTGTCAGAACTGAGAGATATTTGCCAATACTACCACAATGACTTCTCATTACATTAGTTGCTTTATCAGGACAATGTAAAGATGTGGAATAAGTACAAGATTTATCACCAACAGAAAGTCTACAAATTTAACATAGTAAAAGAACTTGTGCTCATTAATAATCTTCTAATAATCTTTAAAAATCAGCATTAGGCATCCAGTACCCTAATAATGAAGCATTTGGAATACAGCACACCCTGAATTAAGCTTTTCATTAAAATGACAGTGCTTACACTGCATTTCGGGGTAGAATTTCATGACTATTATTAAATGTATAAAGAAAATTTGATTGGGACTGCTAATGCCCTTTTTATTATTGTAGAAGATAAATGCTTTGTTAGAAATAAACTCATCTTAGGCTTACTCTTTCTGCATACTAATTAATAGACCAGAAGCATGGATTTGTTAATTAAAATAAGATACCTCGGGGAATTGAAATTAATTTGGAGTCCTAACAGAGAGTCTTATGTCAATAAATTTCCGAGTTTTGTCAGCATCAAGTGAAAATAGATAAAGCCATTTTTAAAAAATGAGAAGAAATTTCCTGTTTTAGATCAGGTACTACGCATGAGGTGGATTAATGTGGTTTTTCATTAACGTTAATAATCTCCATGGGTATGGTAGAGGCTTCTGAATATGTTTTCAGATATTGCGTATATAAGTCATTTGTTCAACTGTGATCCAGTTTAATCGTTGCTGAAAGCTGTAACCATCTGGCAGATGTTTCCTGGCCTCTCTGAAATGAGTTGAGGTGCTCATTTCTCCATCCATTGAGCACATGTCCAGGTCACAAGAAATACCACTGCAATTAGCAATGCACCCTAAAGAGCAATATCAAGTGTGTTGTGGACTGCATTGTCATGAGACATAGCTACTCTCCAATGCTGGAAAAAGTCTATTCAAACACAGATAGAAGTATCCTTCAGGGTCAGTGTGAGAAAACTTGCATCTCATTGCAATTCATTGCACTGAATTTCGGAACCAACTATTTTCCTTTTGCTTGTATGTCAATGTTTTTCTTTTTAATTCATATTGTAAAACATATTGTAGAATAATAACATTAACCCTAGAGTTCTCAACATTTTTATGAGACAGACCTTTCTGAAAGCCTGATACACCCTTCTGTTTTAAATTTAATTTGTATAAAACACCATAGACACATACCTGTATCTTGGCACAAATGAAAATTATATTCAATATAATCAGTAACTTACCTGGTATACCTACATAGGGCAATAGTATCAAATAAATTATTTATTATATTAGACTAGTAAATTATACATGGTAAGAATTTCTTACCTTCGATAAACTCTATATTACTTCTTTATATTCTGAACAGAATGGTGTATACCACACACACACACATAGTATTCCACACTGTCCTCCCCCAACAAACATACCATATATCACACACAAACCATACACTATATATATATATATATATATATATATATATATATGCTTATATATGGATATTTGTGTAAATATATATATATATATACATATAAGCATATTACACATACCATACATACCCCATATACCACACACATAATACACATATAACCCAAACCACATTCACATACATACACACATATATACACACCACAACACCCACCCACATCCACCATCCACCACATACACAGTACACACACATCCCATGCCACACATCACACCACACACACAGACATACATGCACACACTCACAGACACCATATACCACACACAGGACATAAACATCCCATACTACACACAATACTCACAGACACACACACAGATACACAAACACATCACATATTCATATACACACATAAACATACCACACATCACACTCATGTATACACATACACCATTCACATACCACACACATATCTACCACATTTGCATACACACACACCATACCACAGACACATACTACAGAACATACATACACACACACACCCCATACCACCTACATACACTGCAAAATATGCATGCACACACACACCACATAGACAACACATACCATACACACACATACACATCACACACTCATATACACATACAAACACCACACATTACAAACCATACAAAGAGGGATCTCTATGAGAAATCCCTCCTATAGGAGTTGCTAGAAGCCAGTGAATGTTTTGTATTAGAGTCTAAGATCTCTGACCAGATTTACAACTGACCCTTAGACAGGAAAAGAACAGAGATTAATATTACTTGAAAATACAATTTATCATGAATTTGTTGTTACTGTTGAAGATGCTAATGTACACTGAGGAGGTGTTTTGTATGCGTGAAATTTATAAACTATTAATGATTGATGTGGATAATTATTTATTCATTTTAATAAGCATTTTTATACAAATCTCAAAACGAGGGGTTAGGAATTCATATTATGACTTGGAAGTGGATCAAAATTAAAGCAGCATGTAGATTAGACTCTTAGGGGAGAGAATATTTATTGACAGAATTAAAAAGGACATCAATGTCGAACACAAGTAACATCACAATTAGAAGTCAGGGAAGGAAAACCAGAAGGAAACAATGTCAAATATGCCAAAGAAAGAAACTGTTTTAAAACAAAGGACTTGTCAACAGTCAAGGGTGGGAAGAGGACCCATGAATCAGGATTTCAAAGCACATTAGGTTTTGGCAAGCAGAGGATTCTGTTACCTTGGAAACAGCCAAGTGAGAAGGCAAGGCCTCTGAATCACTGAGTGGAAGCCTGAGGTCACTTCTCTACAGAGTGAATGGGTGGCAGGTGGGGGTGGGAGGCCGGAAAGGCAAATATTGACATATATTTTAGGATGCTGCTTTTGAAATGAAAGAGACAAAGGGGCTGGGAAAGGGACACAAAGGCGAGGGACCAGGCTTCCCGTTTTTGGTTTTTTTTTTTTTTCAAGTGATACTAAAATTCCTGCACAAAGCGTTTCTGTAGATTTAAGAACTTCCTCTCCAGAAGGGAAAGTCAATTAAACATTACAATAGATTACCTCATGTTCTTTGTAGACTCTCCTCCCGGCTAAATTCATCAAATTCTCCATTAAAGAAGCTTGAAGGTGAAGAGATGAATCGAAGGGCCCCCTTTCGATCCCACAGCAGCTGCCACCTTTGTTGATTTTTACTTAAACTTCCATCCTGAAAAGCAAGTGTATCAGGAGGGCTAGTGAGCTCTTTTGAAAAATCCTTCTTGGATATATAAAAAAAAAAAAGAAGGAAAATAATGAAACACGGATCATATATAAACTCCCATTCCAAATTTTCTTACCTAGCAATACTTGGTGCCAAACTCTTCTCCCGTTTCCACCCTTTTTAGCCCTTGCTATTATTTTGTTTCTTCCTAAGTAATTGGTTTCCTTCTGTGTGTTCTTGGCTGCTACTTCTTGCAACCATAACTGCATTAAAGCCACAAAGGAAAAAAATGGATAAAAATCCATGTGTTTGCTCTGTATAATTTTTAAAACTGAGAGGTCTCTAGTGTTTGTTTGTTTATTTGCTTGTTTGTTTGTTTGTTTTTCTCCTTAAACCAACAGACTTGAGGAAGGGTGTGGGATCCTTTGGGATCCCTTGGGACCTGCGTTCATAAGCACACACTTTAGTTATGCTCAAAAGCTGAAGCTGTTTTGTCATATACTGCCCTTGCTCTTTTAGTGTTTGGGTGGCAGAGCGGCCCAGGCTTTTTCTGTAAATGAATAATCAGGTTTCTCACTGTCAGGGTCTGGTAGAAATATCGAATGCTTATAAACGCAGCTTCTGCTTCAAAATGCAGTATACATATTGTATGTGGAGAGATTATGATGGCTTCTAAGTTCCTCGATGCTGTTCTCTGGATGAGCAGAAGAGAGGAGCCCAACAAGGGTGTTCAGAAGACAGAAATGGCAAGCCTGAAGAAATATCACGAAAACGGTCTCTGGCTTTGGAGACCATCAGCTACTCTTTCTCCCTTTCGCTCTCTTAAAGAACAGCTTGTGTCCCATCACCTATTTGTTTAATTTTCTGGCTGTGAACAAGTTAATAAACGACTCTAGGTCTTCTTTGAGGAACAAGCTCATTGCTTTGCCGTGTCTATGTAGCTCTAAAGTCAGAAAGCTCTGTGCCACTGACAAATTAGGAGAAATCCTGAGAGAATCCTGAGAAATGGATCATGTGCCTTTGTCTTTCAGGACTCTTGTTTTAGGAATTACTTAAAGCCAATGAAATCATGTATATCTGAAAAACACAGAGTCCCCAGCCTCAGCTGCTGAGCCCCACTTGAACCTTTGTTCTTGCTCTGTTGGGGGTGCACAGAGCTCACAGATTTTTCTTGAGGCAGGAGACTTGACAGGACACATTTGGAAGTATGTTCGCTGACTCTCCATATTTCTTATCTCTCCTAACTTGTGTTAATTTATGGCCCACTTTCTATTGAATAGTCTCCAACAGACATGGCTGCTACCAAATTTCATTGGAAATAATACATATTATTCATAAAATAGAGAAAAATACCGTATTTTGCTATTATTCACTAAATCAAAATAACTGGATCGCCAATCCCTTAATACAGCAAAAACTGATGCAAAATATTCGGGACTGACTCCATAGGAAGAACAATAACATCAAACAACCAGACCCCCCAGAGCTCCCAGGGGCTAAACCACCAACCAGAGAGGACACATGGCAGGACCGATGGCTCCAGCTGCATATGTAGCAGAGGATGGCCTTGTCTGGCATCAATGGGAGGAGAGGACCTCGGTCCTGTGAAGGCTCTATGCTCCAGTGTAGGGGAATACCAGGGCAATGAGGTGGGAGTGGGTGGGTAGGTGGGCCAGCACCCTCATAGAAGCAGGGGGAGGAGGGATGGGAGAGGAGGGTTCTGGAAGGGAAACCAGGAAAGGGGATAACATTTGAAATATAAATAAACAAAATATCCAATTTAAAAAAAAAAAAAAAACAAGAAAAAAAATAGTCAGGCCTATAAATGTTCTTCCTTCCTGTGTCTTCTCCAATCACAACACCTGACAGCTACTTCCTGACTTGTTTCACTGGGGAAAAATAGTCTTTATTTAAAAGCCTTAGACTTGCCACAAGACTACTTTTGTTAAGCATTCTGCAGACAATCCAGGACATGAGACTGTCTCAAGAAAGGTGGAAAGTGAAGAGACCAACATTGAAGTCCTTGAAGCTATCCTCTGATCTATGGCTTGTGCTCACATGCTCTTACCTACATTTACACATATAAAAGTGCATGCACACACATGCATCATACCTAGTTGCACACACACACAGGCATGTCACACATGCCCTCATGCACACAAGATCATACACATAAAATGAAAAAGAAAAAAAAGAAAAGAAAAATGTTTTCTCTGTCCCTAAAACCTATCTATCCCTTCCCAACTAGACAAAGTAACTCCCTTCCTTCATGTTCTGGGACTTCTCCCATCAATTTACAGGTACTAGGAGTCAGGAAATAGAGGACAGTGGGACACAGTAGATGTGTATTCTGTCTGTAGTAACCCTTGCTCCCTTCACCCTCTCCAAGAAGCCAATCACCTCTTCTGCATCATATGGTAACTGACATTCTATTTGCTAAGATGCTGACTTCTGGGGTGAGAGTTAATCTTCCTAGCTTCAGAACTCCCCTGTTTATAAGCAACCACTTTGTAATAAGCAACCCTAATTTTCCCTGAGTCCTGTAAGCAGCTCTCAGTATACCCCCTAGGGGTGGCACCAAATTTTCTTTACAGGGCTTATATTTCATATTCAAGGCCTCTGTTTCACTGTTCTATGCCTCCTTCCTAGGATAAAGGGAGCAGTTGGTCCATCTGAAGGGAGGAATTTATGGAGAAGAAAATCCCCACAAAAAAAAGATCATCAATTTATTTCGTTCATCTTCAATTAGGAGAGAGAAACAACCCTATGCCCTCTCTTCTGTGAAAAACATCACTCCCAAATGCAAAAGAACAGAAACAGTGATTTGAAGTTTGTTCCAACTGCTCATAACATCATTGTCTAACCATAGAAACACTATAAACTAAGTCATATCCCATCCCCAACACTGGGTCATTGTCTGTATCCCTTGGGCAGATAACAGGTACATTTAAAGATATTTTGAAACTATATACCTGAGTAGGAGATCAAAGATATTATAAAATTTTTATATGTAAATATTTTAAGTACCTGAAAATAATTACAATTTGGCTCCAATTTGATTCTTCATCTATTTGTTTAAATAGTATATATTAGCTCAATAGCATTAGATTATCCATGTAATATATTTCATGATATCATACTTTATGTGCCTACGTTTTAAAATATATAAAAATATACAATTACTTTTATGACTTTATGGTTTGTATAAATGCATGCTTTATTGTTTATCTAAAGGAAATGCTCTGTGTCCTAACCATACATTAATTTAAAAATTGAAAACCAATAAAAGATTTATAGTATGATGACATGTAACACTGCAAAATGAAGTCATTTGAAGGAAAGGAAAATAAAGAACAAATAACCTTAAGCTCTAAATTGTTCACTAAAGAGAACCCATTCTCAGCACTAAGGTCTAATTAATTCTCTTGTCAGACAATCAATTGCCCAAAATGTCACCCCACAAGTGCCTGTTTCTTCACTTTGAGCTGCGCACACCATTATATTTAATTTTAAATGGAAGAAAATAAAGAAATCATCTTATAGTCTATAAATTATACAAAATAGAACATTATTTATTTTAAAGCATCAATAGGTTTATTAATCTTTGAAAAAAGTGGTAATGAGAATGCAATGATAGCTTCAGGAAGGTAACCTTGGCAACAGTTTGGCTGGTTTCCATGGTTACAAAGAGTACAGCTGAGAGGCTCAAAGAATCACAATTTCCTTTGATTGGTAGATTCTGAAAATGATGATTTGGAAAGTGACAAGGGATTTAAAAAGAGAAAAAAAATCCCTTGTGAGGAATGAGACATTAAATGTAATAATAGCACATTGATGGCTGGACACAAGACAGGCCTTTGAAATTTAATGAAACCTCCTTTTGCTCTTTCAGAAAAAAAAGTGGGTGGAATATCTCAATCTATAGCAGCGTGAATTCACAGACTGAACCCTCTGCTTCTGATTAACTAGCCAGAGTATATTAGATTGTCTATAATATGCTTTTTTTAATTGGCTTAAAATCTTTCATGGATGAAAAGTGTGAATAAAAATTAAAATTAAAATCTTTTATGATGGGGCTTAATGTAAATAAAATGAGTATTTTTGATGTCCTCATATTGTTTGGTGAAATTTGGTAGGCAAAGTAAATTGACAAATTGAAAACATATGTAGATAATACTGAGAAGTCTATAGCCATGAGTCTATAGCTATTTCCTTAGCTATTTGAATATATGTAGCCATATAATTTTATTTGCTTACTTGCTACTTGGCTTCCTTTTCAAGGACTTAGCTTCTGATAGTCACTGTAAAAATAATACTATTTCCAAATAACTGCCTAAATTACTGCACAGAAGATCCTTGAATGATGATGAAAATACCTTACATCAAAATACATTTTCTAGGCTACCAAAAAATAACAACATGGCATATTTCAGAGTATCCATGGCTGGCAAGGAGCTGTTGAAAGATGCCCTAGGTCATCTTTATGTTAAAGTGTAAAACACTGTATCACCACCCCATGGAGAGGGTACTGAATTTTGTCTTTAAAAAAATTAATTTCCTATCATTTTCACACAAATAGAAAAAAATGTAAGTTGACCCAACCTGTATGCATCTGCAATACCTATAACACATAATTTCATTTTGTTTATTCGTTGATGTGTTTATTTTAGGTGTATGGGTGTTTTGCCTGCATGAATGTCTGTGTGCCACATCTATGTCTGCTTCTAGCAGAGATCAGAAGAGAGCATTGGATTATATGGGTGTTAGGAATTGATCTTAGGTCCTCTGGAAGAGCAGTCAGTAGTCTTAACTGCTGCACCATCTTTTTATCCTTGACATGTGATTTCAAAGGTCTCTTTCTATACCTTTAATGCTATTATTTTAAAATAATTAAACATGATAGCCAGATTTGGGACATCAACTATCGATATCTAGGTCCTAGTCAATACATCAGTTTCAGAAGTTGTGGGGGGAAATGGGGAAATGCCTAAGACTCCTTTTCACACTTTTCCAGAAAGAAGAGTATTTAATAGAAAGAAATGTTTATCTAGAAGTAACTACTTCCACCTACAAGGCAAAACAGTTAACAGTGCACTGGAAAACCACAAATTCTGAGACTGAACATGGACATATCTATCCTCATATATATGTGAGATTAGTATAATAATCAAAGCATGAGGGTTTTTTGCTGTCTAGTATAGGTAACAGTACCTATACTGTTGGCTGATAAAAAATGGATTCATGTGTGATTCATATATAAGAAAAATTGCTAAAAATGGATTTCTGATTTCACCCAACAAGAATGTGTTGCCATGGTAGATGAAAATTGTGAAGTTAGTTTTAAACCTGGTGAAACAGCATAAAGAGAATGTAAAAGGAACAGTTAAATTTGAGATGTGGTTTTGGGGCAGTAAACATATGTAGTATGTTTAAAGAGGTGAAACATAGGAGGGTCATCCAGAAAGTGAATGGATAGAGAAAGTGACTCGGATTTAAAATCAGAAACAGTCTAAAATGGAAAGAAGAGTTCTTATCAGCAGAAATCTACAACTGTGATGTGCTAAAAGCCTATCAAGGAAGGTGTGTGACACAGTAGGAAGTATTGTCAGTAAGATAAGAGGAGAGTCATTATGTGTCACTAGAGTGTATAGTAGGAATATTATCACTAACCTTATAAAACGCAGGTTTTATGACACAGTATCGATAAAGGTTTGAATGAGTATTCAAGAGAACATGTTAAGAAGAAAACCAGAAGTGATTTAGTACACAGAATATCACAAACATGGCTGAAAATGGAATGTATCGAGAAAAGTCAATGTTTACAAAAGAAATAATTTCAAGGTGTGCACTAACAAGCTAGACCCTGTTAGCTGTGGCATTTGGAAAAAAGTAAAATATGTTGGTCAAATGTTTTTGAGTGTGAATGAGCCAGTGAGATGGCTACTCCACCCAGAAAGGAGGGACTCAGAACTAGGAAAGAGGGAGAGGCAGAAAGACAAGCCATATGCAAATGTCTT
The DNA here is from genome assembly GCF_978045245.1 of Mus caroli. Taxonomy (NCBI): domain Eukaryota; kingdom Metazoa; phylum Chordata; class Mammalia; order Rodentia; family Muridae; genus Mus; species Mus caroli. Next base: position 91,106,504 of record NW_028227266.1, read on the forward strand.
CTATGTCAGGTAGGTGAATATGATACTGAAAATGTGTCATTTATCTCAGCATTTTTATTACTCAGTGAAGTAAGATGCAAAGTCATCAATGGGGGGTAAGGATAAGGCAAGAAGCACAGTGCTTTTTGAGAAAAAAGAGTGTTAAACAGCCATGCAGAACATGTGAACAGAATCTCTCCAGCTTCCACAAGGCCAACCTCCTGATCCTTCCCAAACAGTTCCACCAGCTGGAACTCATTGCCAAAGAGGGGACAGAAATGGTTGAAGTGTAGTAGTGGAGGACTACAGAGCAACATTGTTTTTAAGACATTTCAGGAACTGTACACATGAACTCACAGCAACTGTGATTTATATGCACAAGACCTCCATGATAATGAGATAACTCTAATTCCAGCACTTACTTGGGTTTCCAAATGTTTCACTTCTAGCTCAGGAAATATTGTCCATTAATGACTGTTGAAGAAAGAAGAGTCAGTTTCCTTAAGAGATGTGGCCCCTGGTAAGTTGTTCATACATCAGATGGTAAGCCTACCCTATCCGCATAATATTAGCACTAAGTGGCCTCAGCAAATTTAAAAATAAAAAGCACATGATGTTAGGAAAACAGTGTGGTGTGGATAGGAGTGACATTGAAAAGTAGTCATTTGGTCATGAGTCTGAACAAAAGGTGTTGTATTCATCTATGAAATTCTCAAACAGCAAAATCTGACAATTTTACAAATATAATTTCAACATGTTGCACTGTGTAAACTTGAAGTTCTCAGGAGGTACATGTGACTAATGGCTACCCTGTTGAATATATAAATCCTGGTAAACACTAGGGAAGACCAACCATGATTTTTGTCCTAGATAACAATACCAGGCAGGAGATCCATCTTGCATAGGAGACATTAAATTCAACAGAAAGTGGTTGGTAACCCTTATAACATTTGTGATATTGTTGACCCAGTGGCTAGGTCTTTCCAAAGTGGTTGTGGTTGTAACATGCAGCACTCACATCTGGGTAATACTCTTACATTATTCTGGTAAATTGCTGATGATGGGACAGAAATATTGGTAAATTGATTGAGCAAAAAGATTTAGCTCATAGATGATTAGACTTTATTTGGTGATTGCATGGGTTTCTTTAAAAAATTTTATAGTTGTATAATTTTGAACCAAGGGGTCCATATCACTGAGTGAAAACGAGTAGGAAAAAAATTACGCTGGGTTTTCAGTCTAAAATTGTATATAGGAAATAGTCTGAAATAGTATACAAATGAAAATTTTATGTACATTCATAGACATAGGTAGTGGCAAAGTGTTTGACAGAAAGACAGAATAAACCTGTTTTACTGACAGCATCTCCTGATATTTATTATGATTTCTTAAATATTTTATATCTTGGCATCCTGTCTGCTTTTCTGCTGTACTCATAGGTGAGAGTCTCTCTATCCATCATCAGAGAATCTTCCTTTAGTAGTAGATGGGAACTAACACAGAGATGCACAACTGGACAATGTGTAGAATGTGAGAGACTTTGGAGTAGTCAGTACTAAACTGTGTGGATTCATCAAGAGCATGCCCCCAGCGTCAGGAATCAATAAGAAATAGGAGGTGAAACAGTTATAAGAGCCAGAGGAGATGGATGGTTCAAATGAACCAGTGCCTTCCTAACATAGCAGAACTGCTGCACATATGAATTCACAGAGAATGTGATGCATGCATGGGGCCTATACAGGTTTAAGACAGGTGAGTTCTCAGCACTGAGAGGGTAGTAGATATTGACCCTACCCCTAATCAAGTAGCTATCTTCAATTGGTACTCACTGGCAAAGGAAAAATTAGTTTCTTTGTTCTAGTCTCACAGGGCATATTAGCCACACTTCAGGTCCCCATGCCCATGAATAGTTGGCCAACACAAAACAAACTCAGAATTTGCTGCTGCTGCTGTTGTTGTTGTTGTTGTCGTGGTCATGGTCGTTGTCATTGTTTGTGTTTGTAGAGCTTTTTGCTTTACTGTCCTTATTTGGACATATATTTTTGTCTTATTGGTCTTTTGCTTATATATTGATTTTAAGTTTTGTATCTTTGTAGGGGTGTGTGTGTGTGTTTAAGAGAAAGAGCACAGAGTTGGGTGGGTGAGAAGGATCAGGGAGGAGTTGGGGAAGGGGAAAGTGTGATCAGAATATTGTAAAGATTTTTTTTTCATTAAAAAATTTAAAAATGGCAGGACGTGGTGGCACAAGCCTTTAATCCCAGCACTTGGGAGGCAGAGGCAGGTGGATTTCTGAGTTTGAGGCCAGCCTGGTGTACAGAGTGAGTTCCAGGACAGCCAGGGCTACACAGAGAAACCCTGTCTCAAAAAAACAAAACAAAAAAATTTTAAAGGAAAATAAACAATATAAAAATAAAGTTGGGAGAATTTAATGGGACAGCTTCTAAAAATAAGCAAGACTCTCAAAATGATCAAAAAATTTCAGATTCCCTTACTTTCTCCAGTGATCACGTTTACTATGCTAATTCACCCTAGCTTTTAGAAGACAAATCTATTTACTCATACCTTAGATGCATTTGTTAGCCTGTATCTTAGAGGCATCTGTGACTTGTTAATGCAGGCCTTCTGTGATTTTAGGGTGGTTTGTCATGTTCCTCTCTTCCCTCTCCACTTCCGTATCCCTCTCTCCGATGCAGTCATGGTACATTTTGATCTACAAAGGCCTCCAATCCCACCACTGGTCTCCTATTTACCTACCCTTGATTTATAGATTGATTCATATAACCCCATTCCCTTATATACACATTATTAGAAGATGAAAAGTTCTCCATCTGTCATGAATTGGTAGGACTAAAATTCCAAAAAATGGCTATTCTACCAAAGGCAATCTAAAATCAATTGCAATCCCAATCAAAATTCTAATGAAATTCACAAAAATTGGGGGAAAATCATCTCAAATTTCATATAGAATCACAAATCCAGGCAAGCCCAAACCATTCTAAATGATAAAACAGTGAGAGAGATAAATAAATCACCATGCCTGAGCTCAGGTTATATTACAAAGCTATAGTAGTTGGAACTACATGATATTACATCAAAAACAAATATCTTAATTTCATCTGTTTAAAAAGTATGTTAAATATGCTTTTCAGAAGGTTTTTGATTACACTTACATAGCTCAAAATTTGTATGAGAAAAAAGAATTTTGAAAAGGAAAAATTATAGAGAATAAAAATATTGTTTCCTCTTTTTTATAACATTCTTCACAGAACAGAAGGAAGGATTGGTAAATCATTTCTTAAATAAAAATATATTAGCTTCATACACCAAGCCCACTACAGTTCCATGGTCATATTTCTTAACAATATCCTCATTCATCTACATCCCTCTGCCTCTCTTATTCCACCCTAAAGAAGTACTCTGAGCAGAAACAAGATTGAGCAGGGCATGGTTGTAGAAGTTCACCATCATCAGAAGTTATTATGTACTTGCTTATCACACATGTTGCAACGTAGAGCTTTGCACATGCAGTTTCTCTACAGTACTGTCCTATGTGTTTCAGCCTCTGAACAAGAATTAGTATTGGTGGATATAAAGGACTAATTATGTCTGAATTGATATTTTGTGACTACTCCTTCAGAGCCTATGGGTCAAGATGACATATCACAAAATTCATGTGCATTGAGTTTGTCTCTGAGTACCATCAGAATATGAACTGTTTATTAAAAGCCCCATACTTAAAATTTTTAACAAGCAATTAGGGATTTTCTTAATTTTATAAAGAATACCTCAATAATATATCTTAAAATGAACAAACCAAACTCATTTATAGCTGACTTAGGTCAGAGCTAATTATGATTTAATGTAAGGATAAGTATCAGCTTTCATCCATTTTCATAGTTCATGGATTTGCTTATAATTGAGGAAGGACGATACAAACCATAAAATGAAATAAAATAAAATAAAATAAAATAAAATACAATGCTATTGGGAAAATACGCCATTGATTTTGGTGCACACATCATGAAAGGTAAGTGTGAGCCAATAAAGATATTAAATAAAAAGCAAACATAAATCTTGTTTTTCCAAGAACATTTGCCGTCTATTTAAGTCAGGCATCAGTCAGCATGGTTGTCCCAGTTTGCTTTCTATTGCTGCAATAAACACTGCGATCAAAAGCAGTGCAGTGATGAAATAGATTATTTGGCTGACTGGTTACATCATCATTGAGGAAACCCAACATAGAAATTCAAAGCAAGAACATGCCAGCCGGAACTGAAGTAGAGACCAGGGAGAAACACTGCTTACTGGCTTGCTCTCCCAGACTTCCTGAGATGCCATCACTATATAGCCTACATCCAACTGTCCAGGGATGGTACCACCCGTAGTAGGCTGAGTCCTTTTACATCAATTATCCATTAAGAATACGCAGTAGTCTCAGGTATGTCTAGGTTTGAGTCATCTTGACAAAAACTACCCAGCACTGTGGTTTGTAGAGATTCACCACATTCTTAGCTATTGCTTAACAAAGCATGCTTTCAAGTGTGTTTTTCTCAATGATTTAACCTATAAATAGCACAAGAAGTTAAAAAAAACATGCACTGTTAAGCGTAAATTGCCTCTAATGTGTTTTACCTATATATTTAATGTATATTTATTACAATAATTATCTCATTTTGTGGGAGCTTTGCTCCTGGGGGATTGAAACTCAGGAAAGCTATTTTTAATGCTAGAAAAGGGAAAGAAGTGGGCTGCACAAAGCCACTGGTCTAGCTAGCTGCCTCTGAACTGCAGCTGCCCTAGCTCTGCGTGCTACAGCTTCAGTCAGTGAAGGTAGTTGTCTGCAGAGATGCTGGGATGGAGGCTGCAGTGACCGAAGGGCTCATTGCAGTATTTTGGTGATATTTGTGAAGATGCAGCCAGACATTGGGAGAGAAATGCAGCCACAGTGAGCAAGGTACAAGGTAAATATAACTAAAATAATGACCAAAAGAAAAAGTTTTAAAAGGGCAAAGGAGTTTTTGTTGGGGTAGGTTGAGGTGTCTGAAGATTGTGAATATCTTGCTATTCTCTCTTTTGGTTTGCTTCCTATCTCCAGCACTACCACCCTCACTCTTGCTCTCTCTGGAAAATTCATGTAAGCCAGAAGGTCTCAAAATTTTCTTTTCCTCTTAGACTCTCAGAAAAACAGCATCAGAGATTGTTACATTTCTATTGTGCCTAATAGACAGGTAATGCCAGAAGGAGGCCATGTAGACAGATTTATGTCTAAAAACCATTCCACCTGAGTCTTCCTGAGGCTGAAACACAATGTAAAGAACAATAGGCCAGGTAAATGTTTGTTTCTTCTGTGGGCCTTGCAATCTACTGACAGGAGATGATTTATCTACATGGACAAAGGGAGTCACTGAGCACCGAGCTTCCAATTCAGTCTTTTCTACTTCATCCAGGTCAATGAGGGCTCTAGATAAATGTACTGAGGTACCAAGTCGGACGTGTTCTGCTAGATGTCTAGGGCTTTTTTTCCTTTCTTTCGGGTCTTCTAAATTATTATCATTTGTTTTTCTGTTAGGAAAAAAAAAGCAGATTGAAACATTTCTTACTGCCAGCAAACAAGCATGATACAATTTACTATTCTCATTACTCACAAATGAATATTGCAATAGCTATTACTCTTCTGTTGGAAAGTAACAGAAAACGGAAAAATTTAACATGCGTGTGAGACAATTTATTGTCCATCTCATCTGAAGACACATTGTTGATACTAATTAAATTGTTTCTCAGAAAGAGAATGTGTTTTGTCATATTACTTTCAGAAGGTAAAAATTGACATTTAATTTTCAAAACTGAGCAGATTATTGAGTTCTGTTGTGATATTGACCTGAGGTGCACGTTCCCCAGGGTGGAGTCAGGTTATCAGATGTCAGTATGTTACATGATTCTATGAACACAGTGAAAAATTAATGAGTGTTTTAAAATGCATACATTCATGAAATGCTGTCTCAAAAGAGCAGGTTTGAGTAAATGGTAAATAAGTGCATGTAAGTATCATGTTCTTCTCAATTGTCTAAATGAATAGTCATGCTAATAATAAAATCTACAGTTTGCATTAAAAAGTTATCTTTTTATATTTTGCACATAGTTATATTTCTTATAGCTCTGGAAAACAGCAACATATATCTTGTCTTGTTCCAGAATATATTTGTTGATATGGAAAAAAATTGAAGACTGAACTTATGAGTAATAAAAATGCATGTTTCATGTCCTGCTGATGGGATGCTTACATGGTCTCATATTATAGAAAATATTGCTGTGAGCAAAGTTAAAATGAGAATTTCTATTGTTAACTTGTAGTCCTTCCACATATAGATTCTTATGTCTGGTTATTACTCTTATGATCAGAAAGTCATAAAATTCGTCATTAATTATTATTGCGTGGCAATGTGGTCAGGGAAGATGAAAAAAGAGATGCACGTGAAAGTGCTATAGTTAAAATGTTTGCGTGCAACGTGCTCATAGGTTAGCTTTTTACTGACCAGGTATATATTGAAAAGACTATGTGAAAATAGTCACTATTAAAGTACTTATTTTCAAGATCTAGATTTTCATACTCCTTACTAGCAATTCCATTTCTACATATGATAACACAAAGTAATGACATGTGCCAAGAGACACAGTTTGCATAAAGGAAACATTACTATCTAGGAAAAGGGCAATAGGCAAAATATAATTAGTTCAAAAGTTACATAGAAACTATTTTTAAATTAAGAAAAATAAGTGACTCTTGATATAAACTTAAATTGCATGTATGTATGTATGTATGTATATGTATATGTATATATGTGTGTGTTTATATGTATAGAGGTATACATATAAATATCTGTGCTTATGTGTATATACATAATTTTTAAGAGCACATGCATTTCATAGTAAAACCAGAGACAGAAAACCAACCTGGTAAAGAATTACAAAAGGCAGCTCTGCCAGCCCTTGTTTCTGTTCCAAGTTTGTAGACTTTTGTATAACTCTACTTCTCATCTTTTTCCTATAATATCATTTAGAAACCATTAGAGGCATTTTCATGTTACTGTTTTATTTTGTAATGCCTACTATTTTTCTCTGTTACTATACAGACTCAAATAAACTATCTCCCCTGATGTAAAAAGAGACTATTTTGATGAGTCCCTCTACCATGAAAATGGATTCCAAGTATCTCACCATTAAATAACAAGCAATGTTTTATGTGAGGCTTTATTATTGAATAAACAGAATTGCAGCTGTCTTTTTCTACATTGTGGGTTCTTCTTTCTTCCATCCTTCTCCACCATTTTTCTTCCATCTTTTCAACCCCCTAACACTAGAGAAGAGATAGAGAAGGATAGAGAGGAAAGGAAAGAGATCTGTGACTAAAGTCAGGGGTCATAAGCAGGTAACATCATCATTAGATGACTTCCTGCTGATTAGGAGCATCAAGTTCCTTCAGGCAAGTTTGATCTTTGCTGTGAGGATATCTAATTTCTTCTTGTTGTGTCTTCTTTGTGAATGGCTTTTTAATAAACCACAACCAACCACAACGAACCTCAACCAAGAAACAACCAACAACCAGCCAATAACTCACCCTCTAAAACGTCCCCAGAATTCCAAATATCACACAATCACAGAAAATACCTAGAGCTGGCAACATCATATCACCTGGCAAATCACAGTCAGTTACTGTGGACAATGAGGAGCAGACAAATATCCCACAACTGGGATTAAGATGAGTACATATTCTTAAACTATTTCTGTGCCTTTTAAAGAAACAAAAATTCCAAAATTGTCACTACACTGATTGACAAAGCATCTATGATGTATTCTGTCAAAAGTTCATTGGCAGAAAATAACAGTGCAGGAAAAATTGTAAAATTTTTCTTTTCTTTCAGCTAGAACAGAGGACATAGGAACATATAGTGAGAACAGGTAAAACTAAGAGTCATGAGTGGAGAACAATTCTACACAAGAGTTACAAACCAAAGGCTCACGGGAGAAACTAGGGAGGGTGCTCAGAGTCTGGGCCATCTGTTTCTTAGTCTTGGATTCTTATTTAAAGAACTGAAATAAACATTCACACAGATTTCCAAAAGTAGCAAGAAAATGATTCAAAGTAAGTGGCCTGCCAAGATGGCTTAGTAGATAAAGGTGCTTGCCATCAACTCCCACAACTCATCATTTGACCTTCATTTGTGCTACAATATTTACTCATGTGTATGTTCATGTGCACGCAGGCACATGCAGACACACACTTGGCATAAACAAGTCAATCAAAAGAATAAGTCTAACGTTTGACAGCAGACCACACGAGTAAAGGTATTTAAGAGGCCCCATTACTGTTTGAAACTTCTTTATATGGAGTTTGAGGAAAGGAATGGTTAGTTACTAAGCAATATAGTTGGTGTGAATCTCTATTCTGACTGAAAGGCTGAGGTTATATAAGCTTTTGTCCAGTACAACTGTCCTTTCCCATAATGCATCTGATTTTGATCATAGTCATATGTGATATGCATATGCATAACATGTTACATAGAGAACTCTCCCCAAATCACACTTGAGGACACATAGTTTTGTCTCATTGTGTCTTCATCAAAAACCAATTCAGGCAGGATTGGCCCTTCTAGGAAGTATTGGAAATAATCTTTGAAGAGAAACTGTCCAAGTTTGATGGTTAACGAGAGAAGCAGAAACTAGTTGGTAATATGCTGTGTGGCTTGTTACTAATGGGCGTGCAGGAATGGGGATTGTGTGCTGAGTGTGTTCAAATAAGAGTCTTGGGCTCCCACATACCTCATCATTATTGACAACTGTGAGTGTAGTCAAGTCAAGTGGGGTTTTAGATTGGTAAGATATTCTTTTCATTTCCCATCCTCAAAGTAGCCAGTCAAGAGTTAACAGGGAAGGGGCAAGACTCCTATCCCCTATGCTTTTTGGTATTTGTTTTTAAGGTTCTTTTTTTTTTTTTAAAGTTTTATTTATTTATTATATGTAAATACACTGTAGCTGTCTTTGTCTTCAGACGCACCAGAAGAGGGCATCAGATCTCATTACGGGTGGCTGTGAGCCACCATGTGGTTGCTGGGATTTGAACTTCTGACCTTTGGAAGAGCAGTCGGGTGCTCTTACCCACTGAGCCATCTCACCAGCCCCTTAAGGTTCTTTTCTTTAATTTTTTTTCTTTTAAGTTCACTATTTGATTTTCCATTTTGGCAATTTCTTATTGTTATTGCTTGTTCCTTTTTGTTGTTGTTTTGGTTAGAGAGGCTCACATTGTATTTACTCTGCTTGATTGATTCAAAATTGGGGATGAGAAAAACACATCACCATAGCAAGAGAAGCCATTGTCCCTGGTGGAGGGTGTGGCCATCTTGAGCAATAATGGTGCCCTATAATCATAGCACTGTTATACTGTTCTACTATAAACATAGTGCTGCTGGGATTGGTAGCACTGAAGGTAAAGTTGGCCAACAGCTCCTACAAGAGCTGGTAGAGAGAAAGATGAGGGGCAAAGCACAAACTATTAGTTATCTATTATTAGGATACTTGGAAGCATTAGCATGCTTGAAACATCTGAATTTCATAACAGAGGAGTTGGAGCCTTTCCTTGAGAAAGAATATGAATCAGAAAAGAAAAGAGAAAAAGGAGACCTGAGACAGGTAAATGGGAGGCATCTGAAAAGAGAAAAACAATGTTGGCATTGTGGTTGGCCATGTAGGCAAAGAATTCCAAGAGAAGAAATAGGCAGTGAGATACTTCAAAGGTAGCCTCACCACAGTAGAGCAAGAGGAAATGCCAGGTTGCAGAGCATCTTAGAGAGTTCAGCTCTCAGTCACATGACCATATGCAATTGCAGGGATGGTGTGGCCTCTACAGGTCAGGTATGTGTAATCTTTTTTTTTTTTTTCCAGTTGGTGCTCTATAGAATAGTCAAAAATTTGTACCAATTATAATCACAATTTAAAATACTCTGTTGGATAGTGGGACTTAGCTTTAGATTAACTTTCTTTTCTTTTTTTTGCAAATGGCAATAAAATTTATGAAATTTAACTTAAAAATAAAAATGCAACTATGGGTTTTCTGTGGAATGATAACTTAGATATGATAGCTGTGTTCAGGCCCAAACTTACCAAGCAAAATAAGAAAACAAAAAGTTTACTGTCAAATAAGAAAATCTATACTTTTAATAAGTACCATGTTGAACTTTAGATTTTCTCTGTCTCCTAACTTTCTGAGGCAACATCACTATTTTTAGAGTAGACTGTGCTGGAATATATCCTATGCTATGGCCTCAGAGCAGACTGGCTGGGAGAGCAAAGCCCACATTGGCTGGGAGAGCAAAGCCCACATTCTCCTAGGAAGCTGTGCCCCCAACCACAGACTAACACTTCAAGGTTGAAATTCCATTTTCAGTACATGCTGAGTTAAATAGCTACAGGCTTTGATTAGCTTTGTGAAGCTACCAAGACTTTGTGCTTCCCAATTTCTGTGATTAATCACATTTAATTTACACATGAAAATAAAGAATTTGCGTGCAAAAATGGTTAAGAATGCACCCTCTTTGTTTTGTTTGTTTGTTTGCTTGTTTGTATACTTGCTTGCTTGTTTTGTGGTGTGTAGGTTGAACAGAAATCACTTGACAAAATAAAGAAGATTGTTGTTCAAACATTTGAACATATAAAGAATTGTGTTTACAGCTATGGCAGTCTCGCCCGTGATAGGTTGATTTACACAGCCTCTGAGTACTTAACAGACCACATCAGATTCCAGAGCATGTCACACACCTAAGTGGTAATATAACAACATAAATGTTGTGCTTACCTTTCTCTGTGTTGGTTTTAAGAAGCTCTTTCAGCCACGGAGTTAGGGGACTTTCTCCAAGTAGACGTTTTACTTTCAAGACGGCGCTATCTCCCCCTGTTGTCCAAGCAGATAAAATCAAACACTCTAGAACCAGGGAGGCACAGTGTTTCTGCTGTCTGCAAGCTGACATGAGGCAGGCTGCAAGCGACAGGAGTTTTGTTCACTCTGGTTTCTTCGTGTTGAAACAGGAAAAGCCTTTTCACCTGGCTGCCTTTGAAGAAGTACTCAGACTGCCATGGCCTCGAAAGGTAAGGGTAAGACTAGGCAGCAACTAAATTTGCCCTCATTTATATTATAAATACAAGTGCATGACTACTGGGGTACAATCAGTGGAAACTGGTCCTTTAAAAGCTTCTATATATTGCTCTTGAATTATTTTACACCAAGGTTTACTTTGTCCTGACTTAAAACACACACACACACACGTTAGTCAAAAAAAAAAAAGAAAGAAAGAAAAGGTTCAGGCGTAAAACATGTTTTCATTGCAGTGAGTGTAAACTTAGCAAAATAACAAGAAATGCTGGAAAGCAAAATTAGAGCAGGAACATTTAGTTTAAGCACAACAATGGAATGAAATTCCACACAAGCATTTAAATATGTTATTTAAACATTTTAATTGCCCAATTGTTGTTCAAAACCATGTGACACACAGCCCAGCAAAGGGCAGAACATCTTAGAGCAGCCTCACCTTGACACACCAAAACTAATTTTTTTGCTTACAAACTTAACATACTTCAGTAATGCATTCAATATAAAAAAAAAAATCAATCAACGTGGTCACAATATACAATCTAAGTAAGGAAATCAATTAAGGTAGATCTTTACTCAAAACACTGCAAGTACTGAAATATCTGCGTTAATTAAGCAGTTTTTCAAAAGACAAGAGATATGGTTTTATCAGGGGGTAATAAATTACAAATGCAGTAAAATATTTCTAAAACTGAAATTATAACCTACTTTATTCAATTATCAAAACAAATCATTATTAATCTCTACACTATCACGAAAAGTTTCAGAATGAAGAAATTTGATTTGCAAATTGAGGGAAGCATTTAAAACTAGTCACACAAGAAAGATGGCTCTACAAATACATACTGTCCCACATGATTTACAGAGATGAGTCTATCCACGCAATGTATGCACACTCCTCCTTGCTTCATAAAACACGGATCTGACATCTATTAAACAAATTAAGTAATCTTTGTGTTTTGCATGCTTATTTAACGTAGGCCAGTCCCTGAGAATCCTTACGAAAGCTTATAAAATGATTATAAAATGTATCAGAGAGAAAAATATTGAATTTTAATGTATGTGTGCATAATGGCCTCTCTATTTGAAGGCAAATAAACACAAACCTTGATAAATACTTCTTGAGCACAGACAGTAGCCTGGTCCAAATGCCTCTCATTTTATAAATTGAGAGCAGCAACAGAGTGGCCTGCAAGGGAAAGAGTTGCGGCGTGTGTAAAATATTTATGGTTAGTTATACATTTTTAAAAGAGTAGATAGAAATTCAAAGCCAGATAGCAATTCAAAGGAGTTTCTTATTCATCTGGTGGTCTGGGTCTTTGAAGAAAATGTGACTGGAAAGCAATATTACAATTAATCTGCTAAAAAGAAGTGATGTTCTGTAATGAAAAAAACTTAATACTAAACCTAGAGACAAACTTCAGGATAAAAAATGAACAGCTCTATGGCCAGCTAAAATATTAAGGCCATGGCTTGGATAGAACATTTATTACAAACTCAAAGTGACAAGAAGGTGTCATTTAAACAGGAAATTTTGTTTGAGCAATTTCCTTATCTTCATTTTTACTTAGAATATGTCTGAGGATATGTTCTTTAAAAACATTTAGTGATATGACCATGACTTACTAATAATATCTAGCCTATGAAACTGAATTATCGGGTAATGTCACCACAGAGACTACAGGGTAACAGGGCATTTTAGAGACAAGTCCAAGACAGTCTGACCTGGAGGTCAGCAGATTCAAAGCAATGTTATCATCTGGAACCTCTTTACTTGGTAAAGATGCATATATTGAAAGACATCCGCTGGCTCTGCTGGTAGGTCAGAAACCTAGTAGCTCAGGTCAGTGATACAGGGCCCACTTCCAGACACTGGGTCATGTACTGTGCTGTGTTAAAGCAGCATAGTTTACTAGATAAACATGGAGTTATTTACTGATCTTTTTGAAAGGAAAGTGTCAGTAAGAGATAATGTACTATTTCAGCAATGTTCATTATTAATTTACCATATATAATTGTGGGATTTTTGCCTGATCACAAAATGTACCAAACATAGGTCCTATGGGTTTTTTTTTAATGAGGATAGCCTCACGTAACTACCACCAAGACCAAGAGAGGGGATGCTTCCAGCAGCTGCAGCTGACAATGTTCCCTTCCTTTCTGGCTAACAATCATGCATCTATCTCCATCCCCACATGAGCTACTTTGGTACATTGTGTTTGTGAACTCATCTTTTCTAGAATCAGATTTTGCCACTAGTTAGGTTTTAGTTTTGGTTTCTGCAAAATGATGGCAGTTGCTATTGGCACTGATGCTGAACAAGGTATATATATGTATATATGTATACACACATATACATGTATATATATGTATATATGTGTGTGTGTGCATGTGCATATGTATGTATGTGTGTGTATATATATATATATATATATATATATATATATACACACACACACACACACACACACACACACACACACATATATAGTGGCCACTATTGCCCCTATGATTTTTTTAATTATTTTTTATTGACATTCCAGCTGTTGCCCATCTCCCAGTCCCCCCTCCCACATTTTTTCATCCCATTCCTTCTTCCTCTTGCCTCTAAGAGGGTGTTCCCTCCCACCACCAGGCCTCCCTCTTCACTGGGGCCTCAAGTCTTTCAAAGATTAGATGCATCTTCTCCCACTGAAGTCAGACCAGGCAGTCCTTTGCTATATATGTGCTGGGGGCTTTGGACCAGTCTGTATATGCTGCCTGATTGGTGTCTCCGTCTCTGGGGGCTCCCTAGGGTCATGGTTAGTTGAGACTGCTGGTCTTCCTATGGGGTCTCGCTTCCTTTCAGCTTCTTCAATCTTTCCCCTAATTCAACCATAGGGGTCCCTGACTTCAGTCCAATGGTTGGGTGTAAACATCTTCTTCTGTCTCAGTCAGATGCTGATAGTGCCTCTCAGAGGACAGCCATGCCAGGCTGCTGTCTGTAAGCACATCATAACATCAGTAATAGCGTCAGGCCTTGGTGCCCCCACCATGAGATCAATATCCTCCCATACCCTACAGCCTCCCTGCCTCTGAGGAGGTCAGTAGTAATCAGGGACACAGGTGAGACTCCTGCCCAAATACCCAAATTTCCCTCTGATTTTAAGATGGTTTTACATAATTTTCCTGGTCTTGGGACACCCCCCACCTTGGAATTCCCTCCCAGGGTCTTTTCCTAAGAATAAGATGTGTTATCCCCTTCCCTTGTGTCTGTCGCTGAGGTCAGGGCAGTTCTGGAGGGATCCTTGTGGGAAGCCAATTGCTGCAGCCTTATAACTTACAAGCTCTATTACAGTGAAGACAAAGGACAAGTTTCTTCGTTTAATCCTCGAGCGAGTACTGTTCAGATAGATCTCAAATGCCATTGACAAATGCAAACTTAGCAGCTCGACATCAATATTAATAGAAACCCAGTCGGTTCCTACCACCTTCGGGGTAAATAAATAAATGAGTCATCTGGCAATTGCCCCTCATTAACACTTCCTGTATTCACAAACTTAACAAGCTTGTCATTACTAGAATCAATTTATTCCTCTGTCCAAAGGGCCATTCATCTGGGGTCTGTGTTCCTTCGTCCCTGTACAGACTATGCTTGGGTTTTCTTAATGATGGGAATTTATTATCTCAGAAAGACTCCCAGTACATTTTTTTAAAACTGTATTTGTGATTTAAAGATGCAGAAAAATACATCAAACAGATAGTTTCATAAATCTAGTACCATTGTAGAAATAAGACTATTTTAATTTGTTACTAAATAGTCATATAGCACCCCACTTTTACAATATTTTCAATAAGAACACTTAATCACATCTTAGACAGCTGTTATGAATTTACCCTTTATGTCCAGAACTAATTCCTTTACCTCGGTCATGTACATGCTACCTAACATTATTTCTACCAGTGATGATTCACATCGGACCACAACTCATAAGATGCTGTTACCATTGAGCAACATACTCCATGACCTTCCCGCGCAGTGAAATCTTCTAGTGATTAATAAATTCTCAGAAATTTTCATACTGTTAAGCAATGTGATGTTTAAGTGTGCTTAGTGTCATAATGAACCCTAGTATGTTTGAAAAGAAAAAGAACTTGGACATTCACTTTGTTGTGAACCAACAGCTAAGCTAAAGCGACACAATGTTGACAAACTGCTGATATGTATAAAACCTTGACACTGTGAGGATGAGAACCAGAAACACTGGTGGTCTGTGGGCAAAAGCATAGTATCTAGTGAAGGAGCTAACACAATGAATAGGGAAACAGTAGAAGAAAGCTATCATTTATATTTTTAGATCAAGATTCTCCTGCTTGGGGCTTATGCATAATCTCAGGGAGATGAATGCACAATAAATAGGAAACTTAGAGGTTTCAATGTGAGATGACTGACATTGAAGCACATCTACTGGCAACAAGAGTGGTACTGGTGGATATTTCTAAGCTAACAAAGTGACCTTCACACAATTCTATAATTATGCTAAGACACTGAAAATTAGTGAGCTTCCTCAAACTTAGCAGTGAGGTTTCCAAGGACACCCTCATGCCATTAGGACAATGGCTTTACCTGGGATCTTATCAAAATGCAACTTTGCAAACCTACCATCCTAATTTCTGAATCGCTAACTGCAGAGAGACCCAACGCCTACTTAATAGGTCTCTCAGGTGGTTCTGATGAAAGCTGAAGTGTACGATTCAAAGTGAGACAAAAAACTTAGATAACGTGTCTTCAAAAAAAATGAATGGCAGCCCCATACTATCCAGAGAAGGGAAGCTATAGCTACAGGTTAGCAAGGGTCTGTTACCATTTAGTTTGCTTTTGTGAGCTATGATTCTTCATCTTCAAAAAAAAAAAAAAAGGTTTTTGTACAATGTATCTGCGGGTCAATTATTTAAGCCAAGTTATTCAGTTATGTCTCTGGGCAACCACAGCATTCTTCTATGTTCCTTCTTCCCTAACTGAGGGCACTGAAGAGTGAAAACGGGGAAAATACACCAAAATGAGAGATGTCAATCAAGGGAAAAACTGACACCTAAATCAAATTAAAAAGAAAAAGAAAAGAAAAAAGAATGAAAAAAAAAGATAAAGAAAGGAAGGAAGGATTACGTAAAATCAAAAGCAACCTAAACTTTAAATATCCAACAAGATATTTATCTTCTCTTGCAGATTCCCAGAACCAAAACCCTAGAAGTCTGCCTGGGTTTCTTCCTCGAGCTACAAACCCAGATCAAAACTCTCAGGAGGCTTCTTCCAGTCCCAGGAAACAGGCAAGGCAGCAGCCGGATGTCTCTCAGCCAAGCAGTTTCCTGCCAACAGCCACTCTCCCTCCTGGTCTAGAGTATTTAAGCCAGGTTTGCATGACTTCCCTTTCTACTAGAGTGTTTTCTTTAAAAGCGAGTCAAACTCAGTTTCTTGTTTTTCAACCAATAATTTAATGGAATACAAAAATGCATAAAAATCATGAAGTTATAAAAGACTGATTTTATTGATTTCTATTATTTAGAAAGACTTAATCCACTTTATTGCCACCTATCCTTATTTACTTGACAGAGTGTCAAGACTAAACAGTCTTGACTTTGTCATGCAACACTTTTATCTGCCTTCTGTTCATGGCTCGAGGTGTGGAGATAGATATTCTCAAGGAATTATCAGACGAAACCACATACAGCTATTAATTAAGCATATTTATTGAATACTTGCTATATTCGAGGCTCATAAGCATAGCATCTATCCCCTGTCACTCAAACATTTTGTAAGTTAATGATCAAACCAAAAAAAAAAGAGTGCTGATTTATAAAGTGCAAAGCAGTATACAAAAGCCAGGAAAACACACATTTCTAAAGGAGAAGGCAGATATGGAGACTTCTGCAAAGAGTTGAGGCTTTTCAACAGATCTCAAAAGTAGTGTGAAAGTCAAAATGAAAGCCAGTTACTGTCTTCTGATGTTTGTGAACCCCCAGGCCAACTCGCTTGATCATTTCACTACTAGGTATAGTTGCTGTTGTAGTCTTAGCAGAATGGACAGCACTTCAAGCCTTGTAATATCTCTGTCATGTGGAAAATAAGTAGCCATTGCCATTCATATATGAATATATTGTTTAGCAGATTATCTCACACAAGATTAAAAAGACTGTTACACTAATATTGGAATGTCAGCACATATGCCACTATACTTGCCTGTCTGGCATTCCTTCAAACATAAAGTCTATCTCTTTTATCAAAATCAAATCTCTGTGTTAATTCCCTTAAGGTACAAGAGATTTCTGTTATGCCTGATAGGGTTTAGGCTGCATGTAGCATATGTTGCTGGGAAAATGTTTATAATTGCAGATGCCTTCTCCAGAAACCCACTGGCAGACAAATGTTCTGTAGAGACTGGCGAGCACAGGAAGCTAGGGAAAGGAGCTGGAAAAGCTAACCTACCATCTTCCATCTGCAAAAAGGATCAGCTGTAATAGCTGACTAGAGTTGATTAACTGCTGCAAGCTGTTTGGGACTGTTGTCAGACAAGATTTTGCCAAATATAAAAGTGATATACCAGCGCCAGAGGGCTGGGGTTTGATGATCACATATGGCCACCACATATTCTTCATCCACCCATGAATGATGACACACCGTGACCAGATGCTTGACACGAGTATGTGTCCTACCGTTCGATAAATAGACTTAAGACCTCGTGAGCTTCTGCTTTAAACACGGTACATTTTCCTAAAACATACCTTTGCTAATACTTTTCAGAAAAATTTCATAAATTGTTAGTATTTGACCTCTAATGGGCATAACTTACTCATTCGCTACTAAAGGAATATGGGCTTACTTTAAGCCTTTATGTACAAAAAGAGGAGGGAGCATTTCTTTTCTGTTGAATGACTTTGTGTTAACTTTTAATTGAAAATATATTGTTTTTCCTCACAAAATATATCCTGATTGTGGTTTTTCCCACCCTCTACTCCTCCAAGTTCCATTCCATTCCCCCTCCCTTCTGTATCCACCCCCTATGTGTTCTCCATTAGAAAACTAACAGTCTTCTAAGGGATTATAATTCAATATGATATGATATGTTATATGATATGATAAAACAAAAACAAACACATAGAAATTTGAAAAAAAAAACCAAACAGAAGAAAAAGAGCCTAAGAGAAGGCGCAAGAAGCAGAGACCCACTCATTTGCACACTCAAAAATCTCATTGAAAACATTAAACTGGAAGCCATATCATATGTACAAAGAAGATAGTGTGTGTGTATGTGTGTGTGTGTGTGTGTATATATATATATATATATATATATATGCGTATACATCATATATATATGCGTATACATCATATACATATACATCATATACATATACATCATATACATATACATACCACACACATATATACATTTTATCATATATATATATGATAAAATGTTTTTAAAAGGGGGAAATGGGGAACTTCCTGACAGGACATATTAGACAAGGAACCTCCAAAGATGCCACTGAGTTCATTTTCTCTTGGCCATCTACTGCTGGGCATGCTGCCTGTCTCAAGAATAGTTTGCTTTCACAGTGAGACTCCCTTGGAAGAAACTAGATTTTGATTTGCAAGTGGCTACCAATTGGAGAACACTTCTAGATTAGGGATGGGGACATGTGTCTAATTCTCCTTTGAACTCTAGGGCAGCACCTGGTGCAGGCTCATGCAGGCCCTGAGCATAGTGCTTCAGTCTCTGTGAGTTCCTATGTGTGTTGGACATGGCTCACTTAGGGGCCTTGTCTTCTTGGTGCTGTCCATCTCCTCAGACTCTTACACTCTTTCTGTTTCTTCCTCGATAGGGATCCCTGAGCCCTGAGCAGAGGGATTTGATTGAGACACCCCATTTTGGGGCTAAGTATTCCAAGGCCTCTTACTCTCTGTGTGTCTGGCTGAGGGTCTCTTCTGTATTTGTTCCCACTTGCTGCAGGAGGAACTTCTCTGATGATGGCTGATTAAAGAACTGATCTAAACAAATCGGAATGTCATTATGAATCATTTTATTGCTCTAGTTTTTTTGTGGTTTTTTTATTATTAATTTAAGGACAGTAGTATTTGGTTTTGCCTTAGGTCTCTGGGCTATCGAGTCTCAAGTTCTTATTCACCCAATATGTTGGGTACTTACCTTAAACTCAGAAACTGTAAGCCTGCCCTCAGGGATCCATGGCTAACTTGATACTTCTCAGAGCTGATGACCACATTCTATCTTTCTGAAGTTGCTTTCCCCTTCTTTGCTCACATCTCTCCATTTTCTGCAAGCAAACAGAATTCCTGCCATACAGTCAAAATTTACTCCCCTTAAAGATGCTTTGTCATTATTGTTCATATAATTTTAGAGTATCTCAAGTTATAGATGACTTCCATAAGAAATATTTACCTTTATAAAAAAAAAAAGGACAGAGGCAGGCAGATTTCTGAGTTCGAGGCCAGCCTGGTCTACAGAGTGAGTTCCAGGACAGCCAGAGCTATACAGAGAAACCCTGTCTCGAAAAAACTAAAACAAAACAAACAAACAAACAAACAAAAAAACCCAACCTCAAAAAAAAAAAAAAAAAGGCCACATTGTGTTCTTTCTTCAGTGATAAGACAATAAGAGGAAATGTTCTACCTCACTTCAGGGTATACAAAGAAAATAAACAAAACACAACCTCAAATTTACTGGAGTTGTGGATTGACAATCAATACCATACTTTATCAAAAATTGCCTTGTCTTGAAGATTCCTGCTGACTTTCCATATATGATTAGAGAATACAGTGAAAGCAACTTCAAGATGGGATTTAATGTGAAGTGCTAGAAATGCACTGATCAGCACTTCAGTAAAGGCTGATGGGTTGGCATTCATGGGGCTAGGAGTAGAGAGGATTAAACTACGAATATAAACAAATGAGGCCGCTCTAAAACAAATATTTTATATTTCATTTGCAAAGGTAATATATGAGCTGGTAAGATAGCTTGGGAGCGCCGGTCATCCTCTGTAAGCCTAGCAACATGAGTTCCACCCCCCCACACACACACACCCCAGAGTCTACATAAAGAACAGAGACAACCCCTAAAATGTGTCCTCTAACTACCACATGGGCACTGTTGTATGCACAGCTCACAAACACACCCAATAATAGCCAATAAATTCCTAAGCAACAATCTGAGTTACATACTTCATTTTTAATTACCTAGGCCAAAGGTTGTGGCCGATATTTGATACCAGAATACTTTCTCTGCTTCAGGTGACTTTCTGTTAGTGTCTGAAAGTTTTCTGTTTTCCTTGGTCTGAGAATTAGAGTAAAAATGAGAACTTTTTATAAAATATCATCGTTCATCTTAAATAGCTATTTATTCCATGAAAGCACGGTGCCACCTGAAGGAGTCAGTGGAAAAACAGGGACTAGAAGAAGTGGAATGCCAGTATTCATCCGGTGACGTCATTTCCTCAGAAAAGATGTGAGGACCTTTTAAAATGTCTTCTCCAGGCTTGATAGACGTGCCAGTGTAGGAGAATCGAGGGAGGGAAGACAAGAGTGGGTAGGTGGGTGGAGGAACACCCTCATAGAAGTAGGTGGAGGGGGGAATGGGATAAGGAGTTTCCAGGAGGGAAACCAGGTAAAAGGATAACACTAGAAATGTAAATAAATTAAAAAATAAATAAATAAGAAATTACATAAAAGTTTTCTCCATTATTGTTCACACAAAATTAAATAATTTGTAGTCTCAGCTCTCTTTTTCATTGTCACACAGCATAAAATCTCTTGCTCTTCTTACTATTGGAGCCTTTGCCTTTGGACTTTCAATAAGAGTTCTGTAAATTATTAGTTGAACAATAACATTTGATGAAGACAGCTCACGCATCCTGTAAACAAGGCACGGTCTCATAGAAGAATTATAGGGTCATGATTTGAGTAATGACTTCTTCCTTACCTACTTTGGTCTTTTGTCTTATACATGGTGGGTGTTCAAAATGTTTTAATGAAAAATGACAGGCTTCCTGTTGCATAGTAAGGGCTGTGATGGAATGGTTTTCACTTCTTTGTCTCATCCTTTGCAGCTGGACCTGATCATCATCCATCAGCAGGTGGAACTTCTTGGGAGTAAGTATATCAGATTCTGCACTTATTAAAACTCCTGAAAAGGCTGCCGTGTTCAGAAGATTCCTTACATCGAACATGTTATAAGCAATGTACAGAATTAGGTCAAATGACTGCTAGACCTATTTTTCAACCAAATCTAAATGTAATAATCTTAAAGAAACTATAAGTATGAAAATAAGTCTTTGATAACAGTGACATTTAAATTTTAATAAATTTAATCTTGAAGTGATAAGCAATAATTAATATCCCACAGATATTAATCACTAAAATTTCTTAACATTCTAATAAGGGAAGTCACAGTTGAGGTCATATTAAAATTTCATCTACACAAATGCTATTGTTTCCTTGCTTCCCAGTTGACTCAACAAAATATGCACACAATTTATCCATAGGAAAGTGTTTAAGGATGATTAATTAAATTTCCAATTACTTGAGTGCTCTTTGTTTATAAGATCTTATATTACTCCAATATATATCAGAAGGAAAGTAGTTGGCCAGCATTACTACTGCGGATGTTAAGAGAAATTGTAGATACAGTAATAAATGGCACTGTGAATTGTCCCAATAACTTGCAGAAAAATAATAGAGTTCGTATCTGAGCAATGAGTCCATCCCTACACATTCTGTCCTATGGTTGAAAGGTGGTGGACCATGTTTGTTCATAGTTCTAGAATAAATTTAGCTGTTCGTTTTGGTCCCAGACTTCGCTTTGATTCCTGAGGCTATGTCATCAAAGTTTAGAACACAGAAACAGATGTGAATGAAGCTGAGACTATCCGCTCAGTAACTCTGCCATGACTCTATGTTCTATTAATACTCCTTGACTTTTGACAAGTGGTGATACCAATCAAAGCATGTCTTCATAAGATGTGTTTCGCGACAGTGATCCTCGGCACTGAGACCTCCAACAAATATGAGATCAAAAACAGCTTGGGACAAAGAATTTACTTTGCGGTGGAAGAAAGCATCTGTTTTAATCGTAATGTGTGTTCCACGCTGCGAGCCTGCACCCTGAGGATCACAGACAACTCGGGTCGAGAGGTGATTACAGTGAACAGGCCCCTAAGGTGTAACAGCTGTTGGTGCCCCTGCTACCTACAAGAGGTTGGTCACTGCCCCTCAGCATCTTTTCTTTTTAAGATTATTCCTTTAAATGGCACTCATCTGGAACTACAAGACAGTAAACCTTACAGTTGTTTGAATTTATATCTTCCTTTTTAGGGTAAGGAAAACATGAAGATTTTGTGAGTCACTGTTTCCATTTGTAACCTGAAACTATGGTAGCTACCATGAGATTAAACGGTAAACACAGCTCATGCATCCTATAAATGAGACAGCCTCCTGGCTTGTGTATTATCCAAATAATTGTAATGGCTACAGTTCTCACCACTATACAAATACATCTTCAACAGTAGCAATGCCAGGAGAGGCCATGACACTTAACCTTGTCCACTGTGTCCTCTTCCCTGTGTGTTATTATACTCAGAATGATACCAAGCATTTGCACATTTAATAAACCCATGGCATGCAACACAGTGACTTTATTTTAAAACATAATTGATTATCATTGTCAGTAGAATTTTAATAACTCTTATTGATGTAGACCTAATTTGATCTGATATCTCTGTAAGCTAGAAGAATGTGGTTTCATCCTCCATTCTGCAAAATACACACACACACACACACACACACACACACATATATATATATGGAAAATGCTAAATATATCACTGAAAGGAATTTTTATCATTTTCATGACAAAATACAAAATCTCAGAGGAAATAATCACCCTGCATACTAATAAAAAATGTCAGAAGAAAATACTGCTTTGCATCCTAGAAACATGTATGTATAATGGCTTTTATAATACAACAGTTAATAATAACATATATTGTATAGATGTATGTTGATATTCTTCTGTGATTAATGAATTATAACTGTAGAAAATCTGATTTTATTACTATTTTGTCTTACAGCTAGAAATCCAAGCCCCTCCTGGTACTATAGTTGGTTATGTTGCACAGAAGTGGGGCCCCTTTCAGCCCAAATTCACAATTCAAAATGCAAACAAAGAAGATATTTTGAAAATCATTGGTCCCTGCACAACCTGTGGCTGTTTTGGCGATGTGGATTTTGAGGTATGAATGGCAAAGAAAGTTTTGCTTAGGTTCTGAGTTCTTAAAATGCAATTCACTTTACAAGTCATCAAGATCATGATGTATCCCTTAAATACATTTTAATAATCGTATATTAGTATAATACTCTAATAAATCCTATGTCCATGCTTATAATAATAGCCATTACTCCAGAGATTCTAAGTCCACAGTGTTTAGCAAAACTAATGCTATGACAATATATAATCCTTAGGCACTTTGTCATAGATCACTGCAATATTACTAAAAGAAGTATTAACAAATTAAAATAAGAATTATAAAATTAAAATTCTTGGCATATTTTCTAAATACAGTGATATACTACTATATCTCCTTACCTAAAAGAGTAAATCTCTTGTTATTTTCAACTTAAGTTTTTAAGCATAAGGCATATATATATATATATATATATATATATACACACATATATATATGTGTGTGTGTGTGTGAGAGAGAGACAGAGACAGAGAGTTAGAGACAGAGAGAGACAGAGACAGAGAGACAACAGAGAGAGACAGAGAGAGATGGAGAGAGAGAGACAGAGAGGGAGAGAGAGACAATATCTTCATTTTAACATTACATATCTTGTAGTTGTTAAGAGTCACGGTAGCTCTATGTTTGATGAACTTGATTCATAGGGAGTTAAAGCACATGTGGGACAGAGAGAATATGCATATTATCTTTGCCCTTTTCTGTTGACCTGCTTGTATGGACATTTAACCCCATTTGGGTCTCATTTCAGAAGCATACTCCACTAGAGTGTCACTATATAAAGCTATGTGTGTAAGATGTGCTAAGTTTGTTTCATAAAATAATGTACTCATAGGTCTAGGGAACTGAATATTAACATGAACCATTGCAAATTTAGCCTGTAACAGCATATGCTCTTGCAACAGATTATCCTGAGTGTACATCAAAGGCAAGGAGAATTTACATTCAAAGCATCCATTTTCATTATTCAAACATCCCACCTATGTCTGTTTCCAAAACTTCTGAAGGAGTCTCTAGACACCAAGAATACAGACTCTGTCCTAATCCCAGTATTCTGAAAGGCTGTCACACAGTTTCTTAATACTATGGTTGAGTAGATTTTAGCATTAGGGTTTAGTATTCATGCTATAACTATGTCCTAAGAAACTTTCCCTATTTTTTATTTTATATCACCATACAGAAAGTGAAGATTCATATTTAATAACTGTCAGAATGATAAACAGGATAAAGAAATAAATTATTGGTTTGGAGTGATGGCTCAGTGGGTAAGAGCACTGACTGCTCTTTCGAAGATTCTGAGTTCAAATCTCTGCAACGACATGGTGGCTTACAACCACCTGTAATGAGATCTGACGTCCTCTTCTGGTGTGTCTGAAGACAGCTACAGTGATCTTAGATATAATAATAAATAAATCTTTGGGCCTGATCGAGAGGGGCCGACCAGAGTAAGTGGGGTTGACCAGAGCGAGCAGAGGTCCTAATTCAATTCTCAACAACCACATGAAGGTTCACAACCATCTGTACAGCTACAGTATACTCATATATATGAAAAATAAATAGATAAATAAATCTTTAAAAAAGAGAAAAAATAAAGAAATTGTTGATAAGTCAGGTGTCGTTCTCCCATTTAATGGTAGACTTCAGTCTTTATACACTAGCTCAAAGTGACTTATAGTACGTAGGACTGGTTAGAAGAGAGTGAATTAACAAAGGTTTGAGTATAAGATAAAAATGTGGTTTGACAATGTATTTTTTAATCGTTTTAATGATTACATAATTGATAAATTTTTAAAGTTTATTAACTATACCTAGAAATAATTCGTTCAAATAATTTTAAATATCTGTGCACATGTAAGCATATGCACACACACACACACAGTATATGTATTTTCCATACATATTTTATAATAGCAAACTCTGGCTTAAAATCTGAATATAGGCAAAGACATTACCTTCCTTCGTGCTTAGCTATAAAACTAAGAGATGCATGTGCTGCCATCTTGTGGCTGTCTGGCCTTAATAATTTACTCCATCTGCATAGAAAATGAAAATGAAAACAAATTATAATGATCCAGAAACTGTGGTAGCCTGAAGTTCTCGACTACTGTGGAGGTAAATATCCACACGCAGGAGCAAACAACATAGGGTTGCTATTTAGTGGTGGTGAATAATAAAGCAGTTCAAAGTTATCATGAGAAAAACATACCAAAAAATGTCAACCATCTTTTTTTTAATCTGCATATCATGCTTATCTATTATTATCATTATCATTATTAATTTTGCAAAGGTCAAAACTGTTGATGAAAAGGTTACAATTGGGAAGATCTCCAAGTACTGGTCGGGATTTGTCAATGACGTGTTCACAAACGCTGACAACTTTGGGATCCATGTTCCAGCAGATCTCGACGTGACACTCAAAGCAGCAATGATTGGTGCTTGCTTTCTCTTTGTAAGTTTGGTCTAAGCTGCATGGGTGAGTTTTGCCCTTACAAGCCAGACTGTATAGAGCAGATCCTCCTCCACAGCTTGACCTGCAGAGGCTGCTTTACACACAGAGGCATTTTAAAATATGATCATCCTCCTTTGGAAATCAGAATATAGAGGTTTATGTTTTATTCATGCTGGGAACATGGGAGTCAAGGAACATCTTTGCCAAAATGATTGACTCACTCCTGTCTAAGGTCTCCCCCCGCCCCATCATGAATGTTTTGAACTCACAAAATCCTGTGTTTGGTTTGGTTTGGTTTTGTTTTGTCAAGCAAACCAAAACATTTCTCTTCATCCTGTCCAAGATTTCAGACCTCAAGCCTAACAATTACTTTAAACTATGCTGCTGTTGAATAAAGTCAGCTCCATTATTGTGTCTACTTAGTAAAAAAGAAAATTAACTGAAACTAATGCCATAGTTTAATCTTTGATGGTCACAGAAAGCTAAACATAAACACCAAATATTTATTCTATTTCTCATTCTCTCATTCATAATAATTCATCACTTCCTGCTTGCCTTTCCCATTTTTGGTCATCCCACACTTCAGTATTAACCTTTCAACACAAACACATACACAATTTACACATATACACACATTCACACATGCACACACACATATTCACACACAGAGAATAAGCACATACACATACACAAACACAAAGACAAGCACATATAGAGGCATACACTTATGCACATACATAGAAAAACACAATCTCACACAAACACACATTCACATACCCTGTCTCTTGGGTGTTGTTTTTCACTTAATTTTCATAATAAAATTTTCATCTGTCATCTTCTCTACTGACCTACTTTGCCAACAAGTTGCTGCCAAAATGGTATTGGTAAACACTAGCTGTTTTCTGGATCTTAAACCTTTGTGATTTTTCTGTTCATTTATTTTTAGAAACCTTCTAAATATGTGTGTCTTAACAAGGGTGTTTCCCCATCCTTGCCTCATTCTTTTAGAGATTAGTATGATTTGGAAGGTTGATTAGATTTCACTCAGTATATCATATATCATACAATCTCTGCAGGGCATTCAAGCCTATAGGTTCTCAGCTCTTACCAAGCCAGTGCCTGAACATGGCGTTGAAAAAGTTCTCTGTGCTCAATAAACTCAAATGAAGACTGATCTAGATAGTTCCCCAGTTCTATGAGTGGGTAGCTTTTAAACTCTAGCAACTAAGAGATTGATATACTTAACTGACAATAGAAACAACTCCCACCAATTTTGTCAAACCATAACTTTCTAAAACCTTTGCAATTTTCCCAGTATATGTTTTGAGGCCACTTCTCAAATGTATCTCTAAGGTAAATTACAAGCATTTTGAAGGTGATGACTTTTATAACATCTTCCTCTGCCTTACGTTTACAATTGAATTTTACAGATTGATCACCCTAAAATTTTGATTGGTGCTATTAGGATTACTTATGTTTACATTGATTACATATTTAAAATTCAACATGTGAGAATCATGAAACTTAAAACATTATAGTTTTTATTCTTCCAATAAATCATGCATTGCTGAAACACGACTGGGAACATCGTAGCTTCACATGCTCAAAGCTGGCATACCAAGCTCTTGATCCGAATTGTTGCCTCTTTTATAAATGTATTCATTCTCAGTTTATTTATTTCTAGGATTTTATGTTCTTTGAACATTCACTTGCTGGATTATAACAAGCTCGATGACGAAAACAATAAAATATGCAAAACACATTTCGGTAAGGAAAAGGCAAGTTTAAATGACCTTCTTCCTTTGAAGCTGTCTATGTTTGACACGATCTAATTCTTTTTCATTTTCTTCTAGATGTCCCTTGGGCTCTGAGTTTTATTTCAGGATGGTCTGAGTATTTGATTTTTGTATAACTAAATGTTAATTATTATATTTATTAAAACACTGTTTAATGAGACAATTACCTGGTTGTGAATGCATGGTAGCTAAATACGCAATTACTAGAGTGAGTCCAAGGTTACTGTGAGAGATTACCATTCTCTCTTTATTCTTTTGAAGTCACTGCAATGGGAAGCATGAAAGATGAGAGCTAAGGCTTGCAGCATCACTGATGGGAATTCAGTGTTTAGAGAACACTTTGAAGTGTTGCTGGTACTACGGGCGGTTACTAATCAAAAGACTTGAATTTCTAAAATATCTTTTCAAAAGTAGCTCCTTTTGACTTTCTTAATTTTATTTCTTTTCTTTTTAAATTCTCATGTATTCTTAACGAATTAAAGAACAAGCCTTATTTTATAACACACTTTTCATATTCTCTGAGAGACAATCTGATATTTCTGAGATGATTTTAATTTTCTTGTTGTAGTAAATATATTTTACTTATATTGGAAAAGTTGGAGACTAAGTAAATAATAAGTGTAAGGATCGCAAGGAAGATGGATAGCTTCCATTTGTTCAAGTAGCAGAGTCACAGTTATGTTCCATAAGGCAATTAACTAAGCACCAAGCAGATTCATGCCAGAAATTTAACTAGCCATACAGATAGACTCTAAATTAGTGAGAGCCGTCTTCTCTACCAGGATTTTATCTGACTACTATGAAGTCTCTGCCAGTTACGGGATCTGAGACATCAAAATGACAAATGGAAAACAAACGAAAGCAAAAGAGTCAGACCTGAGTCCCTGAAGCAGTGCAGAAGTAAGAACACACAGTAGATGGAACCAGTTCAGAATTAATACCATGCTGGCGAGCATTCCTGATTCCCACACCCTGCTTTTCCATATGCCTCCAAAGCTCTGCAGTCAGGCTCCTCCTCCTGAATATTCCTAAACAGGGCTGAACTGGGGAATCAAAGTTCAAATACACAAACCTATGGAGGACATTCTCACCCAAACCACCACTTGAGTTCAAGGCCACACTGACTGAGCTACAAAATCAAGTCCCATCTCAATCTCACCGCCACCCCCAATGAAATTTCTTAATTGTACTGAAGCTAGTGTTCAGTAGCTCATCTTTAGTAATCTTATTAATGATATCCCACATTGTTATGCTAATATTCATACTTTTGCAAAAATCAGTCTTTGATTGATTAAATACGTTTAAAGCTGGTTTTAATTGTTACCCACAGAAATGATAAGGTTTCAATCAGATCTCTCCCAGAAGGGCTAGAGTTTTGTATATCCAGACCCAGGAAGGAAAGTAATTCAGTATAAATAAACAAAGCTGTTCATTTAAACATAGAGGAAAAGAGCTCAGCAAGAGATAAGAGCATTTACAAAATAGAATTCTTGCCAATTGAAAAAGGAAAGCACAAAGTTTGCGAGTCAAACATGCTTGGCAAGTCTGATAAACACAGGACGACTGTGGCTGGACTGTAATCATCAAGTGGAGGGACAATGCCAATAGGTTCTAACAGAGTATTCTTTGTAACCCATAAAACCTTGAAACGAATATCTAAAACCTTCCTTTGATCCACCAGTGTTTCTCTATGAAGAAGTGCTAACTGGTGCACTGACATGTGCCAATAATCTTCGTACTCGGGAAACAGGAGAACCTGAAGTTTGGAGCAAATGTATGACAGAAAACTCAAGACAAGCTGTATCAATCATCCAATCAGTACCATAATCATCAAAATAGAGAGGGAGATGCAATCACATTGTTGAGGGTAGTGGTCTAGTGAACACAGTACTCCTGCAGTACTCCCTTAGCACATGCAAGGATCTGGATTATGATCACTAGTACAGAAGATTGAAAATAAAGTTAAACAGAGTAATGAGAATATTTGCTAGACAATCTGAAAAGCTGGGTGACAGCTGCAACCAAGAGCTCACTAAAATTCTGACTCCCTTGAGCCTTGGTACACATGTAGATTTTTACATTGGTAACTTTTACTACCCAATTAACAAACTGAATGTTTTCATAATCTGAACAAATTACTACTTTTATGTACTTAATGTGCATTGGCATTTTTCCTATATGTATATTGTGTACCGCTTGAGTGCCTGGTTCCCATGAAGGTCAGAGAGAGAATCGGATTCCCTGGAATTGGAGCTATGTACTGTTGTGTGTTGCCATGTGAGTGCTTGGAGTTGAATTCAGTCAGGTCTTGAGGAAGAGCAGCTAGTGCTCTTAACCTCTGAGACATCTCTCCCATCCATCAACATTTCTATTTCAAAAGTCCTGACATTGTGTTTCAGTTAAAATTAGAGAGGATTGAATTATTGTTTATAATATTTTGACTTTGCAAGTTACATGTTTTCTTTTTTCTTTCCATAAAATTTAACTTTTTGTCTTGTTTTGTGAGTCTTTCTTTTGTTTTATTTTTTGTTTGTTTGTTTGTTTGTTTTTAGGGATCCATAGGGAAGGACAAAGGCCAACTTTGGGATGTTTCTTATGAGCTGTCCAGTTTGTTTGTTTGTTTGATGCAGGGTCTCTCACTGGCCTGGAGCACACAAATTAGAATAAGCTTGTGGTCCAGGATGCTCTAAGTACCCAACTCTCTCTGCTTCATCAGCAATGGCACTTCAATTGCCTTCCACTCTGCACAACTTTCAGTCTTTTTATTTGTTTGTTTGTTTGTTTGTTTGTTTATATGGAGTGCTAGGAATTGGATTCAGGTCTTCATGTTTGCACAACAGCCAAAAATTGTCAGCCCCTAAAATTTTATTTTTATCTTTTTTTATTACATCTGAAATTTTTATTAAATTTCTATTTTTAGAATTTTGTACATTGATTACTCTCCAGGATTATCCTCACTTGCCTCCCTATTCATCTCATCCCCTTCCCACAAGCCCCTTTGCCATATTCATGTGGTTGTTGTTTGTTTTGAGGCATGATGTGTTGATGACCAGGATCCTCTTTACAACTGTTTGGAGCTGTGTATTAGAGCCTGTAGTGGTTACCTGTAGTTATACAACTAATGGCAGTTACTCTCCATTTCCCAGAATCTATCAGTGGACACTAGTTCAGTAGAGTGAGCGGAGACCCTGAGGGCCTCTGCTCACTCATGATTGACTGTTGTCAGCTCCATATTTGTACAGATAGAATATAAACAAGCGCAGATTGAGTTCAGTATTCAAATGGCTCTCTCACCCTGCACTTTCTAGTCCTTCTTCAGAACTATCTTCCAGCTCTTACACTATTTCCATATGTTCCTCAACAATGTTTCTTGAGCATTTGTAGAGGTGACATAGATGTCTTGTTTATGGCTAAAAGGCAGTTTGACACTGTGACCATCTTCTAAACATTAGTAGGTTATTCTCTGGGTATGAATTTTTTTTTTTTTACTAGGATTTGCAGTACCAAATATAGAACTCCTCCAGTGGACTCCAATCAGAGAGCAGTTTTTTTCCACCATAATTGCCATGTCACTATTGCAAATTAGGCACAAGTTTCCTCGCAGACAGGTGCTGTAGTTTGTAGAGTTTACAACTACTGGTTCCTTTTCTCCCCAAGCAGCCTTCATGGTACCTTCTAGAACTATGAAGCATAACTAACATGGAGAAATCACCCATCTTATTTTCTCTGTGTCTTTATTTCTTTGATTACTCATTCATCTTTTTATAGTATCTTATTTAATCTCCAAAAGCTTGTGTGTGTGTGCTTTTAAGAATATGTTGCTATTGATTTTAATTGCATTCCATTGTGACTAGATAGGACACAAGGAGTTATTTCAATTTTTCTCCACTTGTTGACATTTATGCTGTGTCCAAATATTTGGGCTATTTTAGGGAAATTTCCATGTACTACTTAGAAGAATGTGTAGTCTGTAGTATTAGGGTAAAATATTCTCTTGGTATTTGTTAGGTACTTTTGATCTCTGATGTCACTTTTATTATATATATATATTTAAATCTTGTCTGGATGACCTGTCAATTAGTGGAAATAGAGTGCTAATGTTCCCTAATGCTGCTGTGTTGAAGTTAATATGTTGCTTACTACATAGTAGCATTTGTTTTGCGAACCTGGTTGCATGTGGGTTTGGTGCCCATGTGTTTACGAATGTAATGTCCTTTGAGTGGATTGTTCATTTGATCCATATGAAATGATGGTTGTCTCTATCTCTATTAGCTAGTTTGGGCTTTAGCTTTATTTTTCTAACATTCTACTATTTCAGTCAATGCCAGTTTGTTTCCTGGTTCCATTTGTTTGGAGTACTTTTCTCCCTCCTTTTGCTCTAAAATATTATCTATCCTTGAGGGTAAAATATGCTTCCTGTAGACAACGTAAAGGGTGGGCCATGCCTCTAAATCCAATTGGCTAGCCTAACTCTTGTGACGAGCTGTTAAGCCCACTACTATTTAAAGTTATTATTGAAAGTCCTATGCTGATTGCTGTCATTGTATTGCTCTTGCAGTATTAGTTTTCTTCATCCTAATTTGAACACTACGTATTTTAGCATCATTTGCTTTCTTTAACCTCTTGGATATGGTTATACTTCCTGTTCAATCTGAAGGGCTACTTTTATGGAGTCCCAAGTTGTCCTGGAACTTGAATTCTTTGAACATGTTTATAATTTTTAAAATCTGCATCTTGAGACTCGTTTACATTGTTGAAGAATATTGCTGTAGAATTCATCATCTTTGTGGGCATATATGGGCTTAGTTTTTTATATTGCTTGTGGGGTTTTGTGTTTTGTTTTATTTTGTTGTGTTTTTGTTGTTGTTTTATACAGAGTCCTAGGAAATTAGAGTTGGGTTGTTTCTTTTTACATGAGTTTCTTGCCTACCTGTGTTAAATGGTGGTTTCTTTTTTTTCTTCCTCTTCCTTTCTTTTTTCTTTTCTTCTTTTTTCTTTTTTTTTTCTTTTTTCTTTTGTCTATAACCAGGCTGGTTTTGGAAAAGGTGGGGGGTTGTTTGAAATTCAGGCTTTTAATCACTCAATGCTCTTTGTAAGTGGAGAGGCGAGGGTGATTCCAGTTCAGGGCTAATAAAGGTCCCAGGAGTTTTACTTGTTTCATGTACACTTGCTTGGGCAAGGTTCTGGGGGAATATAATGTAGGATCTTGTGTGATATCAGTAATGGACACATGGCAGGTCCTGGGCCAAGGTCCCATGACAAGCAGTAGGATTGGTCTGAGGTATTATTGGCTTTGTATGTAGCTTTTTGAACTGTCTTAGAACTGGGTGGGTCCAAGGATGTCTTTCTATCTGAAGCCAACTTTGTGACTGTTAGTTACGTCTCAGGGTGGGGGAATAGGTATAGGGAGAACCATAGGGTCTTATTCATATAAGGAGCTGCTATCTGTGTGGATACTTGGGCAAGGTTTGGTAGTAGGTGACTAAGCAGAGCAGATCCAATAACATTTAACACCACTGGGCATCTATGCAGGCTGTTTCAGCAAGGTCCTAGGGTAAGGCCAAGGCATTTTACAACTTGTTTTAAGACTCTATGGCTTATCAAAGAAGAAAAAGAATAATGCTGTTAAATAAAAATCATCTAAATCATCTGTGTAATTCTTATTATATGGCATTTATTTCTTGCCACCAAATTCAAATCAAGACTCATATTCAATCATGTGTATTGTGGTTTTTCCTAACAGCAGATGATGTGTAGAATTACACTTCAGTGCAAGAACACAACACAGAGACTTGATGTGAGAAACAAAAGTGAGAAGAACGAAGCCACTGGAAGCCATGGGCTCCCTTAACCCATAACCAGGGCAACACAGTGAAACGCTGTCTGGAAACACATATAGCCTCTCACCATGCATGCAAAAAAAAAGGTGATGTGTAGATATTTTAGATATGAATACAAATTAAATTGATTGAAATCATTTTAAAGAAGAAGAGGTAAACACAGTGGGTTTTGTTTACTGAGTCACTGCCTTGTGGCTGACCAGAATTGTCAGTGTGGTAATAATATCGAAACTCATATCAAAATTCACTTTCTGGGATATTTCCATTCTCAAATATCTTCTTTAAAACAGTCATCTAAACTGGAAGTGTAAGAGATTTAAAATGTTAAGATTTGGTGTTTTGCCTGAAAGAAAAGTAAAATAGGTGGAAACTATTTCATAATGAACATTACAGAACACAAGATTAGACTTTTTATACATCCCCCAACTAGTTTTGGCGTAAATCACAGAATCATTACTATAAGCTCACAGGCTTGAATGAAGAAATCAATCTAATTACTCGATGTTAGGTAACTTGACAGATTTTATACATCTGATCAGTTTTGTGCATTGTAGAATGAGAATATAAGTGGACAGAAAATGGAGGGAAAAGGGGGCTTTTAAACATATAGAATGAGCATCTGGAAGTGCAGGAAAAGTCTGTCTTCCTTTTCTTGACATTTAAACACTACCTGCCAGTCTTATCTGAAAAAGCAGTATGTGCAATGCACTTAGAGCCTTTCCTCTGATAGGATGCTGGCAGTGTCACATTATTGATGGACTTTGAAGTGACTCCACAATAAAAAAGGTGGAAGCAGCCAATGCAAAGACCGGAGAGGTCCTCTTTGTTAAATACTTTAGAAAAGATTACAACTTATATTTAGCCAATAGTACAACGTTTAAAGCATAATTCCTGATGTCAATACATTATGAATGCTACATCTGTTTACTATCTTATTGCCTTTTCAAAATTAATTTAGCATTAACTATATATTAGTTATAGTTAATTATATAATATAGCATTAACTAGTAATCAGCAAATATAATGAGTATTTTATTACTTATACTTCATTCGCAAGTACTTTGTGTATTTTAGGCTATGTCTTTAGACACCTTGAATGTTAGCAATAGAAACTACAGAAGAGGAATATAAAGAATTAGACAGTTCTTACTTCTAAAATGATGCCAGGTATTTAAAATCCACTGATTAGATAAGTAAAGATAATATATGTTTTTAATAATTTTTCCATGCTGCAGATGGCAGCAATACTTCACATTATCATGGATAGACTGTAGCTAGGCAAGAGGAATCTGGGAAAAGCACATTTCGATTAGCAATTCACTTTGTGCTTCCTGTAATCTGTGAAAGCATGCAAGTTTCGTTAGTAGGAGGGTGAACTTTGATGTTCACTCTCTTATCAACACAGAAGCAGACTACATTTCTAACTGTATGATGCACACCACAAAGATTTTGTAGTTTCGGCTTTGAGAGAACAGACATAATACAATTTCAATCAATTTTGTAAGCACATATATTCCTTACAGTTTCCTTGAAAACTGACTAGTGTTAGTCTAACAAGTGAGAACAACCAAAAAGATCAGGCTTAGAAATCGGGCGTAATGGCTCACTCTTGTGATGCAGGACTAGAGAGGTTGAGGCAGGAACATTGTGAAAAGTTCAAAGCCAATCTCTTATGCATAGTGAGCAAATACCAAGGCAACCAAAACACCACATCAAGACTCTATGATCCCCAGTATAGGGTAATGCCAGGACCAGGAAGTGGGAGTAGGTGGGCTGCTGAGCAGGGGAAGAGGGTAGGAAATAGGGGGTTTTCAGAGGAGAAACCAGGAAAGAGGATAACATTTGAAATGTAAATAAAGAAAATATCTAATTAATTTTTTTTTTAAAAAAATAAGAATCGAGGGAGCTTGGTATGTCAAAGTCACCACAAGAAGACTTATAGTGTCAACCTACCAGGGGGCTCATAGAGACTGAACCACCAACCAAAGAGCATTTACCATCTGGATCTAGGCCCCATACATATTTGTTGCAGATTTCATCTTTGTCTTCACATTGGTCACCTAACAATTGGGACAGACTGTCTCTGACTCTGTTCCTTGCTATTGGACCCCATTCCCTTAACTGGACTGCTTAGATGGGCCTCAGTGAGAGAGGACATACTTAGTCCTGCGGTGACTGGGTGTCCCAGAGCAGGGCAGTACCCGAGGGAGCTTCAATTCTCTGAGAAGAAGAGGAAGGGGTAGTGGTGGGAGGGTGGGTCTGGGTTGGGAAGGAAGGGCGGTGATCAGGATGTAAAGTGAATAAACAAATTAATAAAAAGAAAAAAATAAGTCCAGCATAAAGCTAAGAGTAGATTCCCAAAAGATGACTTTTCTTTGTCACTAAAACTTAAACAACCTCAAGCAAAAATCTAAAATTACTGAGAGTTATGCAGAAAGTCTCTTCAGGATGGCCATTGCTTCTGCATCATGATCCCTTTCAGAGAAACTTAATGAATGATGGGCAACTCCAGCATCGTGTCCAATATCTTCCCCCTTGTGGTTTAATCATCAAGCCAGCGTTAGAAGGTCTGATAGTGATTATATGTTAAAGCAAGCTCTTAGGATCATAAACTAGTGTGAGCGCAAAACCATGCCGCACACAGTATCCAGTACTGGGTGTGGTGTCAGAAGGGAAAAGGGAAATAAAAGAGAAATCAACTCTATCTTGCACAGGTGATTTTCAACCCTGTAAGTATTTAACCACAGGGATAGATGATTTCTTAAATGCCAGTGTCCAGGCCTCATTAAAGACCAATTATATTGTCATCTGCATACCTGTTTTCTTGGTCACTATAAACTTTTAAAAGAAAAGTCTATCTAAATTTTGTATAATAAGCAATAGCAGCTGCCTAGGTAATATTGGGGAAAAATGGAAATTTAGTTCGAATCCAAACTCCGTGTTTATTATTCTAAAGCTTCAGTGAGTCGGCTTTTTAGTGGACTCATGTCACTCTGGGATCTGTGTGCTGATCACAAGCTTATTTTCTTTGACTTGCATTTCAGATGAAGCAGGTAATTACAAGTTAACAATACTAGCAGCGATGTCATATCACCTCTTAGACTCCTTCCTGTCCTTCAAGGCACTTCCACAGATACTAAATGTCCTGAGCTGGGTCTCACAGGAACTTGAGAGAGTTTCAGTCATCTGTGACACTAAAGATGAGCCCTCCCCAGTGCATGGAAAACTTAGAAATTAACAATAATTAACAAGAAATTAAGCAACTTTATTCTGGTTTATATCAGGTTGTAAATAGATAAAACACATAGATAGCAGTGACTCACACCTTTGATAACAACCTTTAGGAAGAACATGTCGATCTCTAAGCTCAAGGATATCCTGGATCTACATGGTGAGTTCCAGGACAAACAGATTTTCTACACAGAGAAAAACTCTAGAAAGAAAAAAAGAAAATATACATAAACATATAGGATGAAAAGAATCTACAACACAGAAGAAACCAAAGCAAGCTGATTTGTATAAATGTTCAGAATCATGATTTACTTATAAATCGTAAAAATATCACATAGAAAAAGGGAGAGAGAGATGAAAGCAGAAAGAAGAGAGAGTAGAAAAGTGGGGAAAAAATCTAAATTCCTTATCTGCTATTATAGAAGTAAACCCTAAAACAGATATTCATTTTCTTCAGCTATACATATAACAGAATGACAGGCAGGCACAGGTCTGCTCCAAAGTATTTCAATGTGTAATTTATAGTTGAGCAAGCATGTGCTAGATCTTATAATAGTACCGCTGTAAAGATCTTACGGAAAATAATATGAAATTAAGATCCCAGATCTAATTTCAGGAAAATGTTTATATAGATTTTTTTTTCAGGAAAAAATAATCCCTGGAGCTTTATTTTTGAACTTGAATTGGCAAACTCTTGCCAGCGAGTCAAGCTTCCCCATTCTACAGAAGGAGAGTCTTATCTACCAAACTCAGAGGGAGAAATGGACATGCGATCAGAGATAGGAAGGCATTCTTGGGGTTTCTTGGCATAAGTCTGAGTACACAAGAGAGCCAATAGCCCTCCCAGTCTCTCAGAATACTCTTGGGAGAGCTCTGGGGATTTAGGCACTTTGTTTCAGAACACAAACTTAACAATTGTTTCTTGGCCTTCTGGCTAAGAATAAATGTTGTGTATTTTGGTTGGTTAATGGATTTTCAGACTGCACCTTGTCAAAAGTAATTAAAGAAGCTAGCTGTAGTTTTTTTATACATGCCATAGAGAGAGAGAAATGAAAAGAATAAATAACATGAAAAGGTCAAATTTCCTGTTTGCAGTAGCAGAAACACAGCTACATATCCATCTTTAAGCCACATAAAATGTGTGCAATGTGATTAAAAGGATGACAGCTGAAATACCTCTACTTTTCCAGTCTTAGTCTACTCTAAAAATAATTGCTTCTTTAGCTTTGCTCAATCGAGCAGAAAAGTAAATATGCATTATAGAAAAATGGTGCCAGGCAGTGGTGGCACATGCCTTTAATCCCAGCACTTGGGAAGTAGAAGGAGGCCTGAGTTCCAGGCCAGGCTGTTCTACATAGTGAGTTCCAGGATAGCCAGGGCTACACAGAGAAACCCTGTTTCAAAAAACCAAAAAGGAAAGAGAAATGGCATCAATAGTCTTCTATTGTTACATATGAGTAAACTAAGTACTATTATACCCATGTATACACATTTATACAAATATACACATGCACAGACACACATGTATATGTATGTATACACACTTATCTCCATATTGTGCTGACTAGTCTTTGTTGTCAACTTGGCCATATCTGGAATTAATTAAAACCCAAGCATCTGGGCACATAGGTGAGGGAAATTTTTTTCTTTGGATTATTTGAAGTATAAGACCTACCCTAGCCAGGAGGTGGTGTCACACCTTTATTCCCAGCACTTGGAAAGCAAAGACAGGTGGATCTCTGTAAGCCCTCAAGGCCAGCCTGGTCTACAGAGCAAGGTCCAGGACAGTTAGAAGGACTACACACCAGCACACACACACACACAAACACACACACACACAGCCCTGTCTTGGCAGGAGTTGTTGAGGTTGAGGAATCATCACTCAAACCAAACACTGATCTCAGTTTAGCAAGAATAGTTTATTGAACACACACCTTAAAAGGGAGTCAGGAGCCTAATTGTAGTCCTAGTCTGTTTTCAGAGTAGACTTTTTATAGTAGAAACCAGATTCAAAAGTTCAAAGGGCAAGGAGGGGAGCAGCTGGCTTACTAGGCAAAATATTATCAGCTACCCTTTAAGGTGATTGGTCCTGAGTAAGGTAAGGGGGTAGAGTAGATGGGTGGCAAATAGGGAAATGTCAGAAGATTGAGATAACAGAGCCTGAGTATTATAATCAAAACTTTTTGGGTTATTAGTAGTATTCTTCAGTGTCAGCTGCAAAAAATGCAGTGGACACACATCTATAAAACTTTCTGAGTCCTTTTGGTGTTAATTATATGTATATGTCTTTATGGTTGACCACTTGGTAATGGTTAACCACTCAAGGGGCTTATCCTTGGAGAAGACTAATTTCCCTATCCATAAGTTGTAAATTGAAATTCTTTACCTTGGGGTAGAGGTCCATGCGATTTTCTAAATCCACATTGGCATGTCCCTTGGTGTTGCCATTGTTCAGGCAGCCACTGTGACGTTCTCAATGGTGCAGCTTCCCTGTCATATATAGGAAACTCTATTTCACTGCAGGCTTCTCATCCTCCGGCTCTTACACCATTTCTGCCCTCTATTTCTCAATGTTCCCTAAGCCTTAGATAATAGAATTGGTGTTATAGAGATGTCAAGTGTGGCTAGGTACTTCACAGTCAGTTTTTCTCTGTTTATTTTGACCAGTTGTGTTTTCTGCAATGTTCTTCTTCCTTTGTAAAACAAAAGCTTCTTCGATGAGGGATAAGATCTACACATAACCGGTGGGTATAAAGATTATAATATACTTAGGAATTTCAATGGTTAAGTAAAGTATCAGGAACAAAATTTCTTCTAAGTTCCATACTGTACCAGCAACATATAGCTGGCTAAGTTTACAGTACCAAGTGTGAAACTTATCTTCTACTGAGCAAGCCTTAAGTCCAATTACATGGTTACCACCAAGATGTAAATGACACTACTGTACCTTTAGGAACATCTTGCCATGCTGTTCATTGCTGTGGTTCATAGGCATCAATAATGGCTTCTTCCTTTGCAACTTGTATAGCAGCTCCCAGTACTATTAAAGCTGGTCCTCATGAAGGAACTCATGGACACAGCTGAATTGTTCCATATCCCATGTCTGCAGTCCATGGGCACTTACCTTCAACTTCTGGGAGGCAACCAAGGGCAAGAGGAATAACCTATATTATCTTGGAAGTCTTTTGGACTACCTTTACCAACAACTCAAAATGAGTTTTCTCAGGCCTATTATTGCTATTTTGTTAGATAGTCTATGATTTTCATGGTAAGCATGATCATCCCAAGTTGCATTTTATATATATATATATATATATATATATATATATATATATGTGTGTGTGTGTGTGTGTGTGTGTGTGTGTGTGTGTGTGTATACATATATGTGGCATATTACATATGTAAAAGTATTAATGCTAATATTTCTGAAACAACTGAAAATATGGTAACATTTATATGCATTTAAATGTCATCAACAGAAATGGATAAAGAAAAGATGATATGTTTACATAGTAGTATTTTATTTAGATGGAAGGAAGGAAGGAAGGAAGGAAGGAAGAAAAAGAAAGAAAGAAAGAAAGAAAGAAAGAAAGAAAGAAAGAAAGAAAGAAAGAAAGAAAGAAAGAAAGAAAGAAAGAGAGAGAGAGAGGGGGGGATGGAGGGAGGGAGGAAGAGAAGGAAAGAAAGAAAGAAAGAAAGAAAGAGAGAGAGAGAGAGAGGGAGGGAGGGAGGGAGGGAGGGAGGGAGGGAGGAAGGAAGGAAGGAAGGAAGGAAGGAAGGAAGGAAGGAAGGAAGGAAGGAAGGAAGGAAGGAAGGAAGGAAAATACTATTGTTTTCTGGGAAACCATTGCAACTGGAAACATTGTAAATATTTGTTTTGTTCATAGTTGGGATATGTGTGTCTGTCTATGTGAGTGCCACATGTGTGTGGGTACCCAAAGAAGCCAAAAGAGGGCATCCCTGGATTCCCTGGAGCTGCAGGCACAGGAGTTGAGGTAGGCAAGACTATGTGTGTCCAGAGAAAGGAATTTGAGTTTCTGGAAAAACAAGAAGAATCCTCAAGCTATGAGTCCTTTCTCCAGCTCAGCAATGGAGAATTTAAAGGAAATGAGTAAGAGACAGAATGGTAAATTTAACATGTTGTCTCTTACTTGTGGGTCATATAATTCTTTATACACAAAACACACACTCACACAATTTTACCTGAATCCAAAAGAGAGACTAAAAGATATAGACAAGTGGGGGAATCAAAAGAGGAAAGCATGCTAGGGAGGCATATGGTCAAGGTATGCTTAAAGGAGACATCAATACAGAGTCCAGCAGTGAGGATGATGAACATATGCCAAAATACAATAATCCTCCGGAATTGCTGGCTTCCTGCCTCACCTTCTGACCTGTCTTGAAGCACTTGGCGATTGCAATTCCTCTGCTATGAAGCCTTCCCCAGGAGTTAGAAGCTGCTTTCAATGTAAGCATAGCTTCCCAAAGAAAAGGAAGAAGAGCAGAAGCACCAGGAGATAAGATGAAATGCTATGTCTGATGATGGCATTCCCGTGCCACTGCAGGACCTCCAGGGACACAGGTACAAGGCCACTCCTCTGTCTGCCAGGCCACAGACATGCAAAAGGAGCAAGAGTCTGGACTATGAATGCATGAAGCAACTGTGTCATCAAACTAATACAAAAACAGCACAGATGGTCTTATATATATGCAACAATAACACAGAGGGGAAAAGCATGTCTTAGTGGACCTCAGTGTGTTCAAAGAAGCAAAGGCCAACCAAGGGTTGAAAATGAAGAGGAAGGAGACAACATATGATATTTTGAAATGATATCCTGGCCACAAAGGTTAGGAAATGCAGAATAAGGCCAAGGTTGAACGGGCAATAGACGGCTGATGTCCTCATCTAGGATTTTATGTAAGGCCAAGGCAATCTCTCTGCAGGCTAGTGGTTCCAGCACTGTTGTGACAGCTGCCATGAGATAGACCTCTCATTTCAAAACTTCAATTCTCTTTTTAACTGTTAATTTTTGGAAGAGTTTGACAGCACTGACTGCATTTGATCCTGACAATATTCCCATTTCTTTCAGATTCTTTTATTGAAGCAAAAAACAAAAACAAAAATGACTGTTAAGAGAAATATCAGTGAATTGGACACTAAAACTTAGGGATGATCACATGTTTCTGCATCAAAAATTAAATCCCAGAGACATCTCCCAATCAAAAGTCTCTTGAATGCTATAGATATTTGGATCCAAAACCCCAAAGTCCCAGAAAAGTGAAAGTACACATACAAAAATGTCAAAAAGTATAGGTCAAAGTATAGGTATAGGTCAAAAAGTCCTTACAAGTAGACAAGCACTAGATAACTCTGGAAGGTGAGAGAAGAAATAGACTCTTTACTACTGGGATTTTGAGACTGCACAGATGTCAGGCTCAACTGTTAACATGTATAAGCTTCCTCTGCAAACCTTCAAGGCAATTATTTTCTTAGTATAGTGCTGGACCTCATGGATATCCTGATATCTATGCCCCCTTTCTGCCACTTACTTGCTGAGTCCCTGGAAAGCTCCTGTAGCATCAATAACAAACCAATAGCCATCATAGCTCCAGGAGAGATGCTAAGACAAGTCAAGGAATCAAGGCCAAACTTAAGAAC
The DNA here is from genome assembly GCF_978045245.1 of Mus caroli. NCBI lineage: Eukaryota > Metazoa > Chordata > Mammalia > Rodentia > Muridae > Mus > Mus caroli. Next base: position 91,148,877 of record NW_028227266.1, read on the forward strand.
CCAGATTGGTTCCCTGGCAAGCATGGATCTCCTGCTGCTGCTACAGTCAGAGCTGGTTACCCAAAGGCCTGGAAAGAGTGAATTTCACGGACAAACCAGACTATTCCATTAGCTATCAGTTTTCATGTTCCTCTTGACTGCCATAACTCAGATGACTTGTGGTTTAGACCTGTCAACCCAAGCAGCCCTGATTTCACACCCATCAACTTGTTCACGGCCTTTAGAATTTATTGTAATCTAGCCAATAACACTCTCAACAAACAAGGGTTATCTAAATCATGTAATCACCCTTCACAGAGGAGTTGAAAGTACAGACACTTCACATCTGGTACATTCCAGTGACACACCTTTGTCCTTCAAAACCTGACAGTTCTGGCTCTTCAACTAACTGACTGAGCCATCCCCATTCTTGGCAACACTACTACCTTGTGGGTCTTGTAGTCCCCATTCTTTGCATCACTACTACCTTGTGGGCCTTGTAGTCCACTCAGTTCTGTTCACCCCCACTCCAGGAAATGTGACATCAAGTACTGACTGGCCTACTGAAAATTCTCCCTCATCTGACTCATCTTCCTTGTAGATCTAGCTGCTGTGATAGAGCAGACCTGCAACCTCTCGTAGATCTGGAGTATCAGAACTTGAAGAAGATAGTCTCACATGGGCCTCTTTAGTACTTCCCTCATGAAAGTAAAAATGAGGGAATGGGGCAGTCTTGAGACATATTTTTTTCTTGTTTCTTGTCCCCTGAGTGCCATATCCTTGCAAACCAAACTCACACAGGGAAGTTCTGTAAAGAGTTTTTCAGACTTTTGTACCTGTGCTAACACAGTACTTGATCCTATGCTTTCTGAGGAACAGCTGGACTCAGCTACAACTTCTAGTGTGATAGGACTTGCAAGCACTGTTTCACATTGCTACAAAGTGTCTTCTGCCATGTCTCCTCTCTCGTAGGCATTTTGCTGTTACAATTAAGAAATTAAGTTCCATCCATTCAGAACATTTGGTGTGTAACATTTCTATTAATGGTTGTTAACTTTAAAAATATTTTATGGACCTTATGGTCTTATTACAGATATTTAAAAAGAGTAAAGTTGTCAAATATTAAAACAAAGATTACAGAAATGTTAACTGTCATTGTCACCACACCCCCATAGAACATATCTTAATACCTCTTTATCCTTTTCTAACCACAACAGTCACCAGGGCATCTCCCAACAAGACTACCATGCCCACGGGGTTGGTAAAAAGCACAGAGATTAACCTCTCTGGAGATGGTAAGGGAACACTGTCTGCCTTATTTTATGCAAACAACCACTTATATAGCAGAAAACTATCAATTGTTATTGGTTAACACACTACCTCAGATTGGACACTGAGCTCTCTTGTCACCAGGGTTCTCTATGCAAAAGGAGCACAGGGAAGGAGCCATGAAGACAGTCAGGCTACAGGTTATTCATGTCACCTCGGAATTCAGTGTTCTGACTTCTGGGAATTCTCAGGAGCATGGTGTGCCATGTTCCTGATTTAGAAGCACAGTATGCCAGGTAGGCTGACAGCCAGTCATGCCTGCATTTTATCCTTCAGTTAACAGACCTTGGAAAATTCAGTGACTAGAAAAGTACTCAGATAGGATGAGTCTTTTATGTGTCTTTTGAAATAGAGCTTTTGTGTGGGTTGTCTACCCTCTCCGGCAGCAAGGGTAGATCCAACTTTGGTAGATGAAAATGATTCCAGCTCCAATTAATTTTTGTGTAATGATTGAATAAAAGTAACTGGAGTGAGCTAGTTGGGGCCAGGACCAACATCAACCAATATAAATCCTTTTCAAAGGCACATCACTTACTGTTTTATGTCTGGTCGAAGACTCTAGAGAAAGCCAACCTGTAAATCTCTGTTGAATAGAGTATTTCAATCATCCAACTAGCAAATGGGTGTAGATGCTGGGGCTGAGGAAGTATCTAAAATCACTACCCAGTGGCTGGGGTGATGGCTCAGTCAGGCAGAAAAGTGCTTGCTATGAAAGCATGTAGACCCAGGTTCAGATCATGGGCATCTATATAAAAAGCCAGATGACAGTACACACCTGTCATCCCAGTGATAGAGAGGCAGGCAAGAGGATGTCTCAGGCTAGCTGACCAGCCAGTGTAGCCTGGTTGGTGAACTCCAAGTTCAGTGGGGGACTTGTCTTACAAAATAAGGAAGAGAACAATTTAGGACCAGACTTCGGGCCTCTATATAATTTGCATACACATGCATACACACACACACACACACACACACACACACACACACACACACACTACACAATCAATCACTATGTATGATTCAGATATCAATTGCTATGCTTCATACATTTCTATATAACTGCAAAAGCATAACCAGAATTTGCAGATCTATTGTCTAAAAATGGAGGGACATCGTGGCCTTCAAGCCAAAGAATCAAAATCATAATATTAAACTTTCAAATTTAATTTCAAAACCCAAACAACATCTGGATTTTTAAACACATGCAGCCTGACTTGCTTTACTCAAATTCAAATATGCTCAAGGCCATTGATCTCTCACAAATTTGGATAATTTTTTATACTCTTTAGAGTCTTCACATTTTCTCTCCTATCCAAACATTCGTCACAGGTTAATGATGACAGGGTTTCCATTTCGAAGCTTCTCACATTTTCATCACATCAGTACAGTCTACATTAGCATCTCCATTCTTTTCATGCCAATAGAATACAATGATGAGCTGATTGTGGGAACCTCCATGTTCTATTGTGTGTAGACCCCTCCACCTCTACACTAATCCACCTGTGCTAGCCTGAGCTGATTCTGGGCAGGCTCTGATGCAGAACTGGGTTTTGTTGATTTTTGTTTTGTGTTTTCAATCTGACCCTATCCAACACTGAACACTTTTATCTTACATATAGTTAATTTCAGTAAGGAATTGTTGTTGTTTGCTTTTGGGGGTTTTTTTGTTTGTTTGTTTGTTTGTTTTTGCTTGCTTATTTTGGTTTTGTTTTGTTGGTTATTTTGTAAAACAATAGAAAATTAAGTAAATATTTAGTGAAATTGTCAAGAAATAATATCTATCACTTCGATAGAAGGTGTGTCAGTTTTTGTAAAAGGAAAAGAAAAAAAAAAGACTTTTTTCCCTTAAGTAAAAGTTAAAAGTGAAAAGCTAAACTTTAAAAACAATCAACAACAAAAAACAAGATAAATAAATAAATAAATAAATAAATAAATAAATAAAAGTTCTACTTAAGTAAAAGTTCCAGGGATCATTGTTGAGATGAGTGGAGGAAAACGTGTGCCTATGACTAACAGGTGTCTGCAGTACTGTGTGTGTCAATGGTTCAGTTTCCTGTCGATGACAAATACTGCAAAGATAAATTAAACTTTAGACTTGCAATAAAGCTGAGGACACCTGGGAAAGAATAACTAAAAGAGTAGAGAGTCTGTGTTCTCTGAAGACTCTGAAGGAACCGAGGAGATTAGCTTGTCCAGCCTGGAGGCCTTTTTTTTTTTTTTTTTTTTTTTTTTTTTTTTTTGAATCAGAGGTGTAGATCAAGAGGAAATGGAGGTGGGTGGGGGAAGAACAGGAGGAGAGGAAAGAGAGAGGAGAAACCACAGTTGAGGTGCAGAAGAATTTTAAAAACTCAGTAAAAAGTTACATCACCAGCAAAGCACATGTGAGCTTTGTTCTGAGTCAGTTGGATACCTCAGCGAAGTGACCTATAAACCTGACGCACAATGGTTGTAAACTCCTCTTAGGACTCTCAGGAAGGTTCAGTAAATCACCAAAATAGTTCTGTCCTTAGAGTACGTAATGGAACGTAATGAAACCAGCTTCTACTTTCGTTCCCCTTCCAAAGTGGGCAAGCAGTGATAGAAAAACAGAGGCAGCATTTCTTCCATAAGAAAACGTCTCATAATCAGGCGTGGTGGCGCACGCCTTTAATCCCAGCGCTCAGGAGGCAGAGTCAGGCAGATTTCTAAATTCGAGGCCAGCCTGGTCTACAGAGTAAGTTCCAGGACAGCCAGGGCTACCCAGAGAAACCCTGTCTCAAAAAACAAAAAAGGAATAAAATAGTTTAACTCTCAACTTAGAGGTCTTGGATGTGGTGCTTACAGGGGACCGTCTAATCTTGGGAAGAAGTCAAGCTGGGTGTCCTTCCAGATGACAAGCAGGAACGCTGACACTCAGAGTTGGAAGCATGACAAAATGTTAACAGGTCCTGCTGAACATCATGTCACTCTTGGTGGGGAGGAACAGCTTATCTGCTTCCTGTGTAGAAAGGTTGGAATTACTCACACACCTATTGTAATGTTATTAATTTGGGGCCTATGTGTGCTTGATGGAATTTATGACCCTTGCTCTACAACACTAAAGCTATGATTCTTTGTAAAGAATAAGGAATGCTGAGAGCTGAGTGCTGGAGATAAATGAGGGTTGAAAGGACACTGAGATCTAGGAGCTGGGAGCTGGGGGTTGGGAGCTAGGGGATAGGAGCTGGGTGCTGGGGGTTAGAGGCTGGGAGCTGGGGGTTGGGGGATAGGAGCTGGGGACTGGGGGTTGGAAGATAGAAACTGGGGGCTAGGGACTGGGAGCTGGGGATTGGGGGATAGGAGCTGGGAGCTGGGAGCTGAGGGATAGGAGCTGGGGTTTGGGAGATAGGAGCTGGGGGCTGGGGGATAGGGGATAGGAGCTGGGGGTTAGGGGATAGGAGCTGGGGGCTGGGGCTTGGGGGCTGGGAGCTGGGGGTTGGGGGCTACGAGCTGGGGACTAGGGAATAGGGGGTGGGAGTTGAGGGTTGGAGATAGGAGCTGGGAGTTGGGGGCTGGGAGCGCGCCACAGGAAGACTCAGGCTCTCTCAAACAGAGCTTACTTCATAAAGCTGTCTAAAACATACCTCGATAGTAGCGATTAAACAAAGGCAGAGAGTAACAAGGATACACAGTGAAAGCACTAACATCCCTAATCTGCCTGAGATGTTCTAAACATCTGCAGCAGACAGGCTGCATCTGTAGTAACCTAATGATGTTTCTGCTTAGGAAAATCTACCAAGAGTGGTTTAGGGAAAGCTATGTGCTTTATTTTGTGTTGTATACACTTACATTAGTAAGATAGAAAAATGTGTGGCTGGAGAGATGGCTTAGTAGTTAAGAGTACTGGCTGCTCATCCAGAGGACCTGTGGGTTCCTAACACCCACTTGGCAGATCACAACTGTCTATAATTCCAGCTCTAGGGCATCTGACACCCTCACACAGATATACACACAGGCAAAACACCAATGCACATGAAATAAAAATAAATCAAATTTGAGAAAGAAGGAAAGTTACGTGGAGAATCTGCTGAATGGCACAGACATGCCAGCCAGCATTCTACAAAGCACCTAGAAAGTGAGCCCAAATAACTCCCTATGAAGGGAAGGTGGAGAAGTGACCCAAGTCCTTTGGAAGAGCCCAGAAGATAGTGTGTGGATCCCAGACATTGAACTTTGAATTATTTATACTCTTGGAATTTAGTTTTGTTTGGTTTAGATTGTGACTGTGTCCTGATTCTTCCCCAAAGAAGAAGATATTTAAGTTAACTTTTACAGGAGCCCACAGCTGAAAGACATTGAAATTCTAAAAGAGTTTTGGGATTTTGAACTTTGAAAAGAGATCGGATATTTTAAAGAGACTGAAATTTTAATGTGTTTTAACTTGTAACAACTATGGAACTTTTAAAATTATTTATGTTTTTAATGTGAAATCTTGGTGATAAATATGAAAGGAAGGGTTGAGGCTTAATATTGATATGTTTGTGTGTCAAGTTCACAAGGGGTCACTTGTACTGCCTCATTGTGTATGGCAACTTGATACCAGTTACAGTCATCAGAGAGGAAGGAGCCTCATTTGAGGAAATGCTACCATGAGACCTAGTTGTAAGGTATTTTCTCGATAAGTGATCAATGGGGAAGGACCCAGCCCACTGTGGGTGGTATCATCCCTGGGCTGGTGGCTCTGGGTGCTATAAGAAAGCAGGCTGAGCCAGCCATGAAAAGCAAGCTAGTAAGCAGCATCCCTCCATGGCCTCTGAATCAGCTCCTCCGAGTTCCAGCCCTGCTTGAATTCCTGTCCTAACTTCCTTCAATGATGGACTATGATCTAGAAGTGTACGCTCAATAAACCCTTTCTTCCCCAACTTGCTTTTAGGTCAGGGTGTTTTTTTTTTTTTTTTTTTTTTTTGTCATAGCAATAGAAACCCTAAGACACTGTTTGAGAACTTTATTTATGAAAATGATGTATTTGGATCAAATCCATGCCCACTCTATATCCTCAAACTTTCCCCATACTCCTCTTTCGTCTCCCAAGTTTATTATTATTTTTTGTTTGTTTGTTTGTTTGTTTATTTTTTGGTTTTTCAAGACAGGGTTTCTCTGTATAGCCCTGGCTGTCCTGGAACTCACTCTGTAAACCAGGCTGGCCTCGAACTCAGAAATCCACCTGCCTCTGCCTCCCAAGTTCCCAACTTTATATATGCATTTTTTCCCAGATACTGAGCATACTCAGTGTTGTCAATATGTGCACAGGTATAGACCATCCCGTGAACCATGAGCAAATGAGCAGGAATTGCATCCCTGAAGAAAATCAACTCTTCCTTCTCCAAGTCATCAACCACCTTTCGCTCCTCAGCTAGAGGTGTGAGCATGTGACTCCTTTTTGACCCGTGCTGCCTGACTTGATCTTGCTCAGGTCTTGTGTATACAGTCAAAGCCACTGTGGGTTCATATATGCTACGCTCCTGTCGTACCCAGAAAAACAGTTTCACAGCTGTTCTCCACTATTTCTTGCCTTTATACGTCTTTCTGCCTCTTCTTCTCTGATGACCTTTGTGGCTTAGGCAATAGGGGTATCTTTTCCAAGGGTGGCTTACACGTCAACATTGACGCTCCCGGAGTGATGGCTAAATAGGGGTATGATAGAGTTATCCCATTTAGAGTGAACAATCCAGTCTCTTTCTTCACTTGGACTAGATATGGATCTCTGTGTTGAGTGTCATAGTGAAGGTTTGTATATGCTCGGCCCAGGGAGTGGCAGGATTAGAAGGTTTGGCCCTATTGGAGTAGGTGTGTCACTGTGTGTTTAGGTTATAAACTCATTCTAGCTGCCTGGAAGTCAGTATTCTGTTACCAGCCTTCAGATGAAGTTGTAGAACTCTCAGCTCTGCCTACACCATTCCTGCCTGGTTGCTGCCATGCTCCCACCTTGATAATGGACTGAACCTCTGAACCTGTAAGCCAGCCCCAATTAAATGCTGTCTGTTATAAGACTTGCCTTGGTCATGGTGTCTGTTCACAACAGTAAAACCCTAATTAAGACAGTCATCTGCTCTGAAACGTTTCTCTGATGAGTGTTGAAATATGCCCTAATCTATAGGTGTAAAGATAAGTATTTAGGGAATAATTTCATCGACATCCATTTAGGCACGTAATAGTAGTAGGTTTTCCTTTGGGGTCAAGACTAGCCAGTCATGGGCTCTTAGCCCATTTAACAGTATCAAGCATAAGTTCTGTTTTGTAGAACAGACTTTAAACTTAATCAGAAACTGGTTGCTTATTCTTGTAGTGTTCTGGCCACTACTGAACCCATGGGCATATATTGTCAGGATGGATGTTATCATAGCTCACAGGGGTGACACCTGCATGAGAATGTTGATGATTCTTATCAAGAAAAAGATAGCCTTTTATTCCTGAGGTAACAACAAACATTTTGAAAGTTCAGTGACAAAAGATCCCTCTTAAAAGTTACTATAAATTCTAAAAAGAAAAATAATGCTTTTAAATGTACAAGTGGTAAGCCTTAAAAATATAAAAATATGAAAAAGGTCATTTAAAAACGTGTGGCTACATGTAGACTGTGTAAGCTATTTTGAACTTTGTATTCTAATTATAATATTTATCTTAATGAATATATGGGAAAGACATAACTTAAAAACAAAAGTGAGGGGTATTAAGAAGGCTAGGGATGTAAGGCACATAATGCTCTTGAAAAAGACCCGAGTTCAATGTCTAGAACCCCTATGAGGCAGCTCACAACCACCTGTATCTTTAGTCCCAGGGAATCTGACAATCTCTTTTGGCCTCCACAGTCAACCCACTCATGTGTACAGATGAGTACACATGACAGATATATACACATATACATAGTTAAAAGAAAAAGGGCCAGTACTGTAAAAAGTGAGTACTATTAAGTTGAATAATTAAAAGACAGAGTATGAAGTTTACACGTGTGTTGTTACCATAAGCCAATGAAGAATAATTACTAAGTAACATTACAATAGTTAGACCCCCCAAGTAAACACAGAAAGAAATCATTAGAACCCTCCTGTATGTACAAATATTGTACAACATGAAAAGTAGACTGTTATGATACAAAGTTAGAAAAAAAACCAGAAAAGAAGATATATATTCTTGTGTTTATGGAAAGCATTAGAAAAAAGCAGAAAAGATATATATGCTTGTGTTTATAAAAGCTACCATTGGAAAACACTGGCCATAGACAACAGCCTAAAAGTTTATACCAATTTTTACATTTGAAGGATGATAAAACCTTAAAATAAAATTATTGTTCTTGTTTTTATAATGTTTTTAAGAAATCACGAAGTGTTTCAGTGTGATCAGAATAAATGAATAGTGGCCAAGCTATGAATAAATGTACCTTGAATGTCAACAGGAGTTACAATCATAATGATTAAGAATTTTACCTTCTCAGCTAACAGACTATTTTTGCCGTGATATCAATGGCTGCAGATGCAAAGTTGAGAGGGAGGCACATAGAAGGTTTCTATAACAACCCCTGTCCCACCCCAACCTCCATACCTATTCCCCCCAAAATCAAGAGACTAGACAGGAAGCCACCATAGAGAACTCTTAAAATGTAACACAGATGTTGAAGAGGTCTCCACAACTGCTGGCTTCTGGTGTGGGTGTGGGAGGGGAAGGATCTGTTCTATTTAAGGGGCAGGTCACTGAGAGTTTGACCATACTCCAGTGAATATAGAGATGACAACAAGTGATCTCTCTCTCCCTCCTTCTCCCCCTTCCTCTCTCTCTGTTTTTTTTTTTTTAAACCATTTTTAGGGGCTGGGTCACAAGGGGGAGGGGCAGACATGGAAGGACTGGGAAGTGTGTGTGATCCAGATGTATGATGTGAAACTTCCAGAGAACCAATCAACAGTTTTATGTAGGGACAGGATTTTACTTTCTCAAGAAGAATTAGAACCATATTAAAATGTTGCCTTCAACTTGGCTTAGCCGCAGAAGCATTATAGGCTTCTTCAAGTGGCTCAGCTGTCTGATTTTCATAAAGTATATGTGAAAATCCGTAAATGAAAGTGTATGAAAAGCTAGACAGTTTTGAACATTTAAAACTCAACTGTGTTTACACAAGTCACACCTCTAAATATAGTTTCAAAAGCTCTGACCTTAAAAAGAAAAGACAACCTTTTCTGCAATTTTTGAAAGTTAGAGTTGAAAATGGAAAGATGTGTGTGAGTGTGAGCGTGTACAATCAACATAAAGCAATAGATTTAAAGCTGTGGTCCCTGCCACTAGCCTGGGCCCTCCCTGCTCCAGAGCCTCTGCCCCCCTTGAACTACCAGCACAGGGCATTCACAGAGCCTTTTACAACCTTTATCCACTTGTGCACAGCAGAGTTCTTTGATACAACAGAAAAGCCATAATCAGTGTTTGAATAGTGAAAGTCAACCATAACTTCCTCCAAACACATATGCCAACATTCTCTTTATCTCAACCCCAATAAAAACAAATGAAAATCTCTCACACATGCATTGATCTGAATGACTCACTGGTGAGCATTATGGTTAAAACTGTCATGTGATTCTGAACACCAGGAAATAAATCCTGGGAGGGGAAGTGAATGTGACAAAAATACATGATCTGTGTGCACAAAATCCTCAATAATAAATACAAATATTACCTTTTAAAAGTCAAAAAATAGTAAATTAGAGAGAGAAAGAAAGAAAGAAATGAAGAAAGAAAGAAAGAAAGAAAGAAAGAAAGAAAGAAAGAAAGAAAGAAGGAAGGAAGAATGGAAGGAAAAGGAAGAATGAAAGGAAGAGAGGGGAAAGAAAGAAAGGAAGAAAGAAAGAAAAAAAGAAAGAAAAAGAAAGGAAGGAAGAAAGAAAGAAAGAGAGAGGGAAAGAAAGGAAGGAAGAAAGAAAGAAAGAAAGAAAGAAAGAGAGAGAGAGAGAGGGAAAGAAAGAAAGAAAGAAAGAAAGAAAGAAAGAAAGAAAGAAAGAAAGAAAGAAAGAAAGGAAGAAAGAAAGAAAGAGAGAGAGAAAGGAAGAAAGAAATGTCCCACACTAAAGATAAATTCTCTTGGGCTACATTGAATCTCAGTCACCCACAGCCCATCACTGTGCCTGGCCTAACATCCTATAACTCTCAAAATCTTAAACTATATTCTTAGCAGACCACTAGCTTTTACTGATACAAAAGCAAAGAAGTTTCATCTGAAACTGGCTGAATCTTACCTAGCTTTTCCATAATCTCCTAACCTGTGACTTCTACCAACATATTCCGTGAACACTGGCTCTACTCTCCTGCGTCTGTAACTAATAAAACCTCTTACAAGGCAGGGGTAAAGATATAACCATAAAAATGTCTGCAGGATTTTAAAATATGTGTAATTTCCAAAAGGAGTTTTAGGTCCTTCTTTGAATACTTGTTCTACAATTAAGTTAGTTTTTAATGTGTTTGTTAGATTTCCTAGGCAGTTTTTTGTTTTGTTTGGTTGTTTGGTTGGTTTGGTTTGGTTTGTTTTTTTTGTTGTTGTTTTTTGGGTTTTTTTTTTTTTTGGTTTTTTGTTTTGTTTTGTTTTGTTGTTTTTTTTTTTGTTTTGTTTTGTTTTGTTTTTGCTTTGAGACAGGGTTTCTCTGTATAGCCCCTGGCTGTCCTGGAACTCACTTTGTAGACCAGGCTGGCCTTGAACTCAGAAATCTGCCTGCCTTTGCCTCCCAAGTCCTGGGATTAAAGGCATGCACCACCTCCTTCAAATATATATCCAGAATAAACTGTCTCTCTTCCCTTTGACAGGAGAACTCTGTATTTTGTCAACACAAGCATCTGGGGACTCAAGCTGATGGAACATATGTATACTGCTGGGTTCATAGCTACTCTTCATGACTGAATGCATTTATGTTAGCAGAGCAGGAAGCAAGATATTATCACCTTAAAAGCACTGGCCCTGAGAAGAGCAAACACGCTTCTCCTCCTTCAGTTGTGTTCACATCCTCAACTCTGCAAAACGTACATCCGCCCTATAAAAGGATGAAATGGTAACCCAAAGCACATAGAATTTTATATTGCTTGGCATGAACTTCTAGAGCAAGGAGTTTCTCATAAATACTGCCTAGGAAATCTAACAAACACGGAAAGAGCTAACTTAATGTAGAAAAAATATATATATATATAGACCACCAAAGACCCAAAACTCTGTTTGGAAATTATGCATATTTTTAAAGTAAGGCAAACACATTTTATTGTCATATCTTTATCCTTCCTTGTTTCCCAGCATTAATCTCTTGGGTCTCTCTGTCCACACAGGACTGTGGCAACATAAGAAAGTTCCCAACTATGCTCTATATAAGTAACCCTTAGTATCTGGGCTCCCACTGTGATTGAGAAAGATACTCACATTTAATGCTTTAAGAGATTTTTAACAGATTCTTTCTATCACACTTACCTAACTTTGGAAGCAAATTTAGAATGGTCAGATTAAAACACAAGGTGGAAGAATTGCTCAGGGCTCTCCAGATGCAGGGGCTCCTACAGATCTGATGTTATCAACGCTCTGAAGGAAGCGGCAGCTTGGGCCATGGACACACGGCTAACAAAAATGTTCAGATTAAACTCTTAAAACTAATGCATTCAAGTTGGCCTATCTCTTAAAAAGCTTTAGGAAGTTTAGGAGTAAATACAAAACAGACCAAATTTATTTAAGAAAGTGGCGCCAATTTATAATATTTTGAACACTTTTCACTAATAACAAAGCAAACGAACCAAAACCCCATCTAGGCTGTGTCCTTAGCTCAGTGGAACAGTGCTATCCTAGTGTTCACAGGTGCTGAGCAAGAGTGCACACAAGAGAGAAATGCTAGGCCCGGGAGATTTTCAACATTCAAATAATATCCTAGATATTCTTGAAGAAGATTTTACTCCAATACAAAAATGACTAAATTTTGGTGTTAGAATTAAAAACACAGATAGCTCACATATTACTCAATATAAAATAGGATTGGATAATATTATGAATGTGGATCTTACATCTAAAATAATCTTCAGTATAGAATTTTTCTATCTAATAGAGAAATAAAATATGGACAGATTGTTATGTGGAAACACTAAACTATGTTAGTTTAATATTTCACTGAGATGAGAATACTTTCTTCTATCTAGTGAGTAGCAAGGCTTCAGTGAGGTTTGTTTTTTCTCAAAAAATAATTGAATTGTTACTTAGGAGGACATTTCTTATCTTTGCTAGCTATATTAAGAATATTAACATGACTATCGTCACTCAGGCACCCTTTTTTGCTCAGTAATTAATATTTCCAGAGACAAAAGCAGGTTATCTACAGTATATTCTAGTTTCATATAAACTCTTTCCATCTGAAATCACACTGGAGCCATCATTCCAGATTTCTCTGTGGTTTGATTAATTCTGAATTCTGGTGCTATTTATTATACCTGACAGATATGGGGCCTCTAACCTTCTTAAAGGTTACCCTTATGCTCCATCAATTTCTTTGCTTGGAATTCCTCAGATGGGACCATTTTCCCTAGCTAAATTCTGGGGTGTTCAAGACACTGGAGGAGCAGAGGAGTTACTTAACAGGGCTGCTCAGTTCCAAGTCCAATAAGTGAGGAATGAGACTACATTTAGGCCATCTTAATTCAACCTGTATCAGTTTGCTGAACTATTTAACTAAAGAGGGAGAATTGTACCCAGGTCAAGATTTAAAGATCTTGCTTACCAAAGTGGGGCAAAAATGAATGTTGACCTGAACAGAACACACACACACACACACACACACACACACAGCCACTATCCTGGTTAACTGTGATTTCTACCCCAACCTGCCCCCACTGCCAGGTTCTGAGGCTTTTGGACTCCAACTAGTGCCTATGATGTTGGCTCAGGCATATGTCTTTGATTGGAACTAACTCGTTGGTTTTCCTGGGGCTTCCCGACTACAGTGAGCAAAGTAGGAAACTTCTCATTGTCCCAGAATTACAATAATAATCACAGGTTACAATCACTTGCATTGGATCCTCCAATTGTATAGAAAGACATACAAATATCCTAGTGAGTAGAACTTCCTGGAGAATCCTGATACACACACACACACACACACACACACACACACACACACACACATATATATATATATATATACACATATATACTAATTCTAATATTGCATTCTGTAGCTGAAAGACCTCAATTGCCCATAGAACTTTCAATGAGTTGTCTAAAGTGTGGGCTTAAGAGAGATGGCTAAACAATTAGGAGCATGTACTACCCTCACAGATGACCCAAGCTTGGCTCCCTGCACCACACAAAGCAGCTTACAATCATAGGTCATTCCAGTTCCATGGGATTCATTTGCTGCATGTCAACTTGCCCACTCCATTTCTCTCTCTGTCTCTGTTTCTCTTTTGCTGTCTGTCTCTCTCTCTGTGTATCTCTCTCATACACGCATGCACAAATCATACATAAAATTAATAAATGCTTTTAAAATGTTTAGTTCTAGTACATATCGAAGTGCTCCTCCTTTGAGAAGGTTTGCGTTATAATTCTGGTTAATGACCTGACAAATGTTTCTCATTGCTTTTAAGTAGACTTGCTTAGCAGGAAAAGTGTTTGCACTCTCTGAAGCCATTGTCTACAATGCACGTTTTCCTTCTATTCTCTAAACGACTGAGATAGACTCCATCTCAGCACTCCAGTAAGATTTCGGCCTTTTCAGATTTAGAATCTCTGGCAGCTGTTAAATCACAAATAGAATGTTGAGGAAATCTGTTTAAAAAACAAAAACAAAACAAAACAAAACAAAAACCCAGCTCTTGTTCATTTTAGAACTTCTGACTTTCCTCCAAAGCTAATGATAATTATATTTTATACCACTTGGCTATTTTCTTTTGTAATTACGTAGGAAACTTTAGGTCTCAAACTCATTGTGTTGGAAGTTACTGATTGGCCCTTTTGAGTGAATGCCAAATGACAGGTGCAAAGTAAAAGCTTAAACAAGCTCAGCTCTCAGGTGGTGTGTGTTTAAATCACAACAGGCTCTAAAATGTAGCCCCTGTCTCCCCACAGCAAGCAGGCATAAGAAACAACTCACCATTCCCTCCATCTCTGACGACCAGAAGGAATGCTCTGCATAAAGGAAAAAGAAGAATAGAGAAGGAGCGCTGAGTGCTTGGGGTAGAAACCCTGTGGGGTGGGGAGGGTCTACCTTCTTTGCACTCTGTGATAGCCAGGCCCAAGGGTTTGGTTTTGGTTCTAGAATTACATAGTGCGACTTCTGATTGTTCCTCTTCTTCCTATGCAACTAGAGAAGGGAGAGGGCAAAATAGACTAGACAATATGGTCAACAATGGGCTCTGGGTGGGCTCTTTCATTGTTATTAGGCGTCACTTGAGTAACTAGGTACTATTATCTTGGGAGCAAGGCTGGGTCACCTCAGGCCAGCCACATTCCTTTTGATCATCTCAAATGTGCAATGTCGTCAACATCATAGATCCCTTCCTCATTAGGAGTCTCATAGAAACAAGTTTTTCTCCTCTCCACATCTCTTTGTTCACACCTTCCCTCTTACAGGAAGAAGTAAAGGATCTATGGTCTTTACACATGACTGTGTCCCTTGTTCCAACACCTGGCCTGACCAGGTGTCCTGCTGTAACAGTTTAGAGGACTGAATAATCTGAAGGTCTCAGTGTCTATGTCAAATTCTGGGTCCTCAGGACACACTCATTCTTAAAAAACAAGAATCCTTTCCTACTTCTTTCTCCCTCCCTCCTTCCCCTTTCTAATTAATGTAATTTACATCAGGATGGAAGCTTCCTCTCCTCCTCTTTCCTCCCAGTTCCTCCTGTTCCCCTTCCCCCATCCTCCAATCCTCCTTTTCTCCTCAGAAAAGGGAGGCCTCCTGTGTATATCAATCAGCCTTGGCACATCAAGTTGCCCTAGGACTAGGTGCTTCTTCTCCAATTTTGGTTTGATAAAGTTAGGGGAAAGGAATCTAAAGGCAGGTAAGGTTAGACCTAGTGGGGAAACCCCCACTCAACTCCCGATTCAGCGTGCACCCAAGAATCACGAACAGACTACCATCTTGATGTAAATACATGAGGATGTTTAATGACGGAGCTCAGGACCTACATGCATCCCACACAGGAGATATTGGATGTCGGCCACGAGGCTTGAAAGATGGGGTTTTTATGGGGTAAGGAGCTTAGGGGTGTGGAATTCAGCATAGCGACACACTATTGGCTTATTTAAACATTAACAGAAAGATTACAGGGCATCAGGACTTTGTTCCTGTGGGATGGGGGCTTATCTTTGTTCACATAGCAACCAGTTGATGTATGACTTTACCCGGCATCAAGGGGGAGTAGACAGAGGGGAGGTTCCGGCCAGGTGGTGTTGACCCTGACAAGATAGCCCTGCTTGTACAATCAAGCTGTTCTTAGGAATGTCTTAACAACAGCCCTGTCTGTTCTGTTTTGTTCTCGGCCCCAGGCCGGGGGCTCATACACAACTCTTACATGAATCACAAGATACAAAATCTCATTTTCTTTCAGTAACACAGAGTCAAATACAGCCTCTGCTCCTGCTGTTAGGTGGCCCACATGCAAAAAAACAAAAAAGGTAGCCAGGAGTATTTTAAGAATAAATTTTGCTAGAGAAGCAAGAGAGGCAAGAGAATTACAGTCAGCTCAGAGGAAACTCAGAGAATAAATGTGGTATTTGTCTGAACCTGGCTTCTTTTCCTTAGCAAGAGAATTCGCACTTATATCCACTATTCTGGAAAATGGTAGATTTTTTTTCTTCTTTTCAGGTTGATAAAACTCAATTTTTATGAAAAAAAAAAGAATAACGCTGTCTTCACTTTGACATCCTACAAGATTGCAGATTAGGTCAATCTAGATCTTTTCCGAATCTCCTTTGTGATGTTTTCTGAATTTGAGCATGGTCCATTGTTCAAGGTAGGAACATCCTGTGACAGTTCTCTTTTTCCTCTCTGAATCTATTTAGTTACTAAACACTGCTTATTCCTGTTTGTCAGGATCTACTAATATTACAAGGTGACTTTTCATTGTGATATTTTCATATATAAACATAATGTGCTTTGATTATATTCATGTTTGCCCACTCCTCTTTTTTCAAAATTACTAAGTATTGTCTCAGTATCTCAGTTTCCCATTGAACTGTTTTAGTCTTAAAATATCAATAAAGATCTGGGCGTGGTGGCACATGCCTTTAATCCCAGCATTTGGAAGGCAAAGGGAGGCGGATTTCTGAGTTCGAGGCCAGCCTGGTCTACTAAGTGAGTTCCAGGACAGCCCCAGGACTATACAGAGAAACCCTGTCTCGAACCCCCCCCCCAAAAAAAAAATGTCAATAAAGTAATCTCCTCTGTGCTTGTTTCTCTGATCATACAAATCACTCTTCACTATTAGGCTCTTATTTGTAAACAGGAACCTAATAGTGTCTTTTCTGTATTTAAAATTAGATAGCACCTTCTTCTACCTTCCAGAAGGAAGGAATGTCTAAAATGTAAAACGGAATGTCTTTACTAGCCCTTGGATCCAATAACTCCATTTCAACCTCTCCAGGATTGATTAGATAATTATGGTAGCTGTAACATATTTTCCTACTCCTTGGATATCCAGATGAGCTTTTTCTGATTGAAGAACAGATCTTATCACTGAATAGAAGAGAGTTTGAGATAGACTTCAGAATGGCGACATCTTTCTGCTTTACTATAACATGAGATCTTACTATCTACAATAAAATACTGGAAGGAAAATGGGACAACGGAAGCGTATCATCTAATATTTAGATTTCAGTCTTGGCAGTCACAGTCTTGTTTCTGGTTCTTAGATGACACTGGTACGATTTCAATCACACCTGGAGACAAGGAAATATATTTCTATGGCAAACAACCACTTCTCAGTAACAATTGCTTCCATTAGAAAAAGGAACACAAATCTTGGCTTTAAAAGTAACTTTTGGTCTCCTGTAATTGTCACCACGGAGGCCCTTTGCCTACATCAGCTAACCTAGGCCTAGGCCTGGAAGCTTCTAGCCTCCGTACAGTCTTATCTTGGTCTAGGATATTTTCAGCCTCTGAGAGTTACTTATACCTTTTCTAGCTCTTTCTGAACTCTACCTGGTTGGTTCAACTCAACTGTTCTGGCTCAAACTCCTCTCCAAGCTGACTGATTCAAGCTGGCTTCTATCAGTTTCAGACTGAATTGCTCTGCTTGGCCTCATACTAACATTGGCCATCTGTTCTAATCTCCTGGTTCCCTCTCATTTTCTGGCTGGATCTGTCTTCCTCTGTGCCTAGATGATTTGATTGTTAACCCATCTCTGTATAACTCTCCCAGTAATACTGCCTCCTTCTCCCTCTCTTCACTGCCCCTCAAATACCTTACCCTTTCTTACTCTTTTGATGAAAGTTGGGCATATCTTATTTTGTCAGATTTCTCTGATTCATCACTTTGCCTGCCACTCATTTAGACATCACTTTCAAACTTGGGTGGTTCCTTCTACAAACTAATTTTACCTTTATTGTTTGAGAATAAAGGTATGGAATAAAGGTGTGCCTGTATTCCAGCCAGAGTGATTAAAGGTGTGTGCCCAAGATGAGCCATACCACAACTAGACACGGGTTTTTCTGGTTAACACAATCACAGAGTTCACAGTGCGATCCAAATATCCTGCAACTTTTGATCTCTGTCACAAACTGAGGAGTCTGTTGATTCCATCCATACCTTTTCTGCTAAAAACTATGCATATTTGTATTCTTGAAGTACACACTGCCTCTCTTTGCATTAGTTCTGCCTTCTACTCATGGCTGTTTCTGATGCAGGAAATATTTAAAAAGGCACCATCTCACGCTAGCACTCATGCCACCACTCTTTGGCCCTGGTGGTCTTGCCACCTCTATGGCTAGCCCCAGGTGGCAGTCTTCCCAGCTCAGGTCCTCCTGCCTCACTGTTGCTTGTACTTTCCCAGCTATCTACCCTCAGGGGCTAGCTGTCACAAATCCCCATAATCCAGTAACTCAAAACTCTAAAAGCTTACAATTATCAGTCAGTTTTTTATATAAATATATTCTCAATTCACAAGATGCCTACACAATAATTTCAGAGCCAATTGATAATGATACAAGCTGTCCACCTAGATTAGACAAGTTATCCCAATTATTCTATCCTTTTATGATATTCATAGCTACCTGTGGCTATGAGAGCCACGTGGATAAGGCTCATCCTCTTCTCTATCCATCTTCTCTCCTCCTCCTCCTCCTCCTCCTCCTCCTCCTCTTCCTTCTCCTCCTCCTCCTCTCTCTCTATTTCTGTCTCTGAAACTCTTAGCTCCGCCTTTCTTCTCCCTGTTTAATCACAGGCTTCTTGTTGTATTAATATTCCAATTTTGGGAGAAATTTTCTGCTACATTTCACCCTTTCTGTCCAAATAAAAAATCTTTTCTCTCGGCCGGGCAGTGGTGGCACATGCCTATGA
This sequence comes from Mus caroli, assembly GCF_978045245.1. NCBI lineage: Eukaryota > Metazoa > Chordata > Mammalia > Rodentia > Muridae > Mus > Mus caroli. The sequence goes on from NW_028227266.1 coordinate 91,167,693, forward strand.
CTTGGGAGGCAGAGGCAGGCAGATTTCTGAGGTCAAGGTCAGCCTGGTCTAGAGTGAGTTCCAGGACAGCCAGGGCTCTACAAAGAAACCCTGTCTCAAAAAAAAAAAAAAAAAAAAAAAGAATAAAAACAAAAAAACAACTTTACTCTCAAATATAAATTAAGCACAACTATTACCATTTTGTAATTATAAGGCATAAGACACACCTATCACCCAGTCCATCATTTTTGTCAATTAACTAGAACACTATTATCTATCCTAACTTTAAAAAGGCTTATAATTCCATATATGTTATATCATGGTTTAGCTAGTATGCTACCTGAAAACTATCTTCTCAAAAACGTTTTCTCAATGCTAAATAGCCTGGGTAGGCTATGAGACTATACATAGTCTTCAATCCTGACAGAAGTTCAAGAACAACCAACATTATCTGAAAATATAGGAAGCCTAACACAGCATCCAGAACTGAGACAAGTTGTAGAGACAGCTGCCTACCTATACAACTCCTGTATGTCAGGAAGTTGGACCATCTATTACAGAAAACTATCATCACTGTCCTATCTTCATGAATAAATTCTTTGTGCAATCTATATGCTTTTGTAGTAATAAATGTCTGGATAATCTTGATGTGTTTCTATACATGATTATTTTAAAATGCCAACTTTCCATTTTGCAAAGGGACCTGAAAAACTTTGGATTAAATATATGGCTTATTTGGATTTTTTTTTTAATTACAAACATCAGGAAATAGTTCTGTTAAGTGAAAAGACCCAAGATTTATAAATCGATATGCTGACGTAGTTGGTTGCTCATTTATTTATGAGGACCTTTTGTTTTAGTTTTAGTGGAAATTCTCTAATGAGAGTATTCTTTTTTCCTCAATAGGAAATTCCATTCTTTCTCTTTCTGGGAAGGCTCCACCCTGCATTTCCAAGCTTCTCCTGTGAGTTATGTGTCTCTTTAACCTAATCCAAACTACAGGAGGCAAATAGAAGTGATAGGTGTTATCAGCTCATTCCTTGGATCCCCAGACCTCTCTCTGTGGCTAAGCCCTTTCTCTTCCTTTGTATATGGACAGTACATTAAATCCTCAAACAACCTGGAAAGATGTGTACTAAAGATTACAGAGCCTGAGTTTAATATACATCTAGGAAGCAGCATGCCACACATACACTCACACCACCACACACACCACCACCACCACCACCACAACCAAACAGGAACATGTCTATTCAGTTGTTACCTGTTGTATCTTCATTACACTATTAAAGTTTGGAAGGTAGGAAGACACATTACCTAAAATAACTTGACCTCCTGATATTGATAAGGAATTAGTGTTGGTGATTCAACATTTAAACTGTTGGCTGAGGCTAGTTTTTCTAAGTAGAAAACTTAGGTGGGCTTGAGATATGAAGACATTAGGAAAGGAAACAAATACAAAGTGAGCCACTACCCAGCAGCGGCTGCCCATGAAGCCCTAGCTCACCGATTCCCCTGTGGCCAAGACAGTCTTGGAGCTACTGGTAACAGCAGTTAGCCTAGGAAACACAACAGAGGTGAAGACAGTAGGAAGACTCTTACTTAGACAGAACGCCCTAATGTTTCAGTTCTACAAGGTTTCACCTATAAAAATACCCCAACTGCTTAAATTAAAATTCAAATGAAATGATCCCATTTATGCAAAGACTGGACAGTGAAGATCCTTGTTTGCTCCGAGTAGGAAATCAGCTAAAGAATAAAGATAAACATCCTGAGTGCCTAACAGCAAGCCAGTTGAAGTTACACATCACATCGAGCAATGTTAAGTTCCGGGTTCCTTTCTCCAGCATTGGAGTGCCCCGGTCTCAGACTCTTTATATGTGAGGTTCACTTTTCCATGCACGTTGGCTTTCTATGGAAGAATAATATATTCTATGCACACTGGTATTTATGTACATCCAGAAATATACACATATGCAAGTAGTGGGCCCCTCCCAAGATGCTCCCCAGATTTTTAGTTGAATATACTTAGAAATGCACCAATCACAGGGAAAGAACAGTGAGCTCACTACTCAAAATTCACCTGTAACCCTTTCATCATCCTTTCATAATCCCCCCTCCCCCAAGAGTACCAAATGATGCATAAAATGCAGGCGGGAAAAAATACCTTCCGTGTCATAGGAAGGTATTTTTAGATAATTGGAAATTTCTTAGAAATGCCCACAGGAGGCATACTAAGTCAGAATCTTTGAAGGCGTGACCTTCTAATGTAGTTTCAGCTGGGTGATTCTTCTCGGGCTGTAATTTAAGAAGCACCATTTTACTAAACAAAACAGATGCTGATTTTTCTGTGAGTGAGCCACACAGTTCAAACCAAACCTGAATGTTTCCTAGTTAAGGATGGTACTTTTTCACAGACTGTAGTAAAAAGAAAGCAAAGACTGCTAACAGCAAACGGCGTTAAACGGTTATATAAAACCCATAAGATTTTTAAAAAGAGGAGAGAAATCTGCTAGGAAAGAGATCAACAAACTTGAAAGTGCAAACAGGGCTGATGGAACAGATGTGGTAATCAATGCACCCTTAAGAAAGTGTGCAAAGCAGGAAAGTAATTTTGAGGAAGCCCGATTTCCCACACAGTACCGAAATAGGTTGTGTGGTTGAGATCAGGCAGTGTAAAGAAAGTTCTGAGAAGAGGCCACTCCCCAGGTGATGAATAGCCTTTCTTTCCAAGGCAATCAAAATCCCACTTCCTTTTTGCCTTGCTCGTGGGTGGGGCGGGCAAGGTCCTGCCTGGCCTCTGGGCGCAGCTGGAGGGTTCTGGAGTGCAGGCAGAGCTCGCATCATTCAGAGTCCCCTCTGCGAGACTTTAGAGAAAGCCGGACTACTGCTGTGCCACTAGCAAGGGATTGGGACTCACGGACTACAGAGCAGAAGGAGCCTCAGGTGAGTCCGCTTTCTGCGCGGTCCCGGACAGAGCTCGCGGTCTGTGCGCACACGGGAGCCGGATATGGTGATGGGCGCGTGAGTTGCGGATGGGTGGAGGGGGAGCAGGAGCAAGGGCTGGAGGCGGTTTGCTCAGGCGGCAGAGGTTATGGTCTGAAGACTGGGGAGCAATGGCCGAAAGACTTGGGCTCGTGACCCCGGAAGTGGGGAGGGAACTCAGCCAGAAGCTTTGCTGTCCCGGCCGCTGCTCGGCGATCCACACTCGTGACCCTTCTTCGCTAGTTCCCACGGGATCATCTCCAGTTTAGCACACTGCTTCACAGCCGAGAGCAGTCCTGATGCAGTGCAGAAGCTGGGCTCACTTGTAGCTCTGTGGTAGCGCTCTTTTCAAAAGCGCCGAACCCAAATTGGATTCCCGTTGCAGGAAAGGGAAGGGGAAATAAAAGAAGAGAAACCGTTCAAAGAGCCTGCTGCTCTTTAACCCAGGTTGCTTTGGGATTGTGGATAGAAAAACTATACATAGCCTTCTAGAATACAAAAGTAGGGGATGTAAGCGGGTAAAGGACCGAATGGGTAAGACCACTAGGTGTACATTCAATCTTCTGTTACATACCTTGGACTCTGACAGTTTTTTTTTTTTCTCTTGTATATTCATCTCTTCCCTGAAAATGTTAACAGTAAAAGACTTAAAGATTTAAGCCACTTTTTAAAGGAAGAGGCAGACATATTTATGAGTTCGTAGCTAGCCTTGACTATAGAGCAAGTTCTCAAACAGCCAGTGCTCCACAAGAAAAAACCCTGTCTGGTGAAAAACAAAAGAAACAAAACAGGAAAGCCAACCAAAACAACAACAAAAAGAGTTCTCACTTTTGAATCAGTTAATATAAGCTTGATAAAGTACCAAGTGGAAAGGTGGAAACTAGCTTTTATTATATCAAATACTTGACACAGCCCCCATCCCTACAACTCTCCCCCTGGTTCCTGTGTGGCTTGATTTCTGTAATCTTATTCCTGGAAGTTAGGTAGGGCCCGCCCGTCTCTCTGTTCCAAGACAAACAATTACACTTTCTTCCCAAACAATTACACTCTCTTCTTCCTGTTTAGCGGCTTAGCAGTTGGAACTAAATACTGGGTACCAGCGAACCAGGGAAGCTTAATAAAAAGCACCCCCAGGCACCTGGGGGGCGTTTCCTTCTTGACTTTTCCTAACAACAGAGCTTTCTACCTAGATACTTACAACAATTGTGCTGCTTTGAATAATGAACAAACAAACAAAGAAACCCCAGACTGTTGGTAAGCCAGCTAGAGTCCCTACTTGCAGACAGAGCAGCATGGCCTCTCTCTCCTCAGCTGTGTAACTCCAGAGATTCTTCATCCTCCCTGAATAAGGTGAGATTCTAGCTTCAGGGCCTCAAGTTGAGCAACATCCCCTGTTTGTAGTGTTCACTGAACACACCAGCAGCCTTTGCTCCGTGGCCTGGTTTATGATAGATACTTTTCTTTGTGACTTTTACCTATCTTAATGGCACCGCAGCCATTGCTATATAAACCTGTGCCCCTATAAACCTTTCTAACATCCTCATTTTTACTCACAGTACTTTCAGTATATATGCCGTATACTTAGTTTTCTTATTCGTCCTGGGTCTTACAGGTTTACTGGTTGAAGTGTTTGTATAGAAGTTTGCATAGTCTATAGCATAAACTTATAGACTTTTTGCTGTCTATACGTACATTGTAAACAGCGTTTATACTATGTACATAGTGTAGACCCTGTGGTATCCATGAATACCCCCTTGAAAACCCAGGGTGTTCATAAAGTGAACATTTATTCGGGAAATATTTATATAAGTACATTTGGTTGTGTGTACACAACACACTATTATAGTACAGCATTAAATATATAGAACTCAGTGAAACCCACAAGTGTTCTTTGTATTTTTCAAATTAAATTTTTTTGGAGGGCAAAAAAAACCTTACCTAGCCACTAAACCATTGACCCCAAGAATAAACTGGAACTCTAGGCTTTGTTGGGTTACATAACAGGGTACCCTTTAAAATTCTTGCCAACAAATTTCATTTGTTAAAAAGCTAGAAGCGTGGGTTTTTTTTTTTTTTCCATCGAACCAGATATAATAAGATGAAGCTATGGAAATGAGCTGTCTTAATTCATCAGTTAGTGAACTGAGAAGCCGTAAACAACAATCTTGGCTCAGTGGACTCAGGGGCTTCATTTCTAAGTAAGCAAAAAGGAAAAAAGAAAAGAAAAGAAAAATCTCAAATTAATGTAAAATCAATAGGCTTCCCAGAAGGTTATTTTGATATCATACAGGAACTCCAGTAAGAGTAACTGGGTTTTGAGATGTATTTTTTGCTTCTTTAAATTTACTTCTTATTTTTGTAGACCACTTG